>NC_081362.1:93550186-93874686 GCF_030684315.1 Stegostoma tigrinum
GAATCTGTACCTAGGTACCTTTGTATCTAAGATAGCGCATTTAAACTTGTAAACTTGTAAACCTTTCACTGTACTCATGTGAGTACATGCGACGATAAGGCAATTCAAATTCTAATTCCAAGGGGCTTTATCCTCAAAGGAAAGGTTGTGTTGAGACTGTGTCCATTAAAGTTTAGAAAAATGAGAGGTCGTAATATTGAAACATGTGATGTCACAACAGAGTAGATTTTGGTAGGATTTTTCCCCTCAGGGGAAGTATTGAAATAGAGGGCTGAGATTAAAAACAAATGGGCTGTCTGTTTAATATGGAGAGGGTCGGAAAGGGTTGAGTCTGTGGAATTCACTTCCCTAGAGAATGATGAAGCCAGAGTGATTGAAATAATGCTGAGTTAGATGGATTATTGGCCAACCAGGGAATCAGTGGTTTTACGGAATAGACAGAAAAATTGAAAGCATAGTTAGGAAAATCATGACCTTATCATAGGAGGGGCTGGGTTCACGGGACCAAATGGCTTATTTCTGCTCCTAATTCATGTATTCAGATGTATGCTTGTAATAATTTTCCCTTAGAATTCTCTTTGCACTCAATAGACTACAAAAGTCTCTGAGGACTATCCATTCTATCCATGGGAAGTTTACATAACAGGACCTACAACAAGCTGGAAGTTTCTCTGGCAGGGCTGATGCAGTTGTGAGCGGCTACTGTACTACTGGAACAGACTTGATGGGCTGAAGGACCGATTCAGCACTGCGCAGTTCTGTTATTCAACATCCCGAGTCACTGTCTGAATGCAAAACAGAGGAGCTGAATCCAGAGGAAGAATGGGTTACATTCCCATATGGCCAGCACTCCCTGATGACTGGGACTCAGGAAGAGAACATCTGTTGTGGGAAAAGGAAATGTCACACTGATTCGAAAGTGTTTGTGCTTTGGATTGTATGTGGGATCTGTCCCATAATTTGGCCACCATTTTACCATGCATTTTCATTCAAACCTGCCTTTGCTATTGACACATTGGGCAGTAACTTTTAAATAAATCCTATTCTGTATCTCATTACCTTCTGCTTCTGTCAAACACTCATCTCCTGAAACCGGTCCCAAATTTGTTCAGAGATCATTGTCCGAGGACCAATAGATACAGGTAGAGTAAGGTTTGTTCCAGGACTGGGCCAGTTTTGTTCAATGGGATTGAATGTCTCTGTCAAAACTGACACCTGTTCCAACCATTAGTCACCTTGAAGATTTGTGTCATGCACATTCTGTCATGGTGGTTCCTAACCTTTAATAGGAAGAAATTCCTGCTCATCCATATCAGTTCTGCACTACATTTACAAAACGTTGCCAGTCTGTACTTACACAGAACACAAGAAAGGCACTCAGCTGTGAAGCCCTTCAAATATTTTAATTTTGGCAATGGGCAATGATAAAAAGTTTTCATTTCATCTGAGTCTTTATCCAACTCTACCAGCTTCGCCTGCCTGGCACATTCAGTATCTGGAGCCTATCAGGGGTCTAGCATTCATTAACTGTGTTGCTTTCTAAACAGGCACTGTAACACCCAAAAGACACAATGTGAGCGTAACCTCCACAATAGCTCGGCCTCCAGAGATGGGAAATTGTACTGCCCACGAACTTTCAAATGCATTTGTTGCAATCAATCATTTTCATCGCCAATCCATTAGGATTGGGAGGCTCTACTAAACAGTGCAATGATGACATTGTTTCACAGAATTGTGAATTGACTAATTCAACATGGGAAGTGATGCTAATTAACAGCCTGCATTATTTATTCAATGATACACTTGTGAAAAATACTGTATTGTTGTCAAAATTGAGGAGCTGACAGCTGCAGTGGCTCAGCACATTTGTTCAATGGGTAGACTGTCGGACTAGGAAGAGGCTTGACCCAAGGCTGGGCGAGGAGTGCACTATTACAATTGGCCTCAGTATGGCTCGCAATCTGATAGTGCTCAGGTGTGTGTGTGTGTGTGTGTGTGTGTGTGTGTGTGTGTGTGTGTGTGTGTGTGTGTGTATATGTGTCTGATCGTTGCTGTCTCTAACAGTGGTGCCCATTGGTGTTCTATCACGGCCATTACCACAGTCTCATATCAGGTCATTTCTCTGGTAAGTGGATTGCAACTCAGTCTGATGACCTGATCATAGAAAAAGCAATTTCATTACTTAAGCAACTATAATGACGAAGTGAGAGATAATGGGAACTGCAGATGCTGGAGAATCCAAGACAACAAAGTGTGGAGCTGGATGAACACAGCAGGCCAAGCAGCATCTCAGGAGTACAAAAGCTCTCTGATGAAGGGTCTAGGCCCGAAACGTCAGCTTTTGTGCTCCTGAGATGCTGCTTGGCCTGCTGTGTTCATCCAGCTCCACACTTTGTTGTATATAATGACTAAGTGTCAGACAATAGACCTTTTTTAAGTTGAAATTCCAAGATGTGTTCCAAGGTTGCAGCTGTAAATGAAATAACTGTCTGGAGAGAGGCCCATATAATGCCACACCCCTCAAGATGTAGAGGCAATTCCAATCAACCGCACTTTAAATCAGGAAGAGGTGTGTCAAAACAGATTGGGCTATGTTCTCTTGTGAATACAGAGAGGCTGATGAACCCCTGCTCAACAGCAAGGTAGACTCTTTGGATTATGTCCAAAACTGCAGACACATTTGTTTTGTTTTTTTCTCCTTGAAGGATACACATTGTGTGATGGTGGGTAAGGGCACTCTTGCCTTGGTTCAAACAATAGCCTGTTGTGAAGTCACATTTGCAAACTATCTGCTTGTCACAGCTGCATTGCAGGTGAGAGCTGGACACAGCTCACTAGGAAGACCAAAGGAAACAGGAGAACATCTGGGCACTCTCTCAACCTGTGTGCTGGAAATCAGTCGCACTCAAAAGGAACCTCTTTCTTTTGACACTCACTCATTTCTAATATGAGTATGTGTGTTGTTGTATTCTGAATTCTTCTCATGTTTAGGAATTAATAAACTCATCAATAAGCTCTTAATTCAAGAAAGCCAAATTAAAGTGGCTTTTTTAAAACAAAAACATGAGTGTGTTTGGGTCAAGGAGAAAGGGACCCACAAGGGAAAGGATCAGTTTTGAGTTTAACCTGAATGTGACCAGCTGAGGAATTGTTTTGCGTGAAAGGAATATTTAGGTCCCTAAGCAGTAGGAGATGTTAATTCTATTATTGTCATTGTGGAAAGACCTACTTCCAAAATTGCACTTCATTTTATTGAATTGATTTCATTTGTAAGAGTATGCATCACGAAAGCTAACTCATGTAACATTGCCCATACTTTGGAGCTGCTGCTGTCAGTGTAAAACACAGTGGGACACCCTGGACAAAAGAAAAAAAACACCAGATGAGAATGAATTATTCTTCGTTGCTTGCTGAACTTTCCCTTTATCAGCTGCTGATGGAACAAAAGCAAAGGTTAGCATTTATAGAGCCTTTGTTGATCTCAGAACATCCCAAAGCATTTTACTGGCAATATGTATCACTGTTATAACACAGGGTTGGCTGGACATATGGGACTATCTCTTGTTTCTATTTCAAATTTCCAGTGTCTAAGCTTCTCGTTATCTCTAATGTTTTGTTATTTTCTTTACGCAGCCTGCAAAAGCCAGACAAGAATGGCTGATTCACTGGGCTTGTTATGGAGCCAAATGTTTTTCAGCTGTGCAGCAACATGAACAAGCAGACACGACCTGTTGTAATCCATTAACCCAGAGAGCGGTGATGACCCAAGACAGCTTTGCTGCCCCCTTTTAGGCTGTAGGCATATAGAGGCACTGGCAGCTCTCTCTACTGTTCAGTAACCAGAACTGACAGACGTGATGCATCCTCTGCCAGGATGCTTCCTGAATTGAGAAATCCCACTTTGGAATAAATCCACAGAGAGGCCATCTTACACAGTGAGAAGACACAGCTTGATATGTCTGTGAAAAGCCTGAGGGGCTGATATCATCATTGCTCACTTGGTCCCTTTAACTACTTGCAGTTAGTGACTCAGATCTTTCAGAATCGAGAGGCTGGCCCATGAGGAGAGATTGAATAGACTGAGACAATCCACATTGGAAATGAGAAGAATGAGAAGGGATCTTATAGAAACATATAAAATTTTGGAGAGAATAGATAAGATAGAAGCAAAGAAGTTGTTTCCACTGGTGAATGAAACTAGTCGGCAGCCCATCCTCAAAAAGGGGAAGTAGATTTAGGACTGAGTGAAGGAACTTCTTCACTCAAAGGGTTGTGAATCTGTGGAATTCCCTGACCAGTAAAGCAGTTGAGGCTACCTCGTTGAACGTTTCTAAGGCAAAGATAGATAGAGTTTTGGACATTAAAGGAATTAAAGGCGATGATGAGCGAGCAGTTAGAGCTGGCTCCACAAAAATAGATCAGCCATGATCTTATTGAATGGCGGATCAGGCTCGATGGGCCAGGTGGCCTTGCCCTGCTCCTACGTCATATGTTCTTAAGTAACTTCACTTCTTTCTTATACTCCAATAAGAAGAACTGGGGACTAAGCAATGGAAGAAACTGCATCACATTCAATTCACCTTTAGTTTAGTCAGAGTTTCAAAAGTCCTGATTTCTGGGTCTCATATTTTTCTCGATAATCCATCACCTTTGGTATTAGTCAATGGGTTTTTAAAAAAATTCCCCCTGCTCATCAACTTTCACTTCAAATTACGAGTGATCCTTTCTGAATCTTTTACAAGTTTTGAGATTTTCCTAAACAAGGAAACAAGTGAGTTTCTGGATGGCCCCGCCTCAGTCTAAAGGACTTGAATATTACTGAGAAACGACACATTTTGGTGATGCTTTTCACCTTGTACTCATCAGGACATTTTGCAAGAGTACAAGTTCAAAGGGAAAACAAACTGCATGAGAGGAGGTTAGCATTCCCACAGAGGATGCTGATTGATAGCTAATGATCAGGTTTTGTTAAATGTTAAACCAAGCAGATTTACATAGATTGGTTAGGACATTGGAAGAGTCTGGGACTAGAGGGCATAGTTTCAAAATAGAGGAACGCCAATGTAAGACTGAGATGGTGAAGAATTTATTTTCTCAAAGAGTTGAGTGCCTTTGGAACTCCTTTAACTTTTTGAGGGCAGAGTGCTTACGTGTATTTAAAACTGAGATATATAATTCATTGATCAACACAGAAGTCAAGGGTCACAAGGAAAGGGCAGGAAAGTGGATATGAGGAGTGTTGAATCAGCCATAATGCTATCAAGTAGTGGTGCAGGTTCAAGGAACCAGATGACCTACTCCTGTTCCTACTTGGTAGGTTCTTATGGTCTTAAAGGCGTACCAGCAGTTCCAATCATGCAGGTAACATCACCAGGAAGCGATGAAGATGGAACAACTGGAATCATGGAGTTTTTATGAGTAACAGAGGATAAGGAAGTACAGTTGAGGTAACAATGGGAGTAGGTAGGCCTATAACTAATATTAATAGACAGAATGCCTGAGAATGTGTTTTGGAAGGGATCCACGAAATCTTGTGACAGTGAGAAATCCACTTAGTCAAGATTAAGAAGGAGGGAACATCCAGTCATATTCTAAATCTGGTCAAACCAGAGTAATCGTGGAAATATTTCCTCTTTCTTATTTTCGTTGAAATGTTTACAGTCGTGGGAGTTGGAAAGCTTAGTCAGTTAGATATTGCACACTTCTCTCCACTTTTACCCACACTGACAAGCATCGAGAAGGATTACCACCTGAAACCCATCTCAACCTTTATTATACATTGATGACAGTGATATCCTGATAGATGTTTGCGAAATTCCTAATGCAATCTTACTTTTTGTTAATGCCATAAATCACCTTCGACCAACAGAAGAAAAGATCTGAATTTTAGCACCAACAGCTACCAGTTATCTCTCGGAATTTCGTTGTGTTCTTTTGGATGTTTTTGGTGACCCAGTTTTCGTTTTCTTTATGTAAGAACATAAGGAACAGAAACAGCCTTTGGGTTTGCATTGTCACTTAATAGGCTGCAATTGCACTTCTCCACCTCATCACCATGCCCCTTAATTAATTTATAATCTCATATTCCAGATATTTAATCATTTTTAAACTTGAACATATTCAATGCTGAGTGCTTGATGTAGAGCGTTTAGAGTGATGAACCCTCTCCTCACATCAGCTCCATATGCTCCTCATTTGGAAAGTGACCCTTAGTTTTAGATCTTGCAGCCTCTCAACATCTCTATCTTAAATTATATTGCAATATCGTCAATTCTTATTCTTCTAAATTCCAGAGGGTGTGGCACATTTTGCTTATCCCTCCTTATAGAAAAACACTGTCATCCCAGGAATCAAAGAGAGAATCTTTTTTGCAAGTTTCAAGGTATTTTGCTCCACTCCTCCCTGTAATCCTTTCATTTCCAATCCACCCATTCTTTGATTTGTTTTATTGCCACATGTGTCTTGTTACAAAATGCAGTGAAAACTGCTGTGTAAAGTGCCACCATTCTCTGGCGCCATCTTGACACGCAGAAAAATAAACCAAAAGAGTGAATATAAAGGCAGAAGAATGAAGCAAAAAAGTGTCCAACTTTACAGTCCTTCTTGTTAAATGCTCCACCGTGGATCATGGGCCTGGTGGCCAGGCACGAGTGCCCCTCACCCTGCTGGCACTATGGGAACGCAAGTTGCCCATTCTTCGGTGCCATCTCAACTCAGCCAACGCCCTCACCACTCTGAGTCCTTGATGGACATTGACAACACAGAGACCAGCAATGCTGCTGGGTACCACACCGACCCAAACTCGACTACGCTGCTGCCATGAATCCACTTTGGGCCCACCTCACCAATGCAGCTGCTGCTGATGCTGCCAGGTCTCTTACTGGGCCCAAACTGGCTCCAGCCCCATGAATCTGCACTGGATACAGACGCCACCAGGAACCCAAACTTGTCTCCACCACAGCAGACATGAGTTAGTGCTAGGGCCACTGTGGGTGCACACAGCTCCGATATTCGTCAATTTCCCACTCCAATCAAGAGGGCAATTGGGTTAAAACTTAACATTCAAATGGCTAAATTAAAGAGGAATGTTGCATAAACTTGATCCCAATTTCCTTGCATTTAGAAGAATGTGCTGTCCACATGATCATGCCAGTTAAAATATTAATTGGATTTAATCAGATAGATACAGGAAAATTATTTTCTGTGGGTGGGAATCAAGAATGAGGGGGCATAGCACTAGGATATTCGGGAAGAAAATCGAGAAGCATTTTTTCTTCTAAAACAAGGCAGCAAAAATTTGGAATCCTTTCCCCAAAGATTGTTGAGGGAGAAGTATCTGGAACAATAGTTTTTCCATGGTACATTATCAGCATCTCTGGTTTGTTTGATCAAGAAGAAAAGAGGAAGATGAATTTCCAGTATCCTTTTGCTCCTCTGATGCTGCTGGGCCTGCTGTGTTTATCTAGCTCCACACCTTGTGATCTCAAGTTCTCCAGCATCTGAAGTTCCTACTATCTCTGTTATCAATCCATGTTGATTTCTCACTTTTTGCCTTTTTCCCTATGTCATTCCTATCGGGGTTCCGGAGTCTGTGCTTTATTTCAAGCTCAGGAACTGTTGACAACCTTTCACCTTACACTTTGTGCAGTTTTCAGGCAAGAATGACAGTAAAACAGGAGGTGCAAATTCCTTCCATTCTGAAGGATTCAGTTACCTCGGACTTTTCTCCACAGATGCTGCCAGGCCTGCTGAGTTTCTGCAGCAACTGCTGTTCTTGTTTTTGTTTCTGATTTCCAGTGTCTGCAGTCCTTTTGCTTTTGTGATGCAAATTTATTGATGTGTCATTGAGGTTCTCTTGACTAGAAAGGCAATTCTAAAGCAGCTGGTTTTGTATATTCTATGTGGGTCATTTGGGTTTAACGGGTGACCACAGCAGCCATTTTAAGTCAGTAATGTCCTTTTTAAATCCATTTTCAGAAAATGAACAACTCAGTTGTCAAAGGCCGATAATGAAAGTTGAAGATAACATGGTGTGGAGCTGAAGGAGCACAGCGGGCCAGGCAGCATCAGAGAAGCAGGACTGTTGACTTTTCTGAAGAAGGGTCCCGACACAAAACGTCAACTTTCCTGCTCCTCTGATGCTGCCTGGCCTGCTCTGTTCATCCAGCTCTACACTGTACTATCTCTGACTCCAGCTTTGGCAGTTCTTACTATCTCTGATGAAAGCTGAATATTGCTACATGTTTAACTCCATTCGCTATCTATGTTCATGAATTTGGCTTTGGCTCAGCTATTGCAATTCCACTCTCAGGTTGGAAGGCTAAAGATTCAAATCTCACTCTCAGGACCTAAGTGAAATTTTCAGTGCCACACTGAGGGAATGCTAGCCAGTTTGTAAGTGTCTTCATTTAATTGGGCTGTTGACACGGAATGTTTCAGTTTTGTTAATGTGTTGGGGGCTGCATTCTATTCTCTGGCCAAAGGTGTTAGGGGTAATGCTTCCCTCAGCCTTCCTCCTCTTAGAGTCACAGTCACAGGGTCATAGAGCACAGAAACAGACCCTTTTAACCAACCATAGATAACAAAGTGTGGGGCTGGGTGAACACAGCAGGCCAAGCAGCATATTATGAGCACAAAAGCTGACATTTCGGGCCTAGACCCTTCATCGATCCAACCAGTCCATGCCGATCATCATACCAAACTAGACTAGCCCTACCTTCCTACTCCTGGCCCATATCCCTCCAAGGTCTTCTTATCCATGTACTTACCTTCTGTTCTATATTCTGTCTGCCTGATACTCAATAAAGACTATTCTCTGGGCACCGCCCTGTGAGAACTACTGCCAGGACTGCTTGATGTGAGCTTCCCAGGAAGAATTGCCCTCTGCTGTAGGCCCTTATAGTTGCACTATGTTTCTGGGGAACAGGTAGTTTGCTCTCTGTCAAGCAATTGTCTGAAACTTTTTGATCAATGGCCACTGGATAGCTTCTCAAGGTGTTGAGTGATCTTTGAACCTTTTCCCACCGTAACTTGAAGGTTAGTTTTCATTCCTTTCAAGAACAAAACCTGTATGTTGTTGAAAACAATGGACTAATGATAGGGTACATTTGGTGCCCGATAAATTATTGACACTAGTTCAACGTGTATCATGGCCTCTGTGTTTTTCATAATTTTCTCCCTTTTGCTTTTGCATGCTAGAAGTTGGGAAAGTTAATTACTGCTGTTATAGACTTTAAATTAAACCTCATTCTACACAGTGAATACTAGGAAAATTAAGTTTTCAAGTGACCCCAAAATCCTTCAGTACCAACCAACATAACCAAAGCAACAAATTATCTAGTTATTGATTCCAGAGATGAAGGTTTTTCTTGATGAAGGGATTGAGCAGTTTAGGCCTATACTGTCTAGAGTTTAGAAGAATGAGATGAGGTGGAGCATATAAGATGCTGAAGGGGACTGATGAAGTAGCGTAGAGAGGATGTTTCCTCATGTGGGGCAATCTAGAGGGAGAGCTCCTTAGGATGAGAGGTAGCAGATTTAAAACAGAGATGGGAAGAAATTACTTCTCTCAAAGGGTCATGAATCTGTGGAATCCATTCCCTGCGAATGCAAGAGTCACTGGGTTCTGAGTAAATTTGAGGCAGAAATAGACTGATCTTTATTTAATAATGAGTTGAAGGGTTATCGATAGAAGACAAGAAAGTGGAGCTGAGGCTGTGATGAGATCGGCCATGATCATACACAACATGATTGTGCTAAATGGTAGAGCAGATTCAAGGGGCTGAATGGCCTACTCATGCTCCTAGTTCTTATTTTCTTATGACTAGTATTGTTTGCGAATCTTGATGAGTGCCATTTGGCCGCTGCGTTGCCTACATTGCAAAGTAGCCAGCCTCCAATCATATCTAATTTATTGTCAAGCACTTCAGGAATAACTGAAGCCATGAGAGTCACGATTGCGATGAAGATTGTTTCTTTAACAAATTAAGTCCTCCCTGGTGAATTACATGTACAGTTAATGGTCTCTTTGGTCTTCAGCAAGTATATTCATTACAGGTCATAAGTCGAGCTGCTGATGTTTTTTCCTCGGCGTTGTTTTGCTTTTGGTTGTAGATAAGAGATAGATTTGTACATCAAATGTATGAAATCACAGGAATCAAGGTCACCAGAGATGATAAGTGGGAGCCTGGAACGCTTCTGGAAACTTTGCTCACAGTTTCCTCAGCTGCAGCTGGATCTGGAATGCCTGACTCCTGCAGAGCCAGATGTTGAGGTTGTGTGATCACATGGTGACCCGACAGGATTTCCTGCCCTGGAATAAATGGCAGCAGCTGACGCTGCTCTTCGGTTTAGCTTAAGTCTATCTCGCTGGATTTGTATCACGCTAGCAATGTGACTCCTCATTTTTAATAAATCCAAAGTCAGTAAATGGGAAAGTAAGAATCAAACCTTCAGTTAAGCTACTCAACCTCTCAACATATCACTGAAGCCTGATCGTCAATGTTACCATTCCTGTTGAGATTGACAAATATTAACAGGAAGAAATTTTTAATCAGCCAGGTGAGAGAAAAATCAACGGACGTGATTTCAATTTTTATAATACTTACTTATTAATCTACATGAACCAACCTAATTAGAGAATTTTACTCTTCAGCCCATTACTATAAATGTCAATTAACAGCCGAGTGACATTTCAAGCTAAGAGGTAAATTTCACTTTAAATAGTCAATACAATAATGATACAGTTTGTGAAATTACAAACATTGTATTATTTCCCCACTATATGTGGTACCACATGCAATCTCACATTCTGTTCAACTTGATCTCTTCTTCAAAAACAGAAAGAACTGCGGATGCTGTAAATCAGGAACAAAAACAAAAGTTGCTGGAAAAGCTCAGGAGGTCTGGCAGCATCCGTGAAGAAAAGAAAAATCAGAGTTGATGTTTTGGGTCCAGTGACCGATCCGCAGTTCTTTTCCAGCAACTTCTGTTTTTGATCTCTTCTTTGGAGGATCTCTCATTGCCCCCTTAATTGGCTTGCCCCTTGAGTCACAGTCACCAGGAGCCACAATCCATCTGACAGTTTTGGATGTGCTTTTGTCATTGACTAGGCAGATCTACAAATCAGTTCTCACTCAAACCATGACAATCATGATGGTGCTGATCCTTTCTCTGAACCCTTTCAACAGTCTGATGGAGCTCTGGCAACACTAAAATGGCAACATTACATCTTTCCCACATTACGGGCATTTAAACAGTCCTTGGATAAGCAGATGGATGATGATGAGATAGTGTAAGGGTTAGATTAGTTCACAGGTCGGCGCAACATCGATGGCCGAAGGGCCTGTTCTGCGCTGTATTGTTCTACGTTCTATAACCCTTTGCCATCCCTATCGTCTGCAATCTGTCCTTCACAACTGGATACTTTATCCTCAGAAACTTAACTCAACACCAGGTTTTGTTCCTAGAATGCTAGATAGAAATATGTTTCATTTGGATAGAAACCTGCTCATTTCTTCTTCACAGAAATTCTCAAAGTGTTTTGAAATGCGAGGTGATGCATTTTGGAAGATCAAATTCAAGGGCGAACTATACAGTAAATGGAAAAGTCCTAGGAAAAATTGATGAACAGAGAGATCTGGGTGTTCAGGTCCATTGTACCCTGAAGGTGTCAACGCAGGTCAATAGCGTGGTCAAAAAGGCATATGGCATGCTTTCCTTCATTGGGCGGGGTATTGAGTACAAGAGTTGGCAGGTCATGTTGTAGTTGTATAGGACTTTGGTTCGGCCACATTTTGAGTACTGTGTACAGTTCTGGTTGCCACATTACCAAAAGGATGTGGATGCTTTGGAGAGGGTGCAGAGGAGGTTCACCAGGATGTTGCCTGGTATGGAGGGTGCTAGCTATGAAGAGAGGTTGAGTAGATTAGGATTATTTTCATTAGAAAGACGGAGATTGAGGGGGGATCTGATTGAGGTCTACAAAATCATGAGGGGTATAGACAGGGTGGATAGCGAAAAGCTTTTTCCCAGAGTGAGGGATTCAATTACTAGGGGTCATGAGTTCAAAGCGAGAGGAGGAAAGTTTAAGGGAGATATGCATGGAAAGTTCTTTACACAGAGGGTGGTGGGTGCCTGGAATGTGTTGCCAGCAGAGGTAGTAGATGCAGACACGTTAACGTCTTTTAAGATATATTTGGACAGGTACATGGATGGGCAGGGAACAAATAGACACAGACCGTTAGAAAATAGATGACAGGTTAGACAGAGGATCTTGATCGGTGCTGGCTTGGAGGGCCAAAGGGCCTGTTCCTGTGCTGTAGGTTTCTTTGTTCTTTGTTCTCTTTGTGAAGGGTCGGCTCAGTAACTTATTACAATTCATGCCACGAGGTTAATAGTATTTCATCTTAGCTGGAGAGGTTATAGCCTAGTGGTATTGTTGCCTGGGATATTAACCTGTGGATCTTGGTTCAAATCCCATCATGACAGATAGTGGAATTTAAATTCAACAAAAATCTTGAATTAAGAGTCAAATGATGAGCACAAACTTTTGTTGATTGTTTGAAAACAAGAAACATCTCGTTCACTAATGTCCTTTAGGGAAGAAAGCTGCCATTCTTATCTGGTTTGGCCTACATGTGACTCCAGTACACCAGCAATGTGACTGACTCCCACCTGCCTCGGGGCAATTACAGAAAGACAATAGATGCCCACATCCCACAAATGATTACGAAAAGAAAACATGTTAGAACAGCAGCCTGACCACAGCAGTTGGTAAAGATAAATTCAACCTCTTAACAGCACTGAGGCAAAAAGGAGCAGAACATCTTATATACCAGATGGCAGTTCACACATGATAGAAATTAAAGACAAAAAAATGTACTTCCTACCTTGCATTGGCCAAAATCTTACATGTGTGGTCGTTTGCAGAAAAGAAACAGATACCTGTGTGATTCTAATCAACTTCTTCATGTCTGCAAAAAGAGGGGACAGAAATCCCAGAGCAAACTGATGGACTAGCCCAATTTACCAAGCGTTTTTCACTACCTCCTGCGTTGCTACTTACCTAATGGCAATTGTTTTCCCCACTTACGCAGTCTGTGTGAGTGAGTAACAGAGTGAAACCACCAGTTTGTCTTCCCAAATCTTACAGTGATATCTCAATGGATGGATGAGGATCTCACCCCCATCCCACCCCCAGGCAAAGTCCTTTTATACTAAGTCAAAAGGACTATATTTCCAAAGCCATCAGACTCCCCTCAAAGTTGCTGCCATATTTCCACGCTGCAGAATTCTCATGAAGCAAGGTTTTGGAGGAAAGAGCTAAATTTGTACGGTATCTTGCATCCCCCAGAAACATCTGCAAGCACTTTATGGACAGACCATAGTTAACTGTAGTGATGATATTTAAACAAACACAACAGCCATTTTGAAGTAAGATCCCGCGGAAAGTGATGAGATGAAGGGCTTGTTAATCGTTTGCTGATGTTGCTTTTGGCACAGGGATCTAAGTGGGTAGAAGTGTTGATGTTTGAGTCTAGGTTGTTGCTGAAGATACAAGGATAACTCCCTGGTCTTCTTTGGCATCATCAAGAACTTTCAAGTCTGCCCGAAAGCAGCGAGATGTGGCCTCAGTTTAACATGGGGAATAATGGCAACATAACTCGAAGGTGTAATCATTGCTGCTACAGAGAAAACGTGACAACACAGTGAGGTCCCACTGTCAGCAATGAGATTGCTACCAAATAACTTAGTTTAATAATATTGGCTAAGGAATATGGTAAAAGACCCCTATCTTCTTCAGAATGAGCCATTGTTTCTTTTAAATCTACCTGAGAGTACTGGTTTAAACTAAACTGAAATATGGCTCCTCTGGCAATGCAGCACTGCCTCGGTACTGCTGTAGATTCTTAGCTCAGATTTTGTCAATCAAGAGTCTGGTTGAACCGACAATTTTTTTTAACTCAGAGATGAAGGAGGATACTTACTAAGACCCATGTGACACTGTAAACAAAATACTATTATATTCTTTCACATGTCCAGTGATGTTCAGGCTGGTTGGATTAGCCATGGGAAATGCAGGGTTACAGGGACGGAGTGAGATCCCATCCAAAGGGTTGGTGTGGACTCGGGCCAAATAGCCTGCTTCAACACTGTAAGATTGTAGTGGAATGAGGGCATCGCTGGCTAGGCCAGCATTTATTGCCCATCCCTAATTGTCCAAAGGGCAGTTTAAGAGTCAACGACATTGCTGTGAATCTTGACTCATGTAGAGGCCAAACCAAGCCTTCGTTCTCTAAAGTTTCAGTCTCTAAAGGCCTTTTGTGAACCATATGGTTTTTCCCAAAAATCAACAATGGCTTAATCTTAATTAGTCTCTTAATTATATTACTGAATTCAATTTTGACCATTTACCATGTTGGGATTTGAACAAGGACGTTACCTGAGTCTCTGGATTAATGGTCTAGCAATAATACCAGTCAGCCATCACCTTGTTTGTGTACAAACTCTATTCACAGGAAACATAGCCAGCACTATTTGAAGTTTAATTACATCTAAAACTTAAAGCAGAAGCTGAATTAAAAGACGTTTGCCCACAGGGATGAGTTCGCAGAAAGTTACGTAATCGATATGACTTGTTATCCTCCTAAAGTGGGAGGATTTTCTACCCCCCACACTGCTAACATCTGTATTCAGTGCAAACAAACATGAGATGCACTTCGGGTAGCGCAGAACTGGCATCACTTCAACAGGATTCAATTCCTTGCCAGAGGCTTCCTCTGTACACAATATTAACTTGACTTTGTTGCTGTGGTGTCGATCAACAATCTGGACACACTTTCCTTTTCAGCTTTATTCCATCCGAATGTCACCTTATGGCTGCTCCTGTAAAACTTTAAAGATAATGGCTGAACTTCATTGAAGTGGATTGAGCTGAAGATTACTTTTCAACTGCATCTTTCTCATTTTGAAATTCAGTCAGCCTTGATATAAACAAATCTCATTGTAACTAAGGCAACCACTTTTCCAAACCTTTATTGCAAAACAAAGTAAACAACCACATTTGTCCAGTAATGCAAGCAATTAAGATTAATTGGGTTCCATCAAGACCTCATTTATAATTACTGATTCAGGCAGAGTGAAATATGATATTGTAGTGCTTGTAGTAAATGTCATGTCACAGCTATCTTCTCATGTCCAGATCCAACTTGTGGCATTGGTCCCTGGTTAAGAGCGCAGAATCCATCAGCCTTATGGAAGTGACTAGTTGTGATGCCAACATTGTAAAACATAAGGATGGATGGCATTATCTCATAGTCTGATGACTGGGGGAGTGGTGGGTTCTGCTAAATAAAAGCTATTCTGTCATTTGGCTTATTAGCCAATGGAATAAAGCAGCCTACGAAAATCAAGTTGAAACAATCCCTTGCTTCTCTCTGGAATTCATTTGAGAACTGACATTTAAATGAAGATGCCAGATTAGTTGGCTATGAGTCAAGTGAAGGCAGCTGGAGTGAGATGATACCCTACTATGCAGGCCATAAGCTAAGCCTAACCCTCATTCTCCGAATATCCTGTTGACATAACTTATTTTTGATTTCCTTTTAACAACAAAATTCCAGAGGGCCTTCTTCGTGAATGCAATTGTTTGTACAACTGAATGTTCCATTGTAAAAGATATCGACTTAATGAGACAGTGACAGTATGGGCCTGCATACGGTTTCAGACCAGACATATTTTCTCCCTGAAGGAATTGTCAACATGTATTTTCCCCTGGTACCAGCCTGCAAATTTCTTGAGACAATAGGAACTGCATATGGTGGAGAATCCGAGATAACAAGGTGTAGAGCTGGATGAACACAGCAGGCCAAGCAACATCTTAGGAGCAGGAAAGCTGATGTTTCGGGCCTAGATGCTTCATCAGAAATGGGGGATGGGAAAGGGGTTCTGAAATAAATAGGGAGAGAAGCGGAGGCAGATTGAAGATGGATAGAGAAGAAGATAGGTGGAGAGGAGACAGACTGGTCAAAAAGGCAGGGATGGAGCCAGTAAAGGTGAGTGTAGGTGGGGAGGTAGGGAGGAGATAGGTCAGTCCAGGGAGGACAGATAGGTCAAGGGGGTGGGATGAGATTAGTAGGTAGGAAATGTGGGTGCAGTTTGAGGTGGGAGGAGGGGATGGGTGAGAGGAAGAACAGGTTAGGGAGGTGGGGACAAGCTCGGCTGGTTTTGGGATGTAGTAGGGGGAGGGGAGATTTTGAAGCTTGTGAAGCCCACATTGATGCCATTGGGCTGCAGGGTTCCCAAGCGGAATATGAGTTGCTGTTCCTGCAACCTTCGGGTGGCATCATTGTGGCACTGCAGGAGGCCCAGGATGGATATGTCGTCTGAGGAATGGGAGGGGAAATTGAAGTGGTTCGCGACTGGGAGGTGCTGTTGTTTATTGTGAACCAAGCGTAGGTGTTCTGCAAAGTGATCCTCAAGCCTCAGCTTGGTTTCTCCAATGTATGGAGGCCACAATGGGAACAGTGCATACAGGATACCTCATTAGCAGATGTGCAGTTGAACATTTGCTTGATGTGGAAAGTCTTCTTAGCATCTGGGATGGGGGTGAGGGGGTAGGTGTAGGGGCAGGTGTAGCACTTGCTGTGGTTGCAGGGAAAAGTGCCAGGTGTGGTGGAGCTGGAGGGGAGTGTGGAGCAGACAAGGGAGTCACAGAAAGAGTGGTCGTCCCAGAAAACAGATAAGGGTGGGGAGGGAAAAATGTCTTTGGTGGTGGGGTCGGATTGCAGATGGCAGAAGTGTCAGAGGATGATGCATTGGATCCGGAGTTTGGTGGAGTGGAACGTGAGGACAAGGCGGATTCTTTTTTGGTTCTTATTGCGGGGAGGGGGTGTGACGGACGAGTTGCGGGAAATGCAAGCGACACGGTGAAGCGGGTGGGTTTTGACCACTTCGGGAGGGGATGTTGCGATCCTTGAAAAACGAGGGCATCTGAGATGTGCGGGAGTGGAATGCCTCATCCTCGGAGCAGATGTGGCGGAAGCAAACGAATTAGGAATAGGGAATGGCGTTTTTGCAGGAAGGTGGGTGGGAGGAGGTGTATTCTAGGTAGCTGTGGGAGCTGGTGGGCTTGAAATAGATAATGGTTTCTAGGTGGTTGCTTGCGATGGAGACAGGAGAGGCCCAAGAAGGTGAGAGGAGTGTTTGAGATGGTCCAGGTGAATTTAAGTTTGGGGTGGAAGGCGTTGTTAAAGTGGATGAACTGTTTGAGCTCCTCGTGGGAGCATGAGGCAGCGCTGATACATTCATCAATGTAATGGAGGAAGAGGTGGGGTTTAGGGCCAGTGTAGGTGCGGAAGAGGGACTGTTCCATGTAAGCTACATAGAGGCAGTCATAGCTTGGGCCCATGCGGGTGCCCATGGCCACCCCCTCCCATTCCTCAGACGACATGTCCATGTTGGGTCTCCTGCAGTGCCACAACAATGTTAACCAAAAGTTGCAGGAACAGCAACTCATATTCCGCTTGGGAACCCTGCAGCCCAATGGTATCCATGGACTTCACAAGTTTCTAAATCTCCCCTCCCCCCAACGCATCGCAAAACCAGACCAGCTGGCCCCTGCCTCTTTAACCTGTCCTTCCTCCCACCCATCCCCTCCTCCCACTTCAGGCCACACCCCCAGTTCCTGCCTACTAGCCTCATCCCGCCCCCTTGACCTGTACGTCCTCCCCGGACTGACCTATTTCCTCCCTATCTCCCCACCTACACTCATCTTTACAAGCTCCATCCCTGCCTCTTTGACTAGTCTGTCTCCTCTCCACCTATCTCCTCCTCTCTCCATCTTCGAACCGCCTCCCCCTCTCTCCCTATTTATTTAAGAACCACCTTCCCCTCCTCCATTTCTGATGAAGGATGTAGGCCCGAAGTCTCAGCCTTCCTGCTCCTAAGATGCAATTTAGCCTGCTGTGCTCATCCAGCTCGACACCTTGTTATCTTGAAGATTTCTTGAGTTCCTTTTCATTTCCTGGTGATATTTGACGCTGTGAGTTTTGAGGATTTCATCACTATGATATACACCATCGACAGTTTACTGGGCAATGGTTTCATTTGAAGTCATCTCCCTTTGCTTTCTTTCTTTATCTGTGGGTCTGGAAAATTCATGTTTACAAGTCAGATGTTGATTGATGAAACCAGCGTTGAACTCAAAAGTCCTCATCTGAAAAGCACGTTCTTTTAAAAGTCAGAATTTGGAAAGCCTCCCAACGAGAGTCAAAGTGAGCAGAGACATAAATGACTGGTCCTAACATCTCATTTAACGAGATCTGCTCATGTAATCAGGGATTGAAATTGCAAGCTTACTGTTTCTGTATCAATTGAGGTATTCATTTGGTCCTGGCAACCTTTGATCTTCAGTTATTTAAATTTCACGTGCCAGATTGTTAGTTAGCCAATAGCATTCCCATCCAATGTGAATGTTCTTCCAAACTCTAAAGTACACTGAAAATTGGAGTAAAAATATTAACTCTTATTATTTTTCTGTCTTCGTAGATGCTGCCAGACTTTGATGAATTTCTTCAGGATTTTCTGTGTTTCTCCACCCAAGTTGTCGTTGAGAAGGTGATAGAGAGCTACCTTTCTGAACCGCTGCAGTTCACATGCTGTAGATTGACCCACAATGCCCTTCTGGAGGGATTTGGGGATTTTGACCCAGTAACACTGAAGGAGCCACAATATGTTTCCAAAGCAGAATGGCGAGAAGCTTGGAGAGGAGATTGAAGGGGGTGCTGTTCCCTTGCATTTGCTGCCCTTGCTGTATGAGCTGAAAATGTTTGAGAGGTTGTAAGATCCTGACTAAGGAGACTTGCCTGCAGTGCATCTTGTAGATGGTCCACACTGCTGCTACTGAGGGTCAATGTTGGAGGGATTGGATGCTTGTGGATGTGGTGCCAATCAAATGGGCTGCTTTGTCCTGGATGGTTTCAAGCTCCTTGAGTGTTGTTGTCATAATATTCATACAGCTAAGTGAATACATTAATACCATTCTTACCTCTGAAAGTGAAAGGTGTATATCCATGTTGATTTTCAGCAAGTAGATACATGGGGTGATACATCTGTACTATCCAGAAATTGTTGCATTGTTGGATATGTCATTGTGTCAAATGAAATTTTACAATGCAGCCCATTTGGCTTGGTCAGAGAACTAGAATTAAGAACTTCAAGATCAGTGAAGGCCTACTTTTCAAGCTGAATCAATAGTTTCAAAAACTGATTATGCTTTGCTGTAGAGTCATTAACGGTACATAAGGAAGCCATTTGACCGTTGAGTTAATACTGGCTCCCCACAGAACAAAAAGATTCGACCAATCTCGATGTGCTGCACCACACCAATAGAACAGATGGAACTCAAACCCAAGTTTTCTCGTTCAGAGTCAGAAGACACATGACACCAGATTTTAACCCAACAGGTTTATTTGCAATCACAGATCATAGCCCCTTCATCAGTTGACTTGTGAGAGAGAAGCGCACAGACATAGAATTTATAAGCAGAGATATCAAGGGCAGAAATCACTCCAGTTCAGAGGTAGGCACATTACTGCTGTGCAACAAGTTTTTCTGGAGCATTGGGAATGTATTTCCCAAATTTTTAGAACGTAGAACATAGAACAGTACAGCACAGAACAGGCCCTTCAGCCCACAATGTTGTGCCGACCATTGATCCTCATGTATGCACCCTCAAATTTCTGTGACCATATGCATGTCCAGCAGTCTCTTAAATGTCCCCAATGGCCTTGCTTCCACAACTGCTGCTGGCAATGCATTCCATGCGCTCACAACTCTCTGTGTAATGAACCCACCTCTGACATCCCCTCTATACTTTCCTCCAACCAGCTTAAAACTATGACCCCTCGTGCTAGCCATTTCTGCCCTGGGAAATAGTCTCTGGCTATCAACTCTATCTATGCCTCTCATTATCTTGTATACCTCAATTAGGTCCCCTCTCCTCCTCCTTTTCTCCAATGAAAAGAGACCGAGCTCAGTCAACCTCTCTTCATAAGATAAGCCCTCCAGTCCAGGCAGCATCCTGGTAACCCTCCTCTGAACCCTCTCCAAAGCATCCACATCTTTCCTATAATAGGGCGCCCAGAACTGGACGCAGTATTCCAAGTGCGGTCTAGCCAAAGTTTTATAGAGCTGCAACAAGATCTCACGACTCTTAAACTCAATCCCCCTGTTAATGAAAGCCAAAACACCATATGCTTTCTTAACAACCCTGTCCACTTGGGTGGCCATTTTAAGGGATCTATGTATCTGCACACCAAGATCCCTCTGTTGCTCCACACTGCCAAGAATCCTATCTTTAAACCTATACTCAGCTTTCAAATTCGACCTTCCAAAATGCATCACCTCGCATTTATCCAGGTTGAACTCCATCTGCCACCTCTCAGCCCATCTCTGCATCCTGTCAATGTCCCGCTGCAGCCTACAACAGCCCTCTATACTGTCAACGACACCTCCAACCTTCGTGTCGTCTGCAAACTTGCTGACCCATCCTTCAATCCCCTCATCCAAGTCACTAATAAAAATTACAAACAGTAGAGGCCCAAGGACAGAGCCCTGTGGAACACCACTCACCACTGACTTCCAGGCAGAATATTTTCCTTCTACTACCACTCGCTGTCTTCTGTTGGCCAACCAATTCTGTATCCAGGCAGCTAAGTTCCCCTGTATCCCATTCCTCTTGACTTTCTGAATGAGCCTACCATGGGGAACCTTATCAAATGCCTTACTGAAGTCCATATACACCACATCCACAGCTCGACCCTCATCAACTTTTCTAGTCACATCCTCAAAGAACTCGATAAGGTTTGTGAGGCATGACCTGCCCCTCACAAAGCCGTGTTGACTGCATTTGATCAAGCCATGCTCCTCCAGATGGTCATAAATCCTATCTCTCAGAATCCTTTCTGACACCTTGCAGACGACAGACGTGAGACTTACTGGTCTGTAATTGCCGGGGATTTCTCTATTTCCTTTCTTGAAGAGAGGAATTACATTTGCCTCTCTCCAATCCTCAGGTACGACTCAGTGGAGAGCAAGGGTGCAAAGATCCTCGCAAGTGGCGAAGCAATTGCATTTCTCGCTTCCCAAAGCAGCCGAGGACAAATCTGGTCTGGGCCTGGCGACTTGTCAACCTTAATGTTTGACAAGATTTTCAGCACATCAGCTTCCTCTATCTCTATCCATTCCAGCATGCGGACCTGCTCTTCAAAGGTTTCATTCACTACAAAGTTTGTTTCTTTTGTCAAGACAGAAGCAAAAAAACTCATTTAGGGCTGCCCCTACCTCCTCAGGCTCCACACACAAGTTCCCTATGCTATCCCTGATCGGCCCTACTCTTTCTTTGACCATTCTCTTATTCCTCACATAAGTGTAAAATGCCTTTGTGTTTTCCCTAATTTGTTCTGCCAAGCCTTTCTCGTGCCCCCTCCTGGCTCTCCTCAGACCATTTTTGAGCTCCTTCCTTGCCTGCGTGTAATCCTCTCTCGCTGAACTTGACCCTAGCTTCCTCCACCTTATGTAAGCTACCTGCTTCCTTTTCACAAGAAGCTCCACTGCTCTCGTCATCCAAGGTTCCTTTATCTTACCCCTTCTTGCCTGTCTCAGAGGGACATATTTACTCATCACTCGCAACAACTGTTCCTTAAACAGTCTCCACATCTATAACCCTTTCTGGCATTGAATTCCAAGTCATTGGTATTCACTGCAGAAAACTCTCCTCATCATATACTCTCTGCATCTACGGACCTAAAAATTAAATCTGTGTTTCCTTAGAATGGCCACCTGGCCATTCTGTATTCTACTCTTTAGGGATCTTTTGCTATTAAAAATCAGAATCTGCCTTTTACCCAACGCTACATTTTGATACTATCTATAATTAAAGCTCCAAGACTCGGTCAAGAGTAATGAGGATGGTGCTCACTGGAGAGAGTACAGAAGAGAGGTACAAGAATGATTTCTGGTATGAAAATCTCTAGTTATGAAAAGAGGTTGAAGAATTTGGGACTGTTTCCCTTTGAGAAAAGGAGGCTGAGAGCAGATTTGACACAGGTTTCCAAAACAATGAGCAAGCGAGATACTGTGGATAAGGAGAAACTGATCCTGCTCATAAAAGGATTAGGAACAAGAAGGCGTAGATTTAAAATGATCTGCAATCAAAGTAAGGGTGATGCAAGAAAAATATTTTTATGCATAGCAAGTAGCGAGAGTGTGAAATGCACTGCCTGGTAGGGTAGTGGAGGCAGATTCACTTGAGGTATTCAAGAGAGGCATTAGATGATTTTATTTTTAGAAATGGGGTGCAGGAATATGGAGACCTGAAGGCAGGAAGTTGGCAATAGTGAATTAGTGTAGTCATGTTGGGCCAAATGGCTTTTTTTGTTGCATCAAATTAATTCAGAGATTGGGAGTTTCAGTTGATGGCAAGACTTCAGGATAACCACTGGGCAGGGATGTATCAGTAACCCTTTGGATAAGGCAAGACTTGGAAAATATGTTGGGCCACACAGACAGGCAGGCCGACTCAAAAAGGGAGTAGAATGAGGAAGGGAAGTATTCTCAGCAGAATCACCAAATTTTACAATTATGTCATCGCAGATTGTTACAGTGCAGAAGAAGCGTCCATCTGCTGTTCACATCTCTTGTATTGAGTGTTGTCTGTGTTTCGGGCCAATTTATGTATTAAAAGCAGTTTCCCCTTGCGGTCATGTTGGTGAGGCAGACAATGGGCCACAGAATATTGTTTGTCGGTTCACCTTGATTTTATGAACAAAACATTATTTATTAAAGACACCATGCAAGTATTTCCCAAATTCCAACAATATCTACTGTTTATCTGGCTCTAATTTGGAGAAAGGATATGACCCACAACAATCCACATATTTAAGCTGGCCCTTTGGAAACCCCTTCCTCTCTGTCTTCCACAAAGGTGGCCTGATAGGTCAAGGCAGAGCTTCAACTGGATCTTCTTGAGTTACCACATGGTTTTCCACCGTGAGTCTTGCTGTGAGTCTTCGCTAAAGCCAAATCTTCCAAAACATTCTGTGACCTTTGACCAATAGGATCATGAGCAGAGCACAAAGCACCCAGCATTGTGCCAACAACCTTCAAAGGAGCTATTCCAGGGAGGTATAAAGTACACATCCTCAGGGACCTGCTGGAAGTCAAGGTGTCAGAAAGCCTGACTAATACTTCTTCAACACACAACCCTTAGGCCGGCTGTAACTGTTGCTCGTGAACCATTGTGACCCCTATGACCTTGGTTTCCATTCTCTTCTACAGCCAAAAGCTGCTATCTGATGTCTGATTTGTTTTCTCTAATTTTCTGCCAGGCCTGATTTCTCCAACTGTGGGTTGATTTAGGATGTCCATTTTTAGAGGGATTTGTGTCAAGTTAGTGGAATCCCAAAGGGCATTGCTGCCAGACTGGGTCTGAGGCAGGCAGTCACAGAACCAACAAGAAGTAAAAAGTGTGTGAATAAAGACAAAATACTGCAGAAGCAAGAATTGCGTACAGAAACAGAGAACACTGAACAAACTCAGCAGGTCTGGCAGCAGTTCTAGAGAGAGAAACAGAGTTAGCATCTTGAGTCCAGTTTTATTCTTCTTTGAAACTCACTCAAACTCGTGGTTAATTATTGAAATGCATCAGTGTGGGTATGTGAATAGCAAGGGTTTAGACGGCTATTGGCCAAAGGCTGGCAGACAGGACTCGGTCAGATTGGAGTGGCTGGTCAGCATGGATGAGTTGGATTAAAGGGTCTGTTTCCATACTGTATTACTCTATGATTCTATAACCTTCAAACAAAAACAAATGAACACCTCTGGAAATGTCACCTTCCTTCCCATATCCACTATGCCAGCCCTGAAACAGGAACTATGAATCTAATGGTAACTGTGAATCCATTGTTGGTTGTCGGAAAAACCCATCCGTTCACTGATGTCTTTTAGGGAAGTAAACTGCCATCCTTACCTGGTCTGGCCTACATGTGACTCCAGACCCACAGCAATGTGATTGACTCTTAACTGCCCTCTGGGCAATTAGGGATGGGCAATAAATGCTGCCTAGCCAGCGACACCCTCATCATAGAAGAGCATAGAATCCCTACAATGTGAAAACAGGCCATTCAGCCCAAAAGCCCACACTGTTCCTCCCAAGAGCATACCACCCAGACCCATTCCCCTATCCCTGCATTTCCCATGTCAAAGCCACTTAACATAAATGTCCCTAGGCACAATGGGCAATTTAGCACCTAGCCTGCACATCTTTGGACTGTGGGAGGAAACTGGAGCACCCGGAGGAAACCCGGGCAGGCACAGGGAGAATGTGCAAACTCCACACAGACAGTCGCCCGAGGCTGGAATCGAACCCGGTCCCTGGCGCTGTGAGGCAGCAGTGCTGACCACTGAGCCACTGTGCCAACCCATTGTGAATGAATAAAGAAAAAAAATCTGTCTCCACCATAATACCCCTGAACACTACATCGCCTTTCACTCTTTGTCCACATATGTGGGGCATTGCCAAACCACTGTCTCACCACATTGCTGTAGCTGCCCTCAGATTAACTTACCCACCACTCCAGTCTTTCAGGGCATTGCGTTAGAGCTCAGGGATATTTCTGGCTTGTATCTTCTGCAAGATTTCCTTTTTGCACAAGAACTCACACTTGTCTCATGCATCTATATGGATTGCAGCATATGGCTCTTAAAATACTCTCGTTGTCCTCACTTCGTCCTCACCCACTTTATAGCAAACCTGTGTTTCAGTGAAAGGGGAAGAGATGAAAGCTTATTGCAGTTTGGCCTGTAAAGAGTCAAAAAGTGGACATGTTGCTGCAACGCACCATGTCATACCTTCGGCATGTCCCAGCAAAGTTCACCTCATAGACAGTAGGAATTGTCCATGCTGGAGTCTGAGATAACACACTGTGGAGCCGGAGGAACGCAACAGGCCAGGCAGCATCAGAGGAGCAGGAAAGCTGATGTTTCTGGTCAGGGCTCTTCTTGAGAAGGGTCCAGATGCGAAACATCAGCTTTCCTGCTCCTCTGATGCTGCCTGGCCTGTTGTGTTCCTCCAACTCCACACTTCACTCTCTCTTTATTAAAGTCCACCTCATAGTCACTGTGAGTACATGTGATGACAAAGGGATCAGTCCTTTGTGGGCTCAAGAGAGAATATGGCCAGAGAGGGCCTACCACAGGGGTTCATCCAATCCCAGTCCAGGGGGATGACCATGATCAGTCTGAGTCAGGGAAAACCAATCTCCCAGAAAACAGGAAGAATGCACAAACTCCACGCAGACAGTCACCTCAGGGTCGAATCAAACCTGGGTCCCTGGCACTGTGAGGCAGCAATGCTAACCACTGAGCCACCGTATCACTCAAAAAAGTGTGAAAGCACAGTGCGAAGAGCAGCTCCTGCCTTGCAACATCTGAAGTGGTACACAGCTGAGGCGCATGCCCTGGCAACAGTGAGTGTTTGTATCTCCTGCCACACAACTACACCGCGCAGTTCTGGGGAAGGGTCACCGGACCCGAAACATTAACTCTGATTTTTTTCTTCACAGATGTTGCCAGACCTGCTGAACATTTCCAGCAACTTCTGTTTTTGTACACAATTCGAGCGTAGATGAGGCTAGTAGGAAAACCAATGAGATTAATTGGGGAAAACTATGTGAGGGAAGCTGACATGGGCTAGTTCAGGTGCTACACATCTCACTGAAATAAAGCAATTTGCCAATCAATGGGACAATTCAGCCCTGTGTATTAGTTTTTGTCTGATCAGGATCAGAAGGCAGGTTTCCGATCAGGACCAGAACTTCTGGATATTTGTTTCCAGTAGGACAGGAGGGCCATCCAGAGTGCATTTGGACTGTGTATCAATGTCATGCTGAGAAGCTCAACCACTTTTACTTCTACTGCCTTTGGAAACATCTGAAGATTAGATAGCAGGATAAAACAGCAGGCATGGAAGTGTTCATGTTAGCTGGCATACTAAGCACACACACCATAACGCAGCTAGACTGGTCATGAGACTAGAATACCAGAAACGCCAGAGAGCATGAAGCTGATGCCTGGTCTTCTGATGGTTGAATGAATCTCTCACAACAACCTTCTGAGGACTTCATTTTAAAACTTTGGTGTGGCCTTTGTCTTCTGGGAGACACTTAGCCAGAATCAATATGCTGTTACAATAAAATGATAAAATGATGCAGCCTCCTTCAAAAGCAGGAGGCAGAGAGAAAGCTCAATGAGTGAAAATTCCAATCTAGTAACTCATCAAATTCTCAATCATCTGTATCTTGTCTTGTTTCTACCAGAATCTTCCAGACAAAGATCAGCATTAGCTGTTACCTATGTATATGTTGGAAAGATATCAAAATCCCAAGTCAATTCACGTGGTTATGGGCCAAGTGCTGGATAGTGGAACTAGTGCAGATTTAAAGTAGTCTAGTCAGTGCAGACTCGATGGGCTGAAGGACCATTCCTGTGCTGTATGATTCAACGGCAATTTTTGTCTCAAAGTTCAAGTAAGAGTGAGGAAGGGAAAGGAAGAAAAGGCAATGGAATGGAAGTGTGGAACTGGGAAGTAAATGGAAGGGAAGGTTGGGGACGTGAAGAGAAGGTAAGCGCCGGAAAGGGAAGGGAAAGAAAGTGTAAGGAAGAGAATGAAAGGGAAGGGTAGGAATGGAAGTGAAGTTACGGATTGGGAAGGGAAGGTAGAGTGGGGAAGTGAAGGAAAGGTAAGGGCAGGGAAGGGAAGGGAAAGGAAGACAATGAAAGGGAAGAGTAGGAAAAGGAAAGGAAAAAAAAGGTCAGGAAAGGGAAGAGTAGGGAAGGGAGGGGATGGGAAAGGAAGTTAAAGGTAGGGAAGGGAAGAGTGGGGAAGAGAAAGGAAGATAAGGAAAGGGGAGGGGATGGAAGGGAAAGGAGAAGAATGAAAGGGAAGGGAAGGTAAAAGTTGGGAAAGGGAGAGAAAGGCAAGGAAGAGAATGAAAGGGAAGGATAGGGAAGGGTGGGGAAGGGAAGAGTGGGGCACAGAAGGGAAGGGAAGGAGCCCATGCTATCCTTACACCATACCCAAACTGGAAGGTCACACATGCCTAGTATCTTTTCCAATGACCTGAACAGGGAGGATGCATAAGTTGCAAAGCACTGAAGCCCCTCTCCATGGCTGGGGGACTGCCATCTTCATACGGACATGAGGAAAGTAACACACTTTCTACTGCAAATATGGGGCAGCTACATTGTCCCAGTCAGAGCTCTACTCTGCTCGCCAGTTCTCTTTCATTCTTTGTCCGTTCTTCTCTCTCCCTCTGTGGTAATTCTATCCCCAAGGAGTTGGGAAGGAGCTGGGTCATGACCAGGAACCACGTGGGGTCAACTGAATGCGCAGCTTGTGTCCTGAAGCGACGGTGGATCGAGTGTGGGCTGGAACAATGGAGGAAGATCAAGAGTGGGCCAGCGAAAGCAGGACAGTGAGGCAGGCGGGAGTGGGACTCTGGCAGAGACATGGTGAGGGCTAGAAAGCCTGGACTGGGACTAAGGCAATGGAAGGGAAAATTGGGCACTCTAGAGTTACCTTTGCTTTCTTATCTTACTCCAGGTTAATGTGAATATCATCATGTATGTACGGCAAAGGTAGACACTTTTCACTGTATTTTCACATTGAATGCACGTGACAATAAATGATTCAATTCAACACATGTTGAAAATTTGGCCCTGGGTTGTGTGTCATTCTGAGTGTGCCCAGGGTGAGGTGCGCCACTTCCAGCTGGATGGTGTGATATAATCTAGTGGGGTGCAAAGTTTGGGGGTAGTTACAAAATAAATAGAGTCACACTTGTCCTGGGGGCCTCCTCTCATTACAGTAGGGCAACTGGTGATGAGTTTAACCTGAGGGCCACCAGACCTCAGGTGAGGATCATAAAATAAGGTAGCCTCCTTCAAAAGCAAGCACACATTAGAGGCAGCAAGAAAGCTCATTGAAAGGAAGCCCCAGTCGAGCAACTCTATGAATTTTCCATCATCTGCAGTATCCTGTCTTAACCCAAACTGTTGGAATCACTTTTCTTTAATAAGTCAGCCAGCTCGACAACTGAGCTAAGGGCTCGGGGCAAGAACCACAATGAAACCGCTAGAACCTGGTAGTATAAGGGTGCGGGAAGCTTGGAAAAAGAAAGATAAATTATTCCACAGCTCCGTCTGAAGAGAGACCATCTGGGCTCATTTTTTAACTAAACTCAACATTCTCCAGGCTCCATTGCAGTATCTCGAGAGAAATACATGTTACCAGCAGGCACCCGCAAGTCTTGGGTGGCCACCACATCAAGGGAGGATGAAGATGAAGCCAACAACTCTTTCCATTTATTGGGCTACAAGCAAGGAATGCATTTTTTAAAAAATTGGCAAAGCCTTAACTGGATTTCATTCCTGTTCGAGTCGATGGATGGCAGTGTGGGATCTAGGCCAATATGCTTCAGGAAGCTGCAATGTTCTTTTACCTCCATGTATGTCTCCTCAACCCAGATAAAAGATGAAGAACCACCGAATCTCCAAGTTCATTCCTGAGCGATGGTATGTTTAGCACAGCACTCCTGGCTTCCTGTAATCAATGGATGCACAGATTTGGAAACAGTATCAAATTATTTCAATTCTGAAATCTAGATCAGTCCGAACTCCTTGTACTCACATTTTTTTATATATATATTTTAAAATGACATGGCTTTTCCCTCAACCTTGAGGACAATCAAAACAATGCTAGAACATTCATATCAAATTAGGCCAAGGACCTGGTTTTCCATTATCAAGATTTTTTTAAAACTATAAATGATTCAACAGATGACTCCTTGGGTAAAAAAAAATACAAAGTAATGTCACAACAGTATAATTTATAACTTTTTTTTTGAAAAATAGCCAATATGTCTTTGAAGTGGACAAAGAATCTTGCGAAATGGTTTTGAGAAGTGACATGACTGCACTTGTAGATTCAGCTGTATTGGAGCCAAACTGAAATTGTCTCAGAAAGAAATTACAACATTTTCAAACTGCATTTCCAAAGGTAAACAGAAACCCCTTGACAATGGTTTCCCAGGAACTGAGGATAGTTTTTACTTTCTTCAAAAATGAGGCAATAAGAAGCAATGACAAGTTAACAGCATAATTAAAAATTAATTGCATCAACTAGATGGAGGGCAACAGCCCAGTGGTATGATCAGTGGACAGTTAGTCCAGAGAGCCAGGTAATATTTCTGGGGCACACAGCTCACAGTGGAATTTGAATGTACTAAAAGAATCAGAATTATAAGTCTAAAAACTATGAATCTGTTATTGATTGTCAGGAAAAATCCATCTGGTTCACTAATGTCCTTCAGGGAAGGAGACTGCTGTCCTTACCTGGTCTGGCCAACATGTAACCCCTGACCTGCAGCAATGAGGTTGGCTATTAACTGACCTCCAGGTAATAAATTGTACGAAGTTGGGCAGAGTACTTGTAGATTAGGGGTCAGGAAATTAGAATTTGGTGCTTGTTAAATGCTGGGTGGGGGGGGCGCTGTGAAGCATTGTGTGGTCCATTTAAAAGATGATGTGCTTTTTTTTAATGCCTGGAGATTTAAACAAAATATCTCTGAGCAGTTTGAAAGTACATAGAGAACACCTGAATTGAAATATTTGTGACAGAAGGCTGTACAATAAGCAACAGTTTTGTTCAGTTAGCAACCCAGCAAATTGTGAATTAAGACAATCAACTTTAATCAAGCACTTAAAAACCAAAAACCAAGTAAATTTAAGCTGACAATTTGACAACATAGGACCAATCCTAATGTAAGAAATTGATATGTCATCAAGGGTATAAAAGAAGAGGCTAGTTGGACAAAGAACATAGAACATTACTGCACAGTACAGGCCCTTCGGCCCTCGATGTTGTGCCGGCCTGTCATACCAATCTGAAGCCCATCTAACCTACACTATTCCATATACGTCCATATGCTTGTCCAATGATGACTTAAATGTACTTAAAGTTGCCGGATCTACTGCCGTTGCAGGCAAAGCATTCCATTCCCTTACTACTCTCTGAGTAAAGAAACCACCTCTGACATTTGTCCTATATCTTTCACCCCTCAATTTAAAGCTATGCCCCCTCGTGCTTGCCGTCACCATCCTAGGAAAAAGGCTCTCCCTATTCACCCTATCTAACCCTCTGATTATTTTATATGTTTCAATTAAGTCACCTCTCAACCTTCTTCTCTCTAACGAAAACAGCCTCAAGTCCCTCAGCCTTTCCTTGTAAGACCTTCCCTCCATACCAGGCAACATCCTAGTAAATCTCCTCCGCACCCTTTCCAAAGCTTCCACATCCTTCTTATAATGCGGTGACCAGAACTGTACACAATACTCCAAGTGCGGCCGCACCAGAGTTTTGTACAGCTGCAGCTGCCATCTGCCAGAGTTAACAACTCTCAGCTCGCAAGAGAGAATTACTGGTTCTCACAGGCTCCTATAAGTCTTAGAGAAAGCACCATCGAAATATCAAAGGTACCAATGGCTCAACCAGTTATTATTTCTGACAGAAGAATTGACAGACAAAGCGTTCCTGGCAGAATATTCAATGGAGAAGGCACAGAACATTCCAGAAAACACATAATCTAGCTGTAATTTCGGTAGTCTAAATTCTGTTTTATTTTATGTAAGCGAGGCTTATACTTATTGCAGCAAAATACCACTGGAGTCATTTTTTTTTCGGGAATAGTTAGCAGTTAGAAGGGGTTATTTGGTTTGTCAATAGTTTAGTTAATTTGTTCACAGTTAGAGTTAGATAAATAAATTATTACCTGTTGATTGTAAGGTGAGAGTCAGGGGTTTATTTCATTTAACCAATGGAAGTTGCTGAAAGGCAGGTTACACCACTTTTCACACTCCTTTTACAGATTATTGGGTAAAATGCTCCTCTTTAGGTGTTTAGTTTTCAGAGTGGGGGTCTACCTCCACGTTACAACAAAATGCTGGTCCAGCCAGTGACAACCTCATCCTGTGATGGAATCGAAAACACGATCATAGATAAGGCTCAGGGATAATGGGAACTGCAGATGCTGGAGAGTCCGAGGTAATAAACTGTGGAGCTGGATGAACACAGCAGGCCAAGCAGCATCTCAGGAGCACAAAAGCTGACGTTTCGGGCCTAGACCCTTCATCAGAGAGGGGGATGGGGAGAGGGAGCTGGAATAAATAGGGACAGAGGGGGAGGCGGACCGAAGAAGGAGAGTAAAGAAGATAGGTGGAGAGGAGAGTAAAGGTGGAGAGGTAGGGAGGGGATAGGTCAGTCCAGGGAAGACAGACAGGTCAAGGAGGTGGGATGAGGTTAGTAGGTAAATGGGGGTGCGGCTTGGGGTGGGAGGAAGGGATGGGTGAGAGGAAGAACCGGTTAGGGAGGCAGAGACAGGTTGAACTGGTTTTGGGATGCAGTGGGTGGGGGGGAAGAGCTGGGCTGGTTGTGTGGTGCAGTGGGGGGAGGGGACGAACTGGGCTGGTTTAGGGATGCAGTTGGGGAAGGGGAGATTTTGAAACTGGTGAAGTCCACATTGATACCATTAGGCTGCAGGGTTCCCAGGCGGAATATGAGTTGCTGTTCCTGCAACCTTCGGGTGGCATCATTGTGACACTGCAGGAGGCCCATGATGGACATGCCATCTAGAGAATGGGAGGGGAAGTGGAAATGGTTTGCGACTGGGAGGTGCAGTTGTTTGTTGCGAACTGAGCGGAGGTGTTCTGCAAAGTGGTCTCCAAGCCTCCGCTTGGTTTCCCCAATGTAGAGGAAGCCACACGTATTTGCAGCTCTCTTCATCCAGACATGTCGAGTGGAGGGCTAGCTCAATCCTCCCCTGAAGTCCCCAGAATCACAGGGTCATGTCTTAAGGCCAATTTGACTCACCCTATATGTTCAAGAAACAATTGGAGGCAAGGCTTTGGTCCCTGCCAACATTCTGGCAATGTTACCAACAACGTGTGTTCCATTAGTTGCTCCCTTAGCCAAGTTGTTCCTGTGCAGTCACAAGACTGTCATTTACCTGACAATGTGAAAAATTTCCTAGGTATGTCCTTTGTATAAAAATCAGAATAAAGCCTATTACTGTTCCCGAGTCTAAACATTGCCTTTTGAAGTTCAATGTCATTATCATCACCAAATCTCCAAAAATCAACCACTTGGATGTTCCATTGACCAGAAACTGAACTGGACTAGTTATATCAATACAGTGTGTTTTTATTAAGCATTTCTTTTATTAATTTTGATTTTACATCCTCCACTTCTTCCTTCTGATCATCCATTATTATGACAAATTGAGGACATCTTATTTATAACATTCAATTTTTATAAGACATTTTCTTTCGTGTTTTTCATTTCGAGACAGTAAAAGATAAGCCGCTTTCATTCTTCCTTTTAGCTTATTGGCTCTGATTTCAAGAGAGTCGGGGACAGAGAGGGTGGTCGCCATCTTTAAGTAGGAGGTGCTGGCGAAACTGAAAGGGCTGAAGGTGGACAAATGACCCCAGCCGTAGGGACTACACTCTAGGGTTCTAAGCGAGAGCGCTGAGGAGATTTTATCAGCATTGGTGGTGATCTGTCAGGAATCACTGGAGTCAGGGAGGGTCCTAGAGGACTGGAAAATGCTTAATGTAGTATCACTGTTTAAGAAGGGAGGAAGGCAGAAGACAGGAGATTATAGGTGGGAAAGCCTGACCTCAGCTGTCCGTAAGATTTTGAGTCCATTATTAAGGATGAGATTGCAGAGTTCTTGGAAGTGCATGTTTTAATAGGGCTGAGTTAGCACAGATCACGCCTGATAAATCTGTCAGAATTCTTTTAGGAGCAAACAATAAAATTAGACAAAGGATAACCAGTGGACGTGATCCATTTGGATTTCCAGAAGCTCTTCAACAAGGTATCACATATGATGCTGCAAAACAATATAATAGCCCGTGCTTTTAGGGGCAAGTACTGGCATGGATAGATGATCGGCTGACTGGCAGAAGGCAGAGAGTAGGGATAGAAGAGTCTTTGTCAGGACGACTAATGCAGTTCCATAGGGGTCAGTGTTGGGACCACAACTATTCACCACTTACATTAACAATCTGGATGAAGGAACTGAGGGCATTGTTGCTAAGTTTGCAGATGGCACAAAGGTAGATGAAGGGTCAGGTAGTGTTGAGGAGGTGGGAATATTGCAGAAGGACTTGGACAGGCTGGGAGATGGGCAAAGAAGTGGCAGATAGAGTACAATGTGGAAAAGTGTGAGGTTATGCACTATTTTTAGGAAGAATAAACACAAAGTTTATTTTTTTAAATGGGATAAGGCTTCAGAAAACTGAAGCACAAAAGTACTTGGGAGTCCTAGTTCAAGATTCTCTAAGGATTAACGTGTAGGCTCAGTTAGTGGTTTGGAAGGCAATGCAACGTTAACATCCGTTTCAAAATGGCCAGAGTACAACAGCAAGATTGTACTGCTGAGGCTGTTTAAGGATCTGGTCAGACTGCATTTGGAATATTGTTGGTATTTTTGGGCCCCATATCTGAGGAAGGATGTACTGGCATTGGAGATCATCCACAGGGGATTAACAAGAATGGTCCAAGAGATAACGGGTTTGTCATTTCAGGAGCACTTGGCAACTCTGGTTCTGTACTCAGTGGAGTTTAAAAGTATGTGGTGGAAAAGAGATCTCAATGAAACTTTCAGAATATTGAGAGCCCCAGATGGAGTGGAGATGGAGAAGATGCTTCCACCAGTAGAAAAGTCTAAGACCAGGGCACACAGACTCAGAGTGAAGGGACAACCCTTTAGAACTGAGATGAGTAAGAATTTTTTTCTGCCAGATGGTGGTGAATCTGTGGAACTCATCACTGTAGAGGGCAGTGGAGGCCTAGTCATTGAGTGTCTTTAAGATGGAAACAGATTGATTCTTGATTAGTAAGGGGTTCCAGGGATACAGGGAGAAGGCAGGAGAATGGGGTTGAGAAACATAGTAACCATGACTGAATGGTGCATCAGCTCATTGGACCGAATGACCTAATTCTGTTCTCTATGGTGCTATGGTCTTATGGACTCGATGGATCAGTGACTGAACACAGTCTTTGTAGAGCTGTTGTGATAAGTATAGTGGGCTTGCTGAAGAGTCTTCTCTCCTTTGTCAGGTTTCCCCCAGTGACAGTTTTCTCCAACAAAGACCATTAAGACCGAGAGCAAATAAAATGATGAAATTGATCACTGCTGACAAGGCACATTTGATCAAAGCTTTGTGCCCTGCTCTCATCAAACTATTCACCAAGTACATCAATTTCAGTGGTGAACCAATATTTCTCCTGAGTGAGAGGAGAGTGGGCACATGGGCACTGATTGATTGACATGTCATACACCAGTTAATGATGAGTGACAATTAACTGTCAGGATTAAATTTTGAACCAGTCAGGTTAGCTTCAATTGGCCAATGTTTTTCCCTAAGAAATGAACAGAAAATGACTGCATTTCTGAAGAAAGGTCCAGGCCCAAGTCATCGGTCTTCCTGCTCCTCTGATGTTGCTTGGCCTGCAGTGTTCATCCAGCTCCACACCTTGTTATCTCAGAAAATGGCTGCTACTTACTTTCAGTTTTGAGGAAGGCTCACCAGACCCAAAACATTAACCCTGTTTTCCCTTCATAGACGTTGCTAGACCTGCTGAGCTCTTTCCAAAAACTTTGTTTTTGTTCCTGATTTACAGCATCCACAGTCCTTTTGGTTTTTATTCTGTTACTTAGTTTGTTGGGTTGAAACTTGCATCGTGTATGTATATGTGCTTTCTGTCTCTTAAGCACAGGATCCAGTATATCAATGAATGTGCTTCAGTGTATGCTATACTGAGAGCAAAACTGGGCTTCTAATTTGATTGTCAGTGTCATAACTAAGCTTGACAGTTTCCTTGCAATCATCATTGTCCTGTGCATTATCCATAGCAATAGTTCTCCCAATTGAAGACTACTTGCCAACAATTCAGCACTCTCTTCTCATGCAATATAAATGCTGGTTTGCCCTTAAATTTCCATTCTTGCAAATTGTCCTGCAATTGCAAAGTCTTAACAAAATGCATTTCTTGTTTAGAGGTTCTCAAATTCTGACCTACTAAATGATTAAACAGTGAAATACAAATTATAATAAACAAATTGTTAATGTTAGGATGGCAGGCAGGCCTGGGAAATCTCAGGGTGTCAGGAGACAGCAGAAGAGAGTGGAGATGGTACCTTCTCTCGAAAGACTGCTGCAGTCCCACAATCTGCATGGTTAGCCCTCTTCACCAGTAAACCACACTCAGGACTGAGCTGTTCCAAAAATCCACCCCTTGAAGGAGAGATCACACCCAGAGTGAATTACAAGCTGAGAGAGTACATCATTCAAGAATTTTGGAGGCAATGTGGGGATTCAGTGCAGAGGAAAGAGGTGCTTTTTGCTGGCTTACAAGTACAGCTTGTAAGGTCTTTTTACAGAATAAATTGAAGCCCAGGATCAGGAGCCCAGCACAAAGCGAGGAATGACATCACAGGGAAATCATACATTCATTCTTTGGTAATAGCTACTAATTTGGCTATCTATTATAGTTTATATGCACATTGAAAGTAAATAGGAGAAATATTTACAGTTTACAAATTAAAAAAAGCAGAAGGAAATTTTTGAAACAAGTTAAGAATTAAGGAATTAAAAGAAAGATTTCAGGCCAGAATCAATGAGCTGGATTCTGAGCTTTGAAAACTGTGACATATCAGGGAGGGGAGAGTTTACCCGGTCACTGTTTCAGGATGCAGCCACACCCCTTCGATTAACTACTTTGAATTCAATCGGTTGTCAATGACAGGAGGGTGTCACTACGAATAACAAAGATAGAGGAATTCATGAAACAGTGCTGGAGAAGCCTCAACCTTTGAGTTTGTCCAGTCATTTGGTTTGTCTCCAGCACCACCTTATTTTTAATTTTTTTTTGTAATCATCTCTCTGCCTCCTTTACTTGGATTAAAGGTCATCCCTTCACTTGTTGTAAATTATTCAGTTGCTAAGACTTTACTCAAACAGTCTGACACTTCTGATCACCCATGGAGTCTTATTATTTGATACTCGATTCACACCAGTTGTGTGCTCTTATGGTCTCTCTGCCCTTGATCTCTCTGCCTACAAATTCTGTGTCTGTATGCTCTTCTCTCTCACTTCACCTGACAAAAGGAGCTCCAGTCTGAATAATAAACTTGTCCACCTCAGACCAACACTGATGGGTTTGAGATTCTTGCTCACTGTATGAATAAATGTGGGGCTGCAGGGAGGACGAGCAAACTGCCCTTGGCACCATGGTACAGGATCCATCAAGAAGGAGGAAGAAAAGAAAAAATTAGTTGTTATCAGGGTTTGCATAGTCAGGAGTATAAACACTGTTCACTGGTTTGATTTGATTTTATTTATTATTATCACGTACCAAGGTAGTGAAAAATGTTGATTTGCATGCTAACCAGACAAATCATACCTTACACAAGCACATCAAGGTAATAGAATGGAAAGCATGACATAGCATTACAGCTCCAGGGAAGATGCAGTGAAAGATCAATTCTAATTTATGAGAGGTCTGTTCGTAAGTCTGATAACAGCAGGGAAGAAATTGTTCTTAAATCTGTAAAAACATGTTTACAAACTTTTATATTTTCTGTCTAATAGATGAGGGTGATGTTGAGTATAACTGGGGTGGGAGGGGTTTTAGATTATGTTGGCTGCTCTCCCAAGGCAGCAGGGAGTATCGATGGGGTCAATGGATAGAAGGTTGGCTTGAGTGATAGACTGGACAGTGTTCACAATTCTCTGTAGTTTCTCACAGTCTTGAGAAGAGCAGTTGCTGTACCAAGCTGTGATGCATCTCGTTAGGATGGTCTTTGTGGTGCATCTATAAAAATTGGGAAGAATCCTTGTGGACATATGGAATTTCTTCAGCCTCTTGAGGAAGTAGAGATGTTTGTAGGCTTTTCTGATCATTGCATTGATGTGGGTGGTACACGGCAGGATTGTTGGTGATCATCACACCTAGGAACTTGAAGCTCTCTGCTCTCTCTCACTTCAACACCATTGATACAATCAGGAGCTTGTACTCCACTCCACTTCCTGAAGTCAATGACCAGCTCCTGACATTGAGGGAAAGAATGTTGTCTTTACACCATACATCTAACCACGATATCTCTTTCCTGTACTCTCCTTCCCCATTGTTTAAGATCAGACTTATTTCAGTGGTGTCATCAGCTAACTTACAAATAGAGTTGGTGCTGAATTTGGCTGCAGAGTTGTGAGTTTATACGAAGTATAGTAAGGGGCTGCGTATTCTAGATCTGCAAGGTGCCAGTGTTGAGGAATATGATGGAGGAGGTGTTTTCACTTATTCTTACAATTGCAAGGAAACTTAGAAAATCAAACGTAAAAGAGAAGGTAGGTTTCTAGGTTAGTGATGTGGCCGACTCTTATCAATCCAAGGATGTGTAATTTACATGAATTGGCCATGAGAAATGCAGGGTGGCAGGGTCAGGGTAAGGGATGGTTTTGGGTGAGAAGGTCTTCGGATGGACAGTGTCAACTTTAGGGGCCAATTGGCCTGCTTCTACGCTGTAAGGACTCAATCATTCTGTTATTCTAATAAAAAGAATGGAATGAATATATGTATGTTGTATTGTACCAAGGAACTGCAACAATTTAGGGAAACCTCATAATGGAACAAAAATAAGAGATTTGTATTTTAATCCACGAGGCATTCAGAATAAGGTAGACAGAGCGATACTGCAAATCGAAGTAAATGAGCATGATCTCATCTCCATTGTCGAAACATGGTTCCAAGGAGAGATCTTAATATTCGGAAATATTTGACTTTTCGGAGAGACAGGAGAGATGGCAAAGGTAGTAGCATAGCAATGTTAATAAGAAATGAAATGAGGATAGTGGTGAGAGATGCTGTAAACTTGGATGATGTAGAATTTGTTTGGGTGAAGGTGAAAAAAAGCGTGGGATAGAATATATTGTTAGGAGTAGTGTACAGGGCGCCAAACAGTAGTCACTAAGTGGGAAAGGCTACATATCAACAAATAATAGGAGCATGTAAAAAGAATAGAACAATAAATATGGGTGACTTTAAACTTCATGTTGATTGGTTTAATCAAATTTAAATAGAAAGTTCTGACAATTAATTCATAGAGTGCATTAGAGACAGTTTCCGAAAGCAATACATCGTGGAGCCAATAAGGGAGTAGATTGTCAAATAAAAACAATAGACCAAAAGAACTGTGGGTGCTGGAAATCAGAAACAAAAACACAAAATTGCTGTAGGAACTCAGCAGGTCTGGCAGCGTCTGTGGGGAGAAGGCAAAGGCAACAGTTCAGGTTCTGTGATCCTCTATCAAACAGGGAGCAGGTTACCTTGAATCTGATAATAGACAATGAGGCAGGTTCAATAAATGACTTTTGTGTTTAAAAAGCCCTCTTCAGAAGTACTGCTCATAGCATGTTGGAATGTAATATTCAGTTTGATAGTGAGCACATCTTGTCAGAAAAACATTGTATTTAGTTTAATTAAACGGGTTTTACACTAAATGAGGATAGAGAATAGCCAAAGAGAACTGGGCAGATAGTGAGCAAGTAGTGGCAGACATATGAAGACATTGGTCATGATTCTTTGCAAAAATTAATCCATTGACGAAGAAAGATTCTAAGTGAGAGATGAACTAACAATGGTTAATCAAAGAAGTTAACACAGAACATTGAACATTACAGCACAGTACAGGCCCTTCGGCCCTCGATGTTGTGCCGACCTGTCATACTGATCTGAAGCCCATCTAACCTACACTATTCCACGTACGTCCACATGCTTATCCAAACGTCCATATGCTTATCCATACATCCATATGCTTATCCAGCATGCTAAGTTAAGAACTGAGACCATTAAGTTGAAAGTGAAAGAGAGTAGGCCAAAGTCAATGATATCTTTGAAAGCTGTGATAAATTCAGATTCCAGCAAAGGGAGATAGAAAAGGCAATAATGAGAGAGAAATAAATTACAAGGGCAAACTATTGAGGAATATAAAAACTGACAAGGCTTTCTTTAAATCTATAAAAAGGAAGAGAGAGGTCAGCATGAACATAGGCCTCTTAGAAAATAAGTCTGGGGAGAAGGTTTTGGGAAACAAGGAAATGGTAGAGGAGTTAAACACATATTTTGTTTCAGTCTTTATGATGGAAGATACTTTAACCATTCCATTCATACTGAAGAGAACAGGGGAAAGAGTTCCAAGAAAGTTCACTAGGATGATTCCCAATTGAAGGGATTACCCTTAAAGCAAAGGCTAAACAGGTTGGGATTGTAATCATCGGAGTTAAAAAGAATGAGAGATGATCTCATTGAAGCATTAAACAGGGTAAATGCTGAGAGAATATTTCCACTCATGGGAGAGTCTAGGAACTGAGGACACAGTCTCAGAATAAAAGGGCACCAATTTAAGATTTGTGAATCTTTGGAACTACATCAGATAGTTGTGGGAGCAGAGCCCTTTTGTGTGTACTTAAGGCTGAGATAAATATATACTTGATTAGTCAGAGAATCAAGGCTTAAGGGAAAAAGACAGGAAAGTAGATAAAAGGAATGCCAAATCAACTATGATCATATTGAATGATGGAGCAGGCTTGAGGGGCAGAATGGCCCAGTCCTGTTCCTATTTCTTATGGTCTCAACCTCTGAATCTGAACAGGTTAGGGCACTGAGACCATAACAAGGTGAACATAATAATTTCATGATGTCTTTCACTGGCTTTCTCAATTTCTCGAAACACCAGGGTAGCTTGTGCTCTGCTGGGTTTCAGCCTTCAGGATAGCTCGAGCAGTAATATAGTCTTGGCACTTCCACACCAGGAGTACCAATGAGCTGGAATACAGTGCTGAGTTAGTACAGTTTCATGCTTTAGACTCCAATCTACCGGGAACTTCAGTCAGACTGGCCTCCAGCTTTTTGAAAAGTGTAAGGTGAGTCAACCATAAGGTGGAGAAGACATTCTCAAATGTTTCAGGAGAACAAACAGCAGAACTGGATGTCCATGTTACCCTGTTTCCCCCAGCAATAATATTTTAAAGCCGCTCCCACATACTGATGAGTCCTGGAACTGCCTTTACAATGAATTGAGTTTCCAGAATCTAATACAGAAGAGGAGAAGTTGCCAATCCAGTCAAAAAAAAATCAGTCTTTTTTTGTTCTTGGGTTTTCTTTGCCAATCATTTGCTAGATTTAAATTCTGCTTCACATTCTGTAGCATGATTCAGTTTTAATCAGACACTTGTCCTTGAGTTCGACAGTGCTTTGACAGAGTTATGGCCCACCAAAGCACTGGAATCAGACTGTGCCACAGTTTTCAACATCTTCGCTGCTGTGAAAACACAACAGAGTTGTTGGAGCAATCAGATGGAGGATGACCTACTTCCATTGAATATTTGCCTCACAAAGCTGCTCCAAAATAAATCTAAGCCCGGCTTTCCACTCCATTCCATCTCGACTTATTGAGCATGAATTCTAGATGAAAGTAAGCTTTCAGAAACCACAACACTGGGAGGGAGTCACCACAAGCCATTTGTTTTACTCACTCGATGGTGAGCTGCCTTGAACAAAGAACAAAGAACAAAGAAACCTACAGCATAGGAACAGGCCCTTCGGCCCTCCAAGCCTGCGCCGATCAAGATCCTCTGTCTAACCTGTCATCTATTTTCTAACGGTCTGTGTCCATTTGCTCCCTGCCCATCCATATACCTGTCCAAATATATCTTAAAAGATGCTAACATGTCTGCGTCTACCACCTCCGCTGGCAACACGTTCCAGGCACCCACCACCTTCTGTGTAAAGAACTTTCCACGCATATCTCCCTTAAACTTTCCTCCTCTCACTTTGAACTGATGACCCCTGGTAATTGAGTCCCCCACTCTGGGAAGAAGCTTTTTGCTATCCACCCTGTCTATACCCCTCATGATTTTGTAGACCTCAATCAGGTCCCCCCTCAATCTCCATCTTTCTAATGAAAATAATCCTAATCTATTCAAACTCTCTTCATAGCTAGCACCCTCCAAACCAGGCAACATCCTAGGCCACCTCCTCTGCACCCTCTCCAAAGCGTCCACATCCTTTTGGTAATGTGGCGACCAGAACTGTGCACAGTACTCCAAATGTGGCCGAACCAAAGTCCTATACAACTGCAGCATGACCTGCCAACTCTTGTACTCAATACCCCACCAATGAAGGAAAGCATGCCATATGCCTTTCTAACCACCCTATTGGCCTGCGTTGTCCCCTTCAGGGAACAATGGACCTGAACACCCAGATCTCTCTGTTCATCAATTTTCCCTAGGACTTTTCCATTTACTGTATAGTTCGCCCTTGAATTTGATCTTCCAAAATGCATCACCTCGCATTTGCTCGGATTGAACTCCATCTGCCATTTATCTGCCCAACTCTCCAGTCTATCTATATTCTGTTGTAAATATGGTTCCATCTGGCCCCGAAATGCTTAGCAAGCCAGTGATAACAATCAGGAACCCTCCAAAGTTTCTTCCACAGCAACTCCTGAACCAAACTTATACCAACTAGAAGAATAAGGGCAATGGAGACAGAGGAACATAATGACCTCCTAATTCCCCTTGACTTCAAAAAAATCATCATAATTTCTTTATTGTTCATGGATCAAAATCCTGGAACACCTTCCCTAAATGCAAGTATTGCATTGGAATGTACCTTCATTGCAGGTACTATAGTAATTCAAAAGGGAGCTCAATACCACCGTGAATGCAAACAGGAATGAGTGTTTCCAATGCTGGTCTTTCCAATGATCTAGACATGCCATGAATGAAGAAATTAACATATATAATTTTTTTAAAATTGTCAGCATTAAGCATCTGGAGATGAGAACTGAAGTTCAGATTTTACATATGATCAGTTATACATTTTGAGCAGCAGGTCAAACATACTTAAAACTTCTATTTGTATAGTCAAATAGACTAAATGTTAATCACTGAAATGAAAGAGAAGTCTGCAGCAATGGTGAAAGTGAGAGAGAAAGAGAGATAATAAAATGTGAGGCTGGATGAACACAGCAGGCCAAGCAGCATCCCAGGAGCACAAAAGCCGACGCCTCGGGCCCAGACCCCCTTCTTGATTCACTGCAGTTCCATGTGCTGCAGATAAACCAGGAGGGAATTCCAGGATTTCAACCCACTGTCAGTGAAGGAATAGTGATATATTTCCAGGTCAGGATGGTGTGTGTCTTGGATGGGAACTTGCAGGAGTTGGTGTTCCCAGAAATCTGTTGCCCTTGTCCTTCTAGATGGAAGTGATCGTGGGTTTGGAAGGTTCTGCCTGAGGATCTTTGGTGAATTTCTGCAGTGCATCTTGTAGATAGCACACACTGCTGTTATTGACTATCGGTGGTGGAGGGAGTGGATGCTTGTGGATGTGGGACCAATCAAGCGGCTGCTTTGTCCTGGATGGTGTCAAGCTTCTTGAGTGTGTTGGGGCTGCACCCATCCAGGCAAGTGGGGAGTTTTCCATTACACTCCTGATTTGTACCTTGTAGATTTTGAACGGGTTTTAGAGAGTCAGGAGATAGTTGGAACTGCCAATTCTGGAGAATCTGAGACAAGGTGTCTTAGAGAATCAGGACGTGAGTTATGCAAAGCAGTATTCTGAGTCAAAATTACTGGTATAGTGAACAGTGAAGAAGGTAATCTAAGATTACAAAGAGATCTTGATCAATTGCGTCAATGGGCTGAGTCGTGGCAGTTGGAATTTAACTGGATAAATGTGGGATGAGACAAAGAAGGTCGGGGCTTACATAGTTAATGGTAGAGCCTTGGGTAGTGTTGTCAAACAGAGAGGTGTAGGGATTCAGGTACATAATTCTTTGAAATTTGTAACAGAGTGGTTAAGAAGGTATTTAGCATGGTTGCTTTCACGTTCAGACCTTTGAGTATAGGAGTTGGGACGTCATGTTGAGATTGTACAGGATATTAGTGAGGCCTCTTCTGGAGTAATGTGTGCAGTTCAGGTCGCCTTGCTATAGGAAGGTTATTATTAAAGTGGGGTGCATTCCAAAAATGTTTATCAGGGTGTTGCCGGGAAAGGATGGTTTGAGTTAAAAAAAAATAAGCTGGAATTTTTCTCGCTGGAGCATGAGAGGTTGAGAGGTGGCCTGATTGAGAAAAGGTGATTAGCAAGAGTTTTTTTTTACTTAGAGTGGGGGCATTCAAAAACTAGGGGGAATATTTTTATGGTTGGAGGAGAAAGTTTTAAAAAGGACATGGGGCAACACCTTTCCACAGACAGTGGTTTGTGTGTGGAATGAGCTGCCACAGGAAATGATGGATGCAGGCGCAGTTACAACTTGGATAAGTAATAGGAAGGGTTGGGAGGGATATGGGCCAAACATGGGCAAGAGGGACTAGTTTAGTTTGTGGGCATACTAGTTGGAATGAAGAGTCTGTTTCCATGCTGTATAACTCTAGTCAATGGTAACTCCCAGGATGTTGATCATAGGAAATTCAGTGATGGTGGTATCATTTAATCTCAAAGGGTGATGGCTAGATTGTCTCTTATTGGAGGTGGTCATTTCCTGGCATTGGTTTGATTTGTGAAACGTTGCCTGTATTGAATGTTGGAAGCATGGGATCAATAACTTACCATTGGATGATCTTTTTATCGGAACAAAGGACCATCAGAGTGAACAAACATTTCCACGGGTTGAGAAATTTTGGAGGCAATGTAAATATAGCACAAAACATTTTGCTTCATCAAAGATCTTACCAAAATCCTGAATATCCCCCAAGCAGTGATTATGCTATTATTACAAACTTACTGAAAAATTTCACAAAGATTTGCTGGTGTGTGTTATGAACCCAGCTGGCGTTATTTCTGGACAAGACAGATCTCAGACTGAAATCTAGCGTAATAGATCATGTTTTGTTTGGTTTTCGCAAAGGTCTCTCACTGAGACATTAGCATGCAATGTTGCTCATCCTGTTTTAAGACAGAAGCTTATGAAGCAAAAGAAATGAAGTTAAAATCATACGAAAAAATCCATTTACTTATAATACAAATTCAAAATGTTTTAAACACCCAGTAAAAGAATAAAATAATTCCAATGTACAGTTAAAGAATTTAGCTCCATTGAAATAACTGTAGGTTCTTGTCCTGAATTGTTTGTAAGGAAGTCAAAGGATTGTGGTCTGTATTAATAACAGTTTCTTCTATGTTTTGATAATGTAAAGTGATGTAAAGCCAGCAAGACACAATGTCTCTTTTTCAATGGCCAAATACTTTTGCTGGCATGTTGTCAGCTTCTTTGAACAGTAACAGACAATCCTCGTCTCGTCATCATGCAGTAAAACAGCCCCCACCTCAAGGTTGCAGGCATCAACAGGCACTTCAGATGGTCTCGAATAAGTTGTCATGGCTAAAACAGTGCAGTTGTCAGCACTGGTTTTAAATGGCCAATGGCAATTTGATGCTTGCTCACTCATTCAAACAAACTTATGAAACAATCCACTCTTGCCAATAAACAGTAAAATTTCATACTTCATTTTAGACATGGGAAAATCCAAAACATATGGTATTTTGAATCTCGATGTGGTATTTGGCCTCATGGCACAGTGTGGGCCAAATAAGTGAAAACACAATAGAAACAGAGGAACGTATAATAGGGGACAGAGAAATGGCCGAGGAACTGAACACATACTTTGGTTCTGTCTTCACAGAAGAGGACACATATCAGATACCAGAAATGTTGGAACAAAAACAAAGTTGCTGGAAAAGCTCAGCAGGTCTGGCAGTATCTGTCAAGGGAAAAACAGAGTTAACCTTTCGGGTCCAGTGACCCTCCCTCTGATCTGAAATGTTGGACATTGCAAGATTTAGTGACAAGGAAGAGCTGACCGTGATCAAAATTAGTAAAGAAACAATGCTGGAAAAGTTGTTGAGATTGAAGCCTGATAAATCCCCAGGGCATGATAATCTACATCCCAGAGTACTTAGGGAACTGGCTGCAGGGATACTGGATGCATTGGTCATCTTCCAGGATTCTATTGACCTCTGGAACAGTCCCTGAAGACTGGAGGGTGTAAAATGTCACTCCAGTATTCAAAAAGGGAGGTAGAGAGAAAACAGGGAATTGTACACCAGTGACTGAACATTGGTAGTGGGGAGGATTCTCATACCCATTGTCAAGGATTTTATAGTAGGGTATTTAGAAAACACTGACAGGGTCAGTGGATGGATTTATGAAGGGGAAATCATGCTTGACAAATCTGTTGGAATTCTGTGAAGATGTAACTGGTAGATTTGGCAAAAGGGAGCCAGTTAATGTAGTGTATTTGGGCATTCAGAAAGCATTTGACAAAGTCCTACACAAGAGAGTAATGTGCAAGGTTAAAATGTATGGGATGGGGAAGTGAACTTACAAAAAAAACTGGTTGTCAGAGAGGAAACTAAGGGAGATTTTGAAGCTCGAGAAGTCCACATTGATACCATTAGGCTGCAGGGTTCCCAGGCGGAATATGAGTTGCTGTTCCTGCAACCTTCGGGTGGCATCATTGTGGCATTGCAGGAGGCCCATGATGGACATGTCATCTAAAGAATGGGAGGGGGAGTGGAAATGGTTTGCGACTGGGAGGTGCAGTTGTTTATTGCGAACCGAGTGGAGGTGTTCTGCAAAGTGGTCTCCAAGCCTCCGCTTGGTTTCCCCACCTGAGCTGCTTTAAAATATTATTGCTGGGGGAAACAGGGTAACATGGACAACCAGTTCTGCTGTTTGTTCTCCTGAAACATTTGAGAATGTCTTCTCCATCTTATGGTTGACTCACCTTACACTTTTCGAAAAGCTGGGTCACAGCCTAAAGATTTGGGGTTGACAATTTAGGATGGAGATGAGGAGACATTTCTTCACCCAAAGCGCGGTGAGTCTGTGGAATTTATTACCACAGGAAGTAGTTGATGACAAAATACATTGAATGTATTCAAGAGGTGACTAGATATAGCACCTGGGGACGAATGGGATCAAAGGTTATAAAGATAAAGCAGGATTAGGCTGTTGAGTTAGATGATCAGCCATGATTGTAAAGAATGGCTGAGCAGGCTCGAAGGACCGAAATGTCTCGTCCTGCTCCTATCTTCTATGTTTCTATGTTTCTCTACATCGTCAGGTGGCTAAGGCAATTTGGCACGTCCACAAGGACTCTTACTCATTTTTATAGGTACACCATAGAAAGCAGATGGCTGCGGGGTAAAGGGGTCAGTTGGGGGAAAAAATGTAGGGCATACAGGGAAGATCCTAACTTCAGCCGAACCATCTTGGCCGTGTGGTTAAGAGGAAACCGAAAAGATACTGCTGGAATAAAAGTATATGAATATATTTTACTTTTTCATGCTTTAATATATAACTATTTCAATCTTAAGTTTGTGAGTAGAACAAGAAGGTCATCAATAAACACATAAAATTAGACCCTACATACACACCAGATGAGGTACTCAACTCGAACGGACTCCAGATTTTAAATAACACAACAATGTCTCACTGCAGATGACACAGTGTGAAGCTGGAGGGACACAGCAGGTCAGGCAGCATCAGAGGAGCAGGAAAGTTGAATTTTCTGAAGAAGGTTCTCAACCTCATACTTTCCTGTTCCTCTGATGCTGCCTGACCTGCTGTGTCCCTCCAGCTTCACACTGTGTCATCTGCAGTGAGACATTGTTGTGTTTTCCCACTTGTTATTTAAACTCTGGGGTCCGTTCGAGTTGAGTACCTCTGACACCAGCAGCGGCAGCTCCTACTATCTCTGAATATTTCATCGGAGGCTGCACTGATGATGTTACCCAGCAGGGTAATGAAATGTCTGCAAACTAATGAACCAGCTCAGTGAGCCAACCAACCACAGCATTATTTCAATCTGAGTTTTAACTCAGGAAATGTTGAGGAAGTAAGTACCTATCCGAAAATAAATACAGCTAGTTTTGGGAAAAGGTTGGCGGTGGGAGCGATTATTTTTAAATGAATGTTGTTGTGGCCAATGTGGAGAGGGGTTGAATAAAGATGGAAAGATAGTTTAACCTTCCCCAAGTGGAGTCCTGACTGGTTGGGTGTCCTATCTGGAATCATAATTAAAGGGATCAACTGTAACTACTGTTGTAATACGCTGGAGCAGTAGTTTCTCTAACTACTGTGTCAGCAGTTTGTATTTGAAGACTTCACTATACCTAAATCTAATGGATGGAATGTGTTGTGATGTACAATTGTGCCCGTTGTGATACCAACTGTGTCAGTTCAATTTCTGTCCTGGCTGTTGTGTTCATGAGGTTCCACCAACATTAACGACGCTTAAATGAGAAAGTGCGACTGTGGCGAATTTACTTCTTGTTTCTACAGCAGTGGGCATTTTGAAAAGTAACTCATTCTAAGAGCAGAGGGACAGATAACAGTTGTAAAAATCACAGTTTCCTGAACTTTCAGGTTGCCAGGGCGTTTTAAGTTCCTTTGTGAAGTTATCATATAGAAAGATTTGTGTGAGATTACCAGGTTGCCAAACATCAACAGTCAATAAAGAGAATGTTGCATAAAATAATCTGCTCATTTTGTTTACAATTTGCATAGATTAGGACAATAAATGAAGCTGATAAGATCAATGGATATTAGATGAATAACAAGCAGGGTCCAATATTTCTTAGATTGCTACGAGATTCAAGACAGAAATGGGCTGTGTGTGTTTTGAGTTAATAATTAACTTGTAAGAAGCTTTGGTGATTTCTTTCAACATAGTTTGTGAAGGGCTACTTTGGCAACCAAGTTGTGTTTACTTTAGCATTTTATGACTTAACAGGTGAACCATTGCTTTTCAAGATTTCTGTTGGAAATTGCTAGACTAAGAGATTGTTAAAGCTTAAACAAAATGGCCATGCTAAAGAGAAAGAGTCTATTCTCTGAATTTTAGTTTGATTTCGGCTGTTCTATGAAATCCTTACATGGAGATGCATATATAGAGCAGTACTCCTGACAGAAGTTAATAGAGGGAAGCCAGTGAACGTGCTGTATTTGGGCTTCCAGAAAACATTTGACTGGGGACTTTGCAAAAGCTTAAGTCATAAGACAAGACCCCACAGTGCTGGGGATATCATATTGGCATGGATAGAGAATTTGCTCATTGGCATGAAACAAAGAATGGGGGGAAGGGAATCTTTTTCAGGTTGGTGGCTAGGTCCTTTTTAAGGAAAGATATTTCATTGGAAGCAGTTAAAAGAAGGTTGACTAGGATGATCTCTGGTATAGAGGGATTGTCTAATGAGTAGGAGTTAAAAAAGTTGGGACTCTACTCGCTGGGGTTTAGAGAATGAGAGATAAGCTCATGAAAACATTTGGATTCTTAAGGGGGTGACAGGGTCAATGCTGAGAGGATGTTTCCCATGATGGGAGACTTGAAGACCAGAGGGCATATTCTTGGAATAAATGGGCACTGAATTAAGATTAGATTCCTACAGTGTGGAAACAGGCCCTTCGGCCCAACAAGTCCACACTGCCTCTTGGAGCATCCTGCCCAGGCCCATTCCCCTATAACCCACACACCCCTGAACACTACAGGCAATTTAGCATGGCAGATCCACCTAGCCTACACATCTGTGGACTGTGGGAGGAAACCGGAGCAACCGGAGGAAACCCATGCAGACACGGAGAGAATGCGCAACCTCCACACAGATGGTTACCCGAGGCTGGAATCGAACCCTGGCCCCTGGCGCTGTGAGGCTGCAGTGCTAACCACTGAGCCACTGTGTTGCCCCAAAGGCTGAGATGAGGAGGAATTTCTTCTTTCAGAGGGTTGTGAGTCTTTGGAACTCCTTGCAACAGAGAGAGATGGGGGCAGAATCCTTGTGTATATTTAAGATTTAGGTAGACAGATTCTTGCTCATTCAGAGAATCAGGGTTTTTAGGAAATCCTATTGAATGGTGGATCAGGCTCAAGAGGCCAAACATGACCCATTCCTGCTGCTATTTCTTGTGGTTATATGGTTTTATGGGGGATTACAATAATCTCGATTACCTCAGCTTCAAGAGTTAGAGATTGTCCCAGGTCAAATGTGTTGGGATAAAACCCTGAAGAGGACTTAAAGCTGAGTTTTTATTTGGACTTAGGTGCATTGATAGCTCTAGGAATAGATTATCAGAGTTTCTCGTGCTGGAATTCAAGTCACAGTTGAGCTCTTAGAGAACAAGATTCTGGTATGAGTAAAGTACTAAGATTCTTGTTCAATTTTGCAAATTTTTTTTTCAAACTTGTAAAGGAGTGTTTTGGGATTAATGGGTTTCTATTTTAACTATGTGTTTAAAACTCTTTGAATTTGTGGTATAATTAAATGGACTTGTTTATGCTATTTCAATTAAAACAAAATCTGCAACATTGTGTACTTCTGTCTCAGTAAGAGGCAGCCATATTAAAACAAAAAAGAGCAAAATCTGACTTAACAAGCCATATTTCAAACAGGGACTGATTTTTCCATTGTTATTATTAGCTGAGATAATAACAAATGGAGTCTCTTGGTAGGATTCATTGTTCATTGGATTTAAAAGTGATTTGTGTTTTCTGGTCAATGTAATGACTATGTGGTTACTTTGAGCACAAAGCAGCTGCATTGGCAGAAGTTAATGTACGGAATTTGACAATGAGTTTGAATATTGATGAGCATTTTCAGCAAAAGGAAGATATACCAATGGATTACTTAAAACCTTTTGAGACAGAATAAATTGAAAGAGATAAAGAAAAGTTGAGGTTGAAGTAAATCAGGATTTCATAAGGATGTAAGATTACAAGGTGTAGAGTTGGATGAACACAGCGAGCCAAGCAGCATCAAAGGAGCAGGAAAGCTGATGTTTCAGGTCTGGACCAAAGGGTGCTGCTTTGATGCTGCTTGGCCTGCTGTGTTCATCCAGCTCTACACCTTGTTATCTCAGATTGTCCAGCATTGGCAGTTCTTACTATCTCGTAAGGATGTGATGTTTCAAGTGATTACGTAAAAGTTAGAATTGGAAGAAAATATTTCCTGATTATGAGAAACCACAGCTAGAATTCATCAGAATTGCAGCCAGAGATTATAACTTTAAAAAGGGTGAGAAAGAGAAATGAAACGACGTGAAATTAGGGAGAGAGAAAAGCAGACAGAAATAGACTTTTGAGAATTTGAAATGGTAACAAAAAGAGGAAAGTCAAAACTGTTGGAAATGAAGACTTGAACTCTAATGATGAGTGAAACTAAAGACCATCACTTAGCAGAAGAAAATCTTGCAATAAAGAGGAAAGATTAAGGTAGTCTGTTGGACAATGATTCTGATTCCAATGAGGAATTTCATTTAACCAAGATTCTGCTCTTAATGCATAAATTCAATAATGATCGAGACAAAAGATCCTTGGCCTAATCTGAGAAGGCACTAGAGAAATGAAGTGGCCAAAAATGCATGGATCTTAATGGTGTTGGATATTTTGGCAGGTACAGCAATGACATTGTATGTCATTTTTCCCAGAAGAGCAATGTATATTGTTTGAAGCTATCAGAGGTTTTACTCCAAGCTTATGAACTTATGCTGGAAAGTAATCAATTGAAACTTAGACTACCCTAAATAAATTTTGTCAGATGCATGCGGTATGTGTAAGGGAGGAAGATATACTGTGAGATCAGTGGTTTAAATCATTCAAGCTAGAGAAAGATTTTGGAATGTTTGGGAATTTATAATCATGGAAGAATTTCAAAATTGCATTCCTGCAGGTTCAAGCACTTGCTTAAATGAGCATTCAAGATCAAAGATACTGCAGTTGTTGCAAATAATATGAGGTTTCACCGAGCCAATTACAAGTTCACTTGAAGAAAATGAAAAATAAACAGAAATTGCTGGAAAAACCTCAGCAGAATCCTGAGTTCTAAGGAAGGCCCACTTAAACCGAAACGCTAACTCTAATTTCGCAACACAGATGCTGTCAGGCTTGCTGAGCTTTTCCAGCAGTTTCTGTTTTTGTTTCTGATTTACAGCATTTGCAGTTCTTTTGTCGAGCCATAGAGTCAGACAGCGTGGAAACAGACCCTTCGTTCCAACCAGTCCATGATGAACATAATCCCAAACTAAATTAGTCCCACCTGTCTGCCCTTGGTCTATATCCTTCCAGATCTTTCCGATTCATGTACTTATCCAAATGTCTTTTAAACATTATAACTGAACCCACATCCACCACTTCCTCAGGAAGTTCATTCCACACGCAAATCACTCTCTGTGCAAAAGATTTGTCCCTCATGTCATTTTTAAATCTGTCTCCTCTCACCTTAAAAATGTATCCCAGAGCCTAGAAATCCCTCATCCTAGGGAAAAGGTAACTACCATTTGCTCTATCTATACTTCTCATTAGTAGAGTAGTCTGGCAGTCATACTCGGACCCCTTGGCATCAGGGTAGCCCACAAACCCACCAACACACTAAAACAGCAGCTAATGAACTTAAAAGACCCGATACAGACAACAAATAAAACGAACGTCATCTACAAAATACCTTGCAAGAACTGTGACAAACACTACATTGGACAAACTGGCAGAAAGCTAGCCACCAGGATACATGAACATCAACTAGCCACAAAACCACATGACCATCAACTAGCCACAAAACCACATGACCCACCATCACTCGTATCCTTACATACAGATAAAGAAGGACACCACTTTGATTGGGACAACACATCCATCCTCGGACAAGCCAAACAGAGACACGCACGAGAATTCCTAGAAGCATGGCATTCCAACCAGAACTCCATCAACAAACACATTGATTTGGAGCCAATCTACCATTCCCTGAGAAAAAGAACAGGAAATGACATCACCAACCCAAGGAAACCTAACCAGATAATTAGAAAGCGGGACATAACACCAGCGCTTCGTCGAAGGCTCACTGATGATGTTACATAGAATGGTGACGAAACGTCTGAAAACTAACCTTCCAGCTCTGCGAGCAAACTCACATCCAAAATAATCTCCTGTTCTGCATTGTTCTATGTATCAGTGATATAGAATGTTGGTTGTCTGAGAATAAGTTATTTTTACTATAACATTACAACTTCCCTCAGTTCCCAGTTCTTTCTCACATTTTCTAATGTTGGTCATGTACGCATTCCTTGCCTTATAATATTCTAGTATTTCTCCTATGTTATTGTACATTGCCCCTGCATGTTTTGCACACATTTTTCATGTTATATCAGTTTACTCTGCAGGCATAATCCTATCTTTTTTCCATAGTCATCTATTCTTTCTCTCCTTTCCCTGCACAGTTTCTCATTTCCTACTTTTTTTTTCCTTTTTTAAAATATCAAATGAGCCATCACACACAACCGAAAGGCTTTTCCTATAACTGAATCCCCCATGACAATTTTACCTATTAACTATCGCCAGTAAATCACCTGAGTTTCCAGTTGATTAATTTATATGCAAATCCTGTTATGGGTGTCAAAGTTAAGGGAGGGAGGGACTAAATTAAAATGAATTTGGATGGGAGATAAATCACTCCAGCCTCATGCAGTGCCCACCTTCATTCTCTGCATTATTCCTGCATCTTTTCCACCCTTCATCTGAACCTTTAAACATTGAAACATGGGTCATGAGAAATCATCAGACACAATGATCTATTTAAGGAGTTCAGGTCGTTTACTGGTGTTGACCAATTGGGCTGAATGAAGGGTCTAGGCCCGAAACGTCAGCTTTTGTGCTCCTGAGATGCTGCTTGGCCTGCTGTGTTCATCCAGCCTCACATTTTATTATCTTGGATTCTCCAGCATCTGCAGTTCGCACTATCTCTGGGCTGAATACCTTCTCCTGTTCTGTAGGGCTCTTGTAGCACAGTGTGCTGTGCCTCCACCTCTCAGCCAGACAGAACATAAAACATAGAACAATACAGCGCAGAACAGGCCCTTTGTTGCACTGACCTGTGAACTAATCTAAGCCCATCCCCCTACACTATCCCATCATCATCCATATGCTTATCCAAGGACTAGATAGACCTGGTTTTAAATTCTACCCTCCCAAGATTTACAACAGGTTGGTATAGAAGTAGCCTTCCATTCTGTATCATTCCATTTCTCAATGCTATAGAATGATGGATGCCTGAAAATAAATTACAGCCTAAAATTTAATCAAGGTATTCAGATAATTTGCATATTGAATACTTGATACACGAGAATGGGTTACAAGCTGCAATCTAACTGAGGGAGTTCGGAAATTTAACATGTAGAATAATGACTGCCCAAATTGATCTCCAGGCTGGAATCTAACTTGAATACTAAACTGATGCTCTGAACCAATTAAGAAGTAGTTGCAATTGACTATAGACTTGGAATCACTTCTTGGTTTTTATTTGCAATGTAATCTGTTTGTGTTTGAAGTGGAGTTATTTTCCTTTTTTTTATTCTGGTCAGTTTTATGAGCATGAAGTAATCTCTCAAATCTAACTTCAGTGATCAATGTTCTCCATGACCTTGATGTGTGATGATGTTTGCAAAGGCGGATTTACCATTGTGAAATCATTATTTAGAGCTTATTTATGCACAGTCTGCAGATGATTACAGGCAAATTCTTAGTCTGGTTTATATTTTATACTTGTTATATGGTTTTGATTAGATCTTGTTTGTACTAGTTCATCATTGCAAAGCACAATATTGTCAGCATCACCCCAAGTGTAGGGTGTGGAGTGCACTAGCACCAACAGTTTTAACCACATTGAAACAACTCAATCAAAGTCCACTTTAACCCTTATAGGGCCAGGAGAAAAGTTCAATTTCAAACCATCATGATTTCTATGGCCATTGATGAGATCCCTTGAGGGATATCAGTCATAAGAACATAAGAAATAGGAGCAAGAGTAAGCCATCTGACCCATTGAGCTTGCTCTGCCGCTCAATAAGATCAGGGCCAATCTCTTTGTTACACCTACCCACATGCTCCCAATAACCCTTAATTCCTTTACTGTTCAAAAATCTATCTATCCTTGCCTTAAAAATATCCAACAACGTAGCCTCAGCTGAGCAGGGCATTCCACAGATTCACAACCCTTTGGGTGAAGAAGTTCGTCTTTAACTTGGTCCTAAATCTACTCACCCTTATTTTGAGGCTATACCCACTGGTTCTAGTTTGACCTGCCAATCTCCTGCTTATCCAATCTTATTTATCCCTGATTCTTCTAAATTACAATGAGTACAGTCTCAGTCTACTTAATCGGTCCTCATGAGCCAACCCCCTCATCCCTGAAATCAACCAATTGAATGTCCTCTGCACCCCATCCGGTGTCAGTGCATCCTTTTTCAAGTGAGGAGCCCAGTTTACAAGATCATTTCAGTGAAAGACAACTAGGCTTTCACACCCTGGAAGGATGCCAATCCAGCCTATCAATGTCCTGTCTTCAACCCTCTTATCTAACAACGTTACAGCTTTGGGCAAGACTTTAAGTTCATTTTACCCGCGACCTTCTGAATTCCAGTTTCTTCTACATACAGATTAATCATAAATCACACAACACAGGGCTATAGCCCACCAGGTTTTTGTGAAATCTAACCTGTTGGACTACAACCTGGTGTCGTGTGGCTTCTGACTTTGTCCACCCCAGTCCGACACCAGCAACTCCACATCAGATGAATCATTATCTTTATTTGACAAAGTCAGATAGCTCCTAATGTTTCATTTTCTTCATATTTCTATTATTGATACTGGAAATTCTGAAAAAGCAGCAAGTGCAATCTTTGTTTCTCTGACACCAGCAAGTTGGACATGAACCCTCACCTCATTGTTGTCATTGGTGACGAAGTCGTCTCTTATTTTGGACTAATTGTCTGGCCTTTCTCCTTCAGCATCGTGAGAGTGGAGAACTCGGAGATCCCTCAATTCAAATGTCAAGTCAACATGTGGTTTGATGACTCAGTTGCATGTAAGAGGTTCCAAAGCAAGTCAAACACAAGCAGAGAGGTTGACACATCCAGTCCTCAACAAATACAACAAAAACAAGAATCTGTCTCCCTCTGGTTATTTTCGGAACTTACTGCGTGCAAATTGGCTATATGTGTGCTTGGACTATAAGATTAATCGTTCTCCTGGAAACAGGTGTCATTGTGTGCAAAGGATTTTGGGGAAATGTCATACAAGCTTTTGCTCTTCTTTCTTTCAAACCTTTCCTCCACAGTCTCCTCCTTTGACTGAGATATCAGTGATGCTTCAACCCTGCTCCTTCCAGACTTTGTAGGATGACGTGGTGGCTCAGTAGTTACCACTGTTACTTCACAGCACCAGGGACCTAGGCTTAAGTCCACCCTTGGGCGACTGCCTGTGTGGAGTTTACACATTTTCCCCATGTCTACATGGGCTTCCTCTGGGCACCCCGATTCCATCTCACAGTACAAAATTGTGCAGGTTATGGGGACTGGCTGTGCTAAATTGCCCATAGTGTCCAGGAATGTGCAGGTTAGGTGAATTAGCCATGGGAAATGCAGGGTTAAAGGCATTGCATGTGCCTTGGAGGGATGGTCTTTAGAGATTTGGTGTTGGCTCAATGGCTTGAGTGGCCTGCTTCCACACTGTAGGGATTCTACTGTTTGTTCCCACTCTCTGTCTCTGAGGGATGACAGGATTCTATCAATCAAGTGAAAATTACTAGATAAACTCAAGTTATCATTCATGTTGGTTGTGCAAATTTCAACATTAAATAAAAGTGGGTTATGTTGTGAAACTTGATGACAAAAGTAATACAGACTAGGAGAAAAAGTGGATAATGGAAGTAATCTTTTTCAGGACATGGATGGTTCAAAATTCAAAAAGTGATTTACACTATTTGATAACCTATAACCTTCATGTTGACTTTCTTTTCCAGGTATCCATCTCATTCACTCATCTATCCATAACACTAAGGTATGGAAGATGTCATGAACAGTGCTACCAAACAGCACTAATGCAGCAATAACATTTGCTGATGTTCAGATTGGGTTTCACCAGGCCCAATAAGCTCCTGATCCCATCGCAGCCTTAGTCCAAACATGGACAGAAGAGCTGAATCCCAGAGGTGAGGTGACAATGATTGCTTCTAACCTCAAAGAAGCAGCTGACCAAATGAGACACCAATCAATCTGAGGAAAACTGGTGTCAGTGGGAATCAAGGGGAAAACCCTTGGTGTGGAATCATTCCTAACACAGGGGAAAATGGTTGTAGTTGTGCAAAGTTCAATAATTTTGTCTGAGCCCAACCATCTTCAGCTGCTTCAGCAATGACATCCTTTCCATCATAGGGTCAGAAGCTGAGATGTTCAATGATGATTGCAGAAGATTCAGCGCCATTTGCAACTCCTGAGATACTAAACCAGCCTGTGTCCGAATGCAGCAAGGCTTGGATGATATTCCAGCTTGGACTGAAAGGAAGCAAGTAGCATTCATGCCATATAAGTGCCAAACAATGGCCATGTCCAGTAAGAGAGAATGCTAGCATTGCCAATTTGAAATTCAATGGCATTACGATTGGTGAATCACCACATTCAGCATCTTGGGATAGGAATTCACCAGAAACTGGACTACACCAGCCATATAAATACAAGAGCACGTTAGACACTGGAAATTCTGCACTGAAAGTTATGACTATAGTGAAAATGGATTATTATATACTCAACTTTTACCTTTGGAATTTAATACTTGAGGCATTCACACACTATAACTGACTGTTAAAATTTAGGGCATTCTGGATGTGAGTTTGCTCGCTGAGCTGGATGGTTCTTTTTCAGACGTTTCATCACCTTTTTTTTATTTGAAAAAATATACTTTATTCATAGAATGTACAAAAAATAAAACATATTTATACACCTACCCAGTCATGCAAGCCACTCTGGGTTACCCAGAGGGTATGTACACCAACGAAAGGAAAAAACAAAACAAAGAAAAAAAGTACAAAGCAAAGAAAATACCCCGGCAGTCGTCTCCCCGCACAGTCCCCGTTGGCCCCCTGACCAGTTGGGGAAGGCGCCAGTTGGGCCCATTTACCAGATAGGGCCCTTTTTTCTATTCTGGATGAGGGGTTTCATACCGTGGTCTTTCCCCACCGCGCCTTGGCGGCGGCTGCCCCAAGCTTTAGCGCGTCCCTCAGCACGTAGTCCTGGGCCTTGGAGTGTGCCAGTCTGCAACACTCGGTCGGGGTCAGTTCTTTCAGCTGGCAGACCAGCAAGTTGCGGGCAGACCAAACAGTGTCTTTCACCGCATTGATGGTCCTCCAGGCGCAGTTGATGTTGGTCTCGGTGTGCGTCCCGGGAAACAGCCCAGAGAGCACGGAGTCCCGTGTCACGGAGCTGCTCGGGATGAATCTCGACAAATACCACTGTATCCCCCTCCAGACCTCCTGCGCATTGGCGCACTCCAGAAGAAGGTGATCGACAGTCTCGTTCCCCCCCCGCAGCCACCTCGAGGGCAGCGTGCGGTGGCGCAGAGATTCCGGGCATGCATAAAGGATCTCACTGGCAGAGCCCCTCTCACCGCCAGCCAAGCAATGTCCTTGTGATTGTTTGAAAGTTCTGGCGATGAGACATTCTGCCAAACGACTTTGGCAGTCTGCGTGGGGAACAACATGACGGGATCCACCCTCTCCTTTTCCTGAAGGATCTCGAGGATACTACGTGCTGACCACTGCCTGACGGCCTTGTGGTCAAAGGTGTTTCCTTTCAAAAATTTCTCCACGAAGGACAGGTGGTACGGGACGGTCCAACTACACGGAGTGTTCCGCGGCAACGAGGCCAGGCCCATCCTTCGCAACACCGGGGACAGGTAGAACCTCAGTAAGTAGTGACACTTGGTGTTTGCGTACTGAGGATCTACGCACAGCTTGATGCAGCCACACACAAAGGTAGCCATCAGGGCGAGGGTGGCATTCGGTACGCCCTTTCCCCCATTTTCCAGGTCTTTGTACATGGTGTCCCTGTGGACCCGGTCCATCCTCGACCCCCAAATGAAGTGGAAGATGTCCTGGATGACTGCAGCAGCACAGGTCCAGGGAATAGGCCAGGCCTGCACCACATACAACAGTACCGAAAGCCCCTCGCACCTGACAACCAGGTTCTTACCCGCGATGGAGAGGGACCGGAGCGTCCACCTGCCCAGCTTCTGCTTCAGTTTGTTGATATGCTCCTCCCAAGTCTTAGTGCATGCCCCAGCTCCACCAAACCAAACACCCAGTACCTTCAGGTAGTCCGACCTGACGGTGAAGGGGATGAAGGAGCGGTCGTTCCAGTTCCCGAAGAACATGACCTCGCTCTTACCCCTATTGACTTTGGCACCCAAGGCCGTTCAAACTGGCCGCAGATGTCCAACAGCCTACTCACCGACCGACGATTGGTGCAGAAGATGGTGACGTCGTCCATATACAGACAGGTCTTGACCTGAAGGCCTCCGCTGCCTGGGATAGTCACGCCCTTCAGGCTCACGTCCTTCCTGATGGATGCGGCGAAGGGCTCCACGCAGCACATGAACAAGGCAGGAGAGAGCGGGCAGTCCTGCCTGATTACAGATCTGATGGGAAAACTGTCCGATTCCCACCCATTGATCAGGACTGCACGAACGGTGTTGGTGTCGAGCAGCCGGATCCAATTGCGGATGCCCTCCCCGAACCCCAATTTGGAGAGGACGTCCCTCATGTAAGCATGAGAGACCCTGTCGAAGGCCTCCTCCTGGTCCAGGCTGACGAGGCAGGTGTCCACCCGCCTGTCCTGTACGTAGGTGATCGTATCCCTGATGAGTGCGAGGCTCTCAGCAATCTTCCTGCCCGGCACAGCACAGGTTTGGCCAGGGTGAATCACCGACTCCAGGACAGACCTGGCCCGGTTAGCTATGATCTTGGCCAGGATTTTGTAGTCCACGTTCAATAGTGAAATGGGACGCCAATTCTTAATTTCTTCCCTCTCCCCCTTCCTCTTGTAAATGAGGGTGATGATGCCCTTCCTCATGGACTTGCACATTTCCCCTGCCCGAAGCGCACTATCGTACACCTCCAGCAGGTTCTGGCCGACCAGGTCCCACAGAGCGGAATACAGCTCGACCAGTAAGCCGTCGCTCCTGGGAGTCTTATTCCTCTCCAAGGATTTGAGGGCTCTGGTCAGCTTGTCCAGGGATATCGGCTGGTCCAGCCAGTCCCTCGTGCCGTCATCTAAGATCTCCGTGATAGAGTACAGGAACGACTCAGAGGCCATGCTGTCCGTGGGCTTCACGTCGTACAGTCCAGCATAGAAGGATCTGCTGATCCTCAAAATGTTGGGCCGAGACAACATCACCGAGCCATCGTCCTCCTTCAGCCGGCTAAGCACAGAGCTCCCTTTGTGCACCTTCTGAAAGAAGAAACGCGAGCACGTCTCGTCCTGCTCCATGGAGCGGACCCTGGACCGGAAGATTATCCTGGAGGCCTCCGCAGTGAAGAGCGAGGCTTGCTGGCCCCTCACCTCACAGAGGTCCTCCATGACATCGACCCCCATCACTGCAGAAGGAGCAGGTTCTGCATCCTTTTCTGGAGTCACAACAGCTTTTCCCGCCTCCCTCTGGCCTTCCAAACACCCTTGAGGACAAAGAACCTCTTGATGTTCTCCTTCACCGTCTCCCACCAATCGCCCGGAGACTCAAAGAGGGGTTTCACGGTTCTCCAACCAGCGTATTCCCTCTTAAGCTACTCGACGTTCTCTGGGGTCAACAGAGTCTTGTTGAGCTTCCACGTCCCCTTGCCGGCCTGCTGGTGATCCTGTAAGTGACAGTCAGCCAGCAGGAGGCAGTGGTCAGAGAAGAACACCGGCTTGACACCGGTGGACCTGACCGAGAATGCCCGAGACACAAACAGGAAGTCTATCCTTGAGCGAATAGACCCGTCTGGCTGCGACCAGGTGTACCTCCGCTGCGCTTCGTCTACAGTGGTGCTGAAGACGTCGAGGAGCTTGGCGTCCTTGACCGTGCCCATCAGGAATCGGGACGTGACGTCCAGTTGACTCCCCCCACCCGCTGTCCCCACGCCAGATCTTCCATCTGCATCAATGATGCAGTTGAAGTCTCCGCCTAGGATGACTGGCCTGAACGTAGCCAGCAGGGGTGGAAGCCGCTGCAGGACGGCCAACCGCTCACTCCGTATCGCTGGGGCGTACACGTTGATCAGCCTCAGGGGAGCGTTCCTGTAGGTGATGTCAGCCACTAGGAGGCGCCCTCCCACCACCTCCTGAACTAGAGAGATGGTGAAGTTGCGCCCCCGCAGCAGAATAGCCAGGCCCGAGGAGCGACAGTCGTTACCCCCCGACCAGATCGAAGGCCCACAGGTCCAGGCGCCCGACCATTTCCCGTACCTGCCGAGGTGTGGTATCCCGCACTCCTGCAGAAAAAGGAGGTCTGCCTTGACGGTGGTCAGGTAGGCCAACGTGGACACACATCTTGCGGTGGACATGACGCTGCGCACATTAATGCTCGCAACTCATACCCCCATTGTGGGCAGTGACTGCAGTACCCTCCCCAAGTCCAAGGTCCAGCCCCTCCATCTGTCCCTTCATGCCCATTGCCCGGGCGAACTGCTGGGTGCTCTCCGGGCTCAGGAAACCGTCCGTGCTGCCTTCCGGGTAGCATCCCCCCGTTGGGGGTACGGAGGCAGGAGAGTCCGGCTCTAGGTCAGGTTTGGGGCACGTTGTTTCCTGCTTCCCGCCTGGAAGTTCCGGCACGTGGCTGGGTGTCGAAGGGAACCTCAGGACACCTCCCATCCCCTGGAAGCGGGGTGCTGCTTTCCTTCTCAGTAGAAGTCTTCAGCTTCTGCTTTGGGCGGGGCTCCTCCGAATCCCCCTCGTCGGAGGAGCTCTTATAGCCCCCTGCAGCTGCCTCTTCCGCCTGATGGTTGCGGAGCTGGGGCCTTCCGACACGCCTTCCTCCTCGCCTTCCAGACTGTCATCCACTCCCCTGGGTCACCTGTTGCCTCCTCCATCGACTCCGGGTTGTCGGGTGTGCGGAGCGGAGCCTGCAGGGGCGCTTTGCTGGCCTCGGGTCCGTCCTGCGGGGCTGGTCCCTCCTGCATGACCTGGCCCTCCCGCACACTACGGGGGTCCTTGCAAGGGCCTGGTGCCTTCCTCTCCTCCAGGGGGGCTTGCCCCACATTGCCCCAGCCGGCGACCTGGGCGTAGGTTGTCGCCCGCCACGGACATGCCCTGTAGATGTGGCCCGCTTCCACGCAAAGGTTGCAGCTTTTCTCCTTTGGGCAATCCTTTGCAAGGTGTTCCTCCTCCCTGCAGTTCCTGAAGATGGTTACTTTGCAGTCGGCCGCCACGTGACCTGATCTACCACGGGCATGGCAGACTTTGGGTTGCCCTGCGTAGGTCAGGTAGCCCTTGCTCCCGCCAATCGCGAAGCTGGACGGTGGGTGTATGATGTTCCCGTCCGTGCCCGTCCTCAGCGTCACCCTGACCTGCCTCTTACTTGTCCAGATCTCGAAGGGGTCCATGATGTCAGTTAGGTCCCCTTCCACCTTCACGTACCTTCCGAGGAAGGTCAGGACATCAGCTGCTGGCACATGCGGGTTGTACATGTGTACAGTGACCAAACAGCTCCTCTGTGCTGGCATCACGAACAGCGGGACGGCAGTCAGTACAGAGAGAGGGCCCTTACCTCCTTTCTCCTTGAAAACCTCCAGGAAGCGCTCGCAAAGCTTGGCACTCCTGAAGGTCACATCGTACAAACCTCCTCCGGGGAAATCCTGCAGGCAGTAAATGTCCGCAGCAGCGAACCCACAACAGTCCAATAGGACCCTCTTCATGAAGAAGCTGCGGTCCACAGGTGCACCTTCATCCACCTTCTTCATGGAAACACGGATGGTGTTCCGGACCCCCTGACCCGGGGCATGAGCACTTGCCGCAGCCATCGTTACAGGTTGGCTGCTCCCCTGAACCAGCGTTAGGCCGAAGCCAGCATTAAGCTCCACCGGTTGCAAGGGTGCACAGCCAACCCGACGTCTTCCTTCCACCTCCAATACAGTCACGCTCTCCTCTGCTCAGTCCACAAAAGAGTGGGTCTTTATTTTGTTCGGGATGTAAGCTGGTTCACTGAGCTGTAAGGTTTGTCCCCAGATGTTTTGTCACCATTCTAGGTAACATCATCAGTGAGCCTCCGATGAAGCGCTGGTGTTATGTCCCGCTTTCTATTTATCTGTTTAGGTTTCCTTGGGTTGGTGATGCCATTTCCTGCATTGGTGATGTCAACGCAGAACAGGAAATGACATCACCAACGCAGGAATGGCATCACCAACCCAAGGAAACCTAAACAGATAAATAGAAAGCGGGACATAACACCAGCGCTTTGCTGGAGGCTCACTGATGATGTTACCTAGAATGGTGACCAAACATCTGAAAATGAACCTTCCAGCTCAGCGAGCAAACTCACATCCAGAACCTCAACCTGAGCTACAAATCTTCTCAAAACTCGCTATTTAGGGCATTAATAACATAATATGATTCCTGTAATCAGTCCCAGGTAACTCATGTGGAATATATGAAACAAACCCAATCAGAACTAGTATTTAAGCTAAGAGATACCAAAACAGAGTGAGCCATCAAAAAATTTGCACCCCTTGTTTTAACTCACAGTTGCATGATACATCCACTCATCATTAGATTAAAGGTACCATGCAGAATATTTAGTGTACACATAGCAGTTGAGTTTGGTCTGGAACATATAAGTGAACAATATTCAATCAGTGTTTAAAGAAGCAAAAACAAAAAAAGGCCACATGAACTGATGATGCTTGTGGATGCTGATTGCTGTTCTCTCCATCTCCATCGGAGGTGGCAAAAATTGAATTCAATAAAAATTTGAAATTAAGAGTTTGATGAAGGCCATGAAACCATTGTTGATTGTTGGAAGAACCCATCTGGGTCATCAATATCCTCTAGAGAAGGAAGCTCTCATCCTTACCTTGTCTGGCCTACATGTGACTCCAGACCCATAGAACTGTGCAGTGACAATACTATGGCTTTAGGAAGCATATTTTTTCCTGCTATTTTTGTTTTGAAGAGAGGTTTAGCGTTATAGGCCCCAAGCTGTCTACTCGAGGCCAATAAAGCAAACAACTTGAAAGGCTTTGGTTTTTTTAAAAAGTTAGAACAATAGAAGCAGCATGAATGGTCGGGGCCAGGCTCCCACAGAAACAGGGTTTCAGTTTATCTTTCAGCATTTGTTGGCGTTTTGAAGCTGGATATTGAATCAGCTATATCTCTCTCTGTTACAGTTTAAAGCCGAAATTCTCTTTCTCTGCTGCCAAAATCGCATGTTAAACAATCTGTTTTACTGACAATGCCTTTACCAAGGGTGTGTTTAAGGAATGTTGCTAGACGGAACAGTTGTTGTTCAGTAGTTAAACAAACTGTGATTCTGTTAAGTTTTCCAGTAAAGTTAAAGTTATTCTAATTCTTTGTTACTTGGTTTGTTTTTTAATTAGGAGTAAGAATAGAGTGTGTTTTGCTTAAGGCTGAGTAGTTTGAGCAAGTGAAATAGATCCGGAACACAGCACCTTAAATTGCCTTTTAATAAGTTAAAAGTTAGAGCCTAGGCTCTCTCCTCGATATATATGCAGGAGGTTTGGTCTGGTCCATAACAGTGATTAACTCTTAACTGACCTCTGGGTAATTAGGGTCGGCAATAAATGATGGTCTAGCTAGCAACACCCACGTCCTGTGAATGAATTTTTAAGAATCTCAATCACAGAAACCACTGAAGGTTACCATTCACGAGAAAATGCAGTTATCCGAAAGTTTTGTCTCTCCTGATGAAACAGGACAAGAACTAAGCAGTTGTGGCTCAGGTTTCACTCTTGCATTTCAAAGACTCTAAAATCTTTAAACTGTAATTGCCTTTATCTTTCTGTCAGCATGGGATAACTCTACACTTCATTTTGAATTTTATTGCCTGTGTCTAAGTTTGTGTTTGATGTCAAGCTTTTATTATTTTGGAGCAAATAAACTTTTCTCTCAAGAAATCTTTCGAGTTGGCTGTCCTTTATTTTTGATCTTGTTTAATTGAAATATGATGGCTACATGTGCAAGAAATAAAACAAAAAGAAATATTTGTTTCAACTGTTTGAGAGGTGGTGTAAGAGGAAGGACACAGACACCCTTCCTCACTTGGACAAACTGAAGTTGGGAACTCATCACATGAGTAGAACCTACTCATAACAAAAGAATTGGAATGGGCAAATAAATTGCTGTTCCAAAAGCTGATTAATATAGTTATTTTTGGAGCTTCTTTTTGCAGATTTTCTTGAGTCTTTAGTGTTAAAGGCGCTAAGATATCTATGTTTGATGTTAATGCCTTCAAACAGCAGGATGAAATAACTTATGACAAAATAAGAACTTGTTCTTGGGAGAATTAAAAGGGGATAGAAGTGAAATAAACAGAAACCCCAGCAAAAAGAAAAATTGCAAAATCAGAGACTAAATATCTCGAGCTAAAAACAATGCATGCTGAAATAGTTGGTGGTTGGTTTGCTGAGCTGACTGGGTATTGTGCAAATATTTTGTCCTAGTTTTATATATCTTCAGTGCTGCCCAGCCTCTGTTGAAGCGCTGTTGTTCTATTCCATTCTGAATTTGCATGGTCCGGTCTGTTATGGTGGGCAGTTCTGTTTCCAGTTTTGCTCCTTAGTGGTATGTAGATGGGGTCTATTTCAACATGTCTGTTAATGGTACCAGTGGTTAAAACCAGGCTTCCAGGAATTCTTGTGCTATTCTTTGTTTTGTTTGTCCTGTACTGGTACATTGCCCCTTTTAAACAACGTCCTTCTTTGTTGGAGTGAATAGAAACGAGGCAAAGTTGGTTATATTGTTTTGCTGCGAGCTGTCGTTCATGTCTCCTAGTGGCAAGTTTCCTGTCTGTCTGTCCTATGTAGCGTTTCTCACAGTTGCTGCGTGGTATTTTATATATCACATTTGTCCTGTTCATTGTGGGTATGGGTTCTTTGTCTTTGAGAGTAGCTGGTGAAGTGTGGCTGTTCATTTGTGTGCTATCATGATTCCAAGAGGTTGAATTAGTCTTGCATTCAGTTGCAATATATTTCAATTATAGGGTAGCGTGGCCAGAGTGTTGGGGCGTACGGTGTCTTCTTTGTGTTGTTTACTTGACAGGCATCAAAAACAGAGCTACTTGCCATAACAGACCGGGCTGTATAAATTAAAACGAAAGAGAACAACAGAGCTTCATCGAAGGCCAGACAGTACTGAAGATGTCACCTGGAAGGGAAATGAAACGTTTGCACAAAACCCAGTCAGCTCGGCAAACCAACCAACAACTCCAACCACAACCCGAACTACAGATCTTCACTAAAACATTAAATACAAAAATACATAAATTATAATTGGAACGATTAAGGTTAGAACTGACATTTCATCAGTTACAAGCAGAATGAATATTAAAGGAAATACAACATGAGAGACAAGGAAGAGGGTGAAAGGAATGAAAGGTGAAAATGGATACCATTCCAGGAAAGGAAAAAATTACAAGAATGCTGAAAAAAAGAGTGCAAGATAAAGAGAGATTATGGGAACTGCAGATGCTGGAGAATCCAAGATAACAAAGTGTGGAGCTGGATGAACACAGCAGGCCCAGCAGCATCTCAGGAGCACAAAAGCTGACGTTTTGCGGATGAAGGGTCTAGGCCCGAAACGGCAGCTTTTGTGCTCCTGAGATGCTGCTTGGCCTGCTGTGTTCATCCAGCTCCACACTTTGTTATCTTGCAAGATAAAGAGAGTTCCAGTAGAGGTAGCTCAATCTGACAAGAGATTCGAAAAGCAACTCTGATGACGGAACCACACCTGATTCACCCCAAAGGACTGAAGTCTTCACTTTTGCCAATTTAATCAATATGTTTGATGATGTGGAGATGGATGCCTTTTGTGTATAGAGCCATACAGCACAGAAACAGATCCTTCAGTCCAACCAGTCCTTGCCAACATAATCGCAAAGTAAACTCATCCCACCTACCTGCTCCTGGACATAACCTTATCTTTAGAATGATTAGAACAATTGTAAAGAAGCCAGCCCAGTGCCACAAATTGCTGTTACAGGGAAAGGTGACAGCAAAAGATCTCAAAGATAATGGGAACTGCAGATGCTGGAGAATTCCAAGATAATAAAATGTGAGGCTGGATGAACACAGCAGGCCAAGCAGCATCTCAGGAGCGCAAAAGCTGACGTTTCGGGCCTAGCTCTGATGAAGGGTCTCGGCCCGAAATGTCAGCTTTTGCGCTCCTGAGATGCTGCTTGGCCTGCTGTGTTCATCCAGCCTCACATTTTATTATCTAGCAAAAGATCTCAAAGTTTGTTTTCTCTTTTGCTGAGGCATGCACCTCTGACTAAGGAAAAGGTAAAGCCTCTAGAGTCCTACAGTACGATAGGCCAGCTCTTCCATGAAAAAGAGACAACTGGCGATGAGCTTAACCTGAGGGTCACCATGCCTCAGCTGATAGGGCAATTTTGAGAAGGTGTATCCTTCATGGTGACCTCATGAAAATTGAACACACATTGTTGGGGTCACAAACCTATATCTATTATGAGGTAACGAATGCTATCTTAAGTTCATACCAGTTAATGCCAGAGGTGTGTTTGGAAAAAATTCTGAACCCGAAAGAAGGGGTGTTACCAGACAGACATAGAATATAGATGGTTTAAGCAGCATCCCTTCAGCCAGCACTTAAGATTTGAACCACCTACAGAAACTTTTTGTGAGATGGCTCTGTGCAAAGGTTCAGAAAATCCATACTGTTCAATGATACCCTGGATGAGGTTCCCTCAGATATTGCTGTTCAGGACAGGATAATCCAGATTGCTAAACTCCCCCATGAGCAGGAACCAACCAGACCCTTCCTTTTCTTTATTCACCCACTCCTCAAAGAGTCAAAGATAATGGGATCTGCAGATGCTGGAGAATCCGGGATAACAAAGTGTGGAGCTGGATGAACACAGCAGGCCAAGGAGCATCTTAGGAGCACAAAAGCTGACGTTTCGGGCCTAGACCCTTCATCAGAAAGAAAAAACTCAGATTCATTTTCATAGTATGCCCTTCCTTCTCACAGACCAAACTCAATCGCATTCGAAAGGGAGACAACTTAACCAGACATTCTTGAGTTAATGAAGCAGTGAGTTAATTATCTACTTAGTGTGAGAAGAAGTAAGAAGAAAAGGCACATACACAGATTAAAAGCAAGAAATGAGTCCCAAACAAATTGAAGTTATGAAAGATACAGTTCATTCTCTCAGTGATTTGTGAAGAGAAAATGGAAGAAATCTGGAGAGTAAAATAATTGTTACCAGTCATGTTGATGTTGATAGTTTTATAGTCGATTTCACAATTCTTAACCTTGCAGGTCAATTGAAATTCTTTTACTCTGGGTCCTTCTGACATTGTCTGATTGACCTCATTCAGAGTGAAAGAGCCTCGTTTCCCTTTCTCTGCTTGAATTGCAAGGTGATTTAATGGCTGTTCTTAAAACCGTGACTCTCACAGTGCAGTACTCCACACACTTGAACACCCAGGCCATTAACCTGAACTCCCAAATATCTTTGGGCGTCTACTTTAACTTCAAACAGGTCTTTAAGGATACACATCGCTAAGCAAGCAAAATCATGCACAGAACTCAAAAACTGGAGAAAATACATTCATTCATTTATTAATTAATTTGAACATTGTCTGCCTGAATGTAGATGCCTGACTTGTCTGCAGATCCTTCATCTCAAGTCATTTTCTTGATGGCTTTCGCCAATGGTGGTTTGCCATTCCTTCTGGTCTTCAGCAAAAGGGTCCTGACCCGAAACATCTACATTCCTGCTGCTCTAATGCTGACTGGCCTGTTGTGTTCCTCCAGCTCCACATTGTGTTGTACCAGTCAAACAGAATGGGAAGCCAACTCATGCATTTAGTTAACCATCCAGCAACTGAGCTATGTATCTTCTTTTGTTGAAAGATTGTGCCCTCTCCCTTGAATTTAACAAACCTAGACCATCCTAGACTTGATGCACTTTTATCGAGCCATTTATTTTTAATACTTTGACATTACCTGATTCAGAGTCAATCAGTTGAAAACGTAACATGAAAAAAATTAGTTCACAAATTTGATTGCTCTGCTGATTAGTCACGTTTTTTTTTCGGAAAACAGTATCATTACAGTTTTAAGTGCCACATTTGGTTTATTTTTGTCCACTTTCAGTGATGGGAAAGTTTCATGAAACTGTTATTCAGGATAGAATTACTAGCCACATCAATAAAGGCAGATTAGAACTTGCTGGAAATTTTTGGAAGATTTGACAGAAAGGTTGATGAGCACATCACTGTTGGTGTATTGTATATGGTCTTAAACAAAGTAATTTAATGCAGTGCCACTAACAGACTTGTGACAAAAGTAACCACTCAAAGACTAAAAGAGTTAGAAGCAATGGGATAAAAACATTAAAAACCAAAAGAACTGCAGCCGCTGTAAATCAAAAACAAAAACAAAGTTGCTGGAAATGCTCAGCAGGTCTGGCAGCATCTGTGAAGACAACATCAGAGGTAACGTTTTGGGCCCAGAGGCCCTTCTTCAGAAGTGATGGTAGCTAGGAAAATGTCACTTTTTATGCATAATATAGGGTGAGGAGAGGGGCTAAGGAGTAAATGTTAGGTGGGGACAGAGCCCAAAGAGTGAAAAGAACAGTTGGACAGACAAAGGAGTGGATAATGATCTGATTAGGAGAGTGAATAGCTGTTAATGGAGACTGGTAGTGGCTAACAATAGGGACCTGAGGAAGGGTCAAATGACCTGAAGCAATAACTCTGATTTCTCTCCACAGATGCTTCCAGACCTGCTGAGCTTATCCAGCAATTTCTGTTTTGGTCTCTGATTTACAGCATCTGCACTTCTTTCACTTTTATGAGAGAATAGTGGTCAATGGGTATTTTCTCAGGTTGGGGAGTGTTTATAGTGGAGCTCCCCAGGGGTCAGCATTGTGAATCTTGCTTGTCCTGACTACATTATTGATCTAGATCTTGGTGTGCAGGTGACAGTTTCAAAGCTTGAGACTGATTTTGGAATCCAGAAACATTGTTAACTGTAAAGAGGACAGGATAGCACTGCAAAAGGACATTTATAAATTGGTGGAGAGGACAGATAAGTGGCAGGTAAATGTCAATGCAACAAAGTATGAGCCAATGTATTTTTGTTGGAAGAACATTGAAATAGAGATATAATTCTAAGGGGGATGCCAGAACCAAAGGGGCCTGGGTACTTGTGTGCACAGATCAATGAAGTAACAGAACTCCTGAAGAGATCAGTATTAAATATGCGGATTTCTGCGCTTCCAAACAGGGATAAACAGTAATAAGAGCAATGAGGTGATGTTAAATTGACATACAAAATTTACTTGGAGACTCAAGGGGCCAAGCAGCCTGCTTCCGTTCCTATTTATTATGGTCTTATAGACCTCAACAAGAATATTGTGGGTGACAAATTCTTGGAAAGATACAAATGCATTGGAGAAAACACAGAAGCAATTTGCAAAAACAGTTCTAGTGTCAAGCTGATGAGAATAGATTGAAGAAATGGCACGGTGGCTCAGTGGTTAACACTGCAGCCTCACAGCACCAGGGAACTGGGTTCGATTCCAGCCTCGGGTGACTGTCTGTGTGGAGTTTGCACGTTCTCTCCGTGTCTGCATGGGTTTCCTCCGGGTGCTCCGGTTTCCTCCCACAGTCCAAAGATGTGCAGACTAGGTGGATTGGCCATGTTAAAGTGCCTGTAGTGTTCAGGGGTGTGTGGGTTAAGGGGGGGTGGGCCTGGGTGGGATGCTTCAAGGGGCGGTGTGGACTTGTTGGGCCAAAGGGCCTGTTTCCACACTGTAGGCAATCTAATCTAAAAAAGAATTGGGCTGGATAGAACAAAGCTGAGAGAAGATTTGATAAAAGTTTTCAAAGTCATGAGTGGGCTGGATTGAGTAGATAGGGAGAAAATGTTTCCGCTCATAAAAGAAGCAAGAGCTAGGGCTTCAGGCTTAAAGTGAGGTGGCACAGTATTTCAGCGGTTAGCACTGCCGTCTCACAGCACTAAGGACCCGGATTTGATTCTACCCTCGGACAATTGTCTGCATGCATTATGCACATTCTCCCCCCGTCCATGTGGGTTTCCTCCCACAGTCCAAAGATGTGCAGGTTAGGGTGGATTGGCCATGCTATATTGCCCTTTGCATCCAGGGATGTGCAAGCTACATGTATTAGCCATGGGAAATGCATGGTTACAGGGATAGGGCAGGGGTGGGTGACAGTGGTATGCCCTTCAGAGGCTTTATATGGACTTGATGAACCAGATAGCCTACTTCCACATTATAGGGACTGTGTGATGTGAGGGAAAATCTTGTGTGTGGAATGGCTGCCTGGAAGCATGATGGAGGTGGAATTAATTGGGGTTTTCAAGAGGGAATTGAATGATTATTTGCATAAAAACGTTGCTCAGTATCATAGTGACAAGGCAGGAGAATGGCACTAAAGCTTGATGCTCATTTGTGGAGACAAGATGGGTTGAACAGACTCCATGTGTTCACTAAGATTTCTGTGATGTATGCCTCACAATCTGTGCACATAAGCATTTTTGGGCGAGGTTCCTGACTTTTTACCCCTCCTTAGGCTGATATGTGAAAGGCAGGCACTGTTTGAGCTTGGCACTGAAGTTTTCATCAATTCCCCCTAAAGCTAGAGTCTGACACGAAGCCCATATTATATTGTTTTGTTTGACGATGATACATAAGTCACCTCATGTGTATACTGTATCCATTGTACCTGGTGTGGCTTTCTCTACTTTGGGGAAACCAAGCGGAGGCTTGGGGACCGCTTTGCAGAACACCTCCGCTCGGTTCGCAATAAACAACTGCACCTCCCAGTCACAAACCATTTCCACTCCCCCTCCCATTCTTCAGATGACATGTCCATCATGGGCCTCCTGCAGTGCCACAATGATGCCACCCGAAGGTTGCAGGAACAGCAACTCATATTCCGCTTGGGAACCCTGCAGCCCAATGGTATCAATGTGGACTTCACCAGCTTCAAAATCTTCCCTTCCCCCACTGCATCCCAAAACCAGCCCAGTTCGTCCCCTCCACCCACTGCATCCCAAAACCAGTCCGGCCTGTCTCTGCCTCCCTAACTTGTTCTTCCTCTCACCCATCCCTTCCTCCCACCCCAAGCCGCACCCCCATCTACCTACTAACCTCATCCCACCTCCTTGACCTGTCCGTCTTCCCCGGACTGGCCTATCCCCTCCCTACCTCCCCACTATACTCTCCCCTCCACCTATCTTCTTTTCTCTCCACCTTCGGCCCGCCTCTCCCTCTCTCCCTATTTATTCCAGAACCCTCACCCCATCCCCCTCTCTGATGAAGGATCTAGGCCCAAAACATCAGCTTTTGTGCTCCTGAGATGCTGCTGGGCCTGCTGTGTTCATCCAGCCTCACGTTTTATTGTCTTCGCCTCATGTGTGTACTGCTGATGAAAGATTACTGAAGTCCGATTGCCACATTAAACCCAATATTGTGTTTGTGCAGAGTTGAAAAACCAAATCACTGAAATGACCTAAGGGGTCCACAATTTGAGGGGGCGCTTCAATGACCAAAAATGTCACATGATTCATAAAAGAGAATCACAACGTTATGAAGTAACTGGTAGGCTGAAAGTGGGCGGCGATGGGAATCAAAGGGATTGATGAAACTTCGCTGTTGAACAATTTTAAGAGCATGATGCAGGGTTTTTGGCATTGCCCTGGAGAAAAAGATTGTAGATCTGTGACTGAGTTTAATAAAGAGGAGAAGGCTAATTGGTATGTATTTTCATCTTGGATTTACTCTGCCTGCTGGAACCACTGACTATTTTTTAGTGAGTCAGATACAGAGAACCCGTACCTTAATCCATTACTGGATCAAACCTTCATACTGCAAGTCGATGGCAACAGTTTATACTCAGTCAGCATGAAGTTTTGTATCTAAAAGGTGCTTCATTCTTGCAAAATATCACCCCATCTCCTAGATAACTTTCCTCACCAATGTCCTTGAAAACGCTGTCACTCCCGAAATTCAATTTTTGCTGGAATTCCAGATTTTGAATCCATTGAAGCTCGTTTCATATTTATCACATTCCTAAAACAGGTTATGGTCACAACTAAAATCCTCTGTGGATGGGAGAAGAGTAAACTGTTCTTCCTCACACTCCTTGTCCAGTCTTACTATTGTCGAACATGGTTGGTTGTACCTTCTTTCTTTAACGTTGTCCACTGTCATACATCTCGTTGGAAATTGGTTGATTCTTATCTATCTAACTAGATAGATGTCTTTCTCTGATGAAAGAGTAGCCCTTAAGGTCCAGTGACTTAAACTCAACCACTAAAATTTTATAGCCTTCCACTGCCTTTAATTTAATTGCCTTCTCTACATAATTTATTCGCATAAAACAGATCAGCCATGATCTTATTGAATGGCTAAGATAAGTACTTGAATACCAAATGTTTGGAGGGATGGGCAGGTAGGTTGGGCTAGTTTAGTATGGGATTATGGTTGACATGGACAGGTTGGACCGAAGGGTCTGTTTCTGTGCTTTATGACTCTATAACTCTACAGCAGAGCAGGCTTGAAAGGTTGAATTGTCTACCCTCTCTCCCCATTTTTATGCTCTTTCAAATCACCTGAGAGGAGAAACAAGGCACTTATTTAATGTCTGTTCTGAAAGAATGAACCACCATCAGTGAGGAGCTTCTTCAGTACTTCACTGAAGTGGGTTGGCCACTTCCTAACCATAGAGTCATACTGCATTGGAGCACGCCCTTCAGCCCACCATGTCTATGCCGACAAACAAACACCAATCTACATTCATCCCCTTCATTTGCACTTGGCCCTTAGCCTGTATTTCCTAGCATTTTAAGATGTTTTTCACATGTTTCTTCATGTTTTGAGAGCACCTGCCTCCACCATCCTTTCAGGCAGCATGTTCAGTATTCTTACCACCCTCTAGGTGAAAATATTCTTCTCAGATCTCTTTTAAACTACTTACACTTAAAAATAATCCTGTGCCCTCTGTTCTCAGACATGTCTTCCATGGGGAAGAGGTTCTCACGATCTCCTCTCTCTGTGCCTCCCATAATTTTATATTTCTTAATCAGATTCCCTCTCAGCCTCTTCAGCTCTAAGGGAAACACACCTAGCCTAGCCAGAGATAGTAGGAACTGCAGATGCTGGAGAACCTGAGATAACAAGGTGTAGAGCGGGATGAACACAGCAGGCCAAGCAGCATCTGAGGAGCAGGAAAGCTGACGTTTCGGGTCTGAAGAAGGGTCTAGGCCCAAAACGTCAACCTTTCTGCTCCTCTGATGCTGCTTGGCCTGCTGTATTCATCCAGCTCTACACCTTGTTATCCCAGCCTATCCAGTGTCTCTTCATAACATGGGCCTTTTCATTCCAGGCAACATTCTGGCGAATCTCTTCTGCACTCTCTTCAAAGCAATCATGTCCTTCTGATAGTATGGTGACCAGAACTGCAAGCAATATTCCATCTATGGTCGAACCAATATTTTGTAAGATGGGAGCAGAAATAGCTGGAGAAACTCAGCAGATCTACCAGCATCTGTGGGAAGAAAGCAGAGTTAATATTTTGAATCCGGTTACGCTACATCTTCTGAGAGTCACAGTTTTTGCTTTATTTCTTTAGTTTATTTCACCGTATTGTAAGTTGTAACAAGGCCTCCTTGTTTCTATATTCTATGCCTCTGATAATGAAGGCAGACATCATATATGCCTTCTTCACCACCCTGCCTACCTGTGCCGGCTCCTTCAAGGATTAATGGACTTGTACACCAAGGTCTTTCTGCAATTAACCAGGCTCACCTTGGCATTTAACTTGACGTGACATTTGCATAGTGGGTTTTCCAGCCTCTGCTAGAATCTCTTGAGGAGCTTTTGGCACAATTTCTTCACAATGGCCAGTGACAACCCATTCAGGTTGTGGTCACAGAAGGAGAGAATACTTCTGTGTTATGCCTCACAGTCAGTATACATCAGTGTACTTTTAACAGATGCGTTCATGAAGTCATCATTATACTATAGCACGTTTCCTGACAGTATAAAGGGCTCATACTCCAACTCGTTTTGAATCACTTGAAGCATGTCATGCCAACAAAATGGATGCTGCTCTTTGTAACCTCATTGCGTAACATTAGCCCAGACACTCATTTGCCTGTGAATGTGAGAGATAATGGGAACTGCAGATGCTGGAGAATCCGCGATAACAAGGTGTGGAGCTGGATGAACACAGCAGGCCAAGCAGCATCTTAGGAGCACAAAAGCTGACGTTTTGGGCCTAGACCCTTCATCAGAGATGTGAATGTGATATTTGTACAGATTAGTAAACTGGAATAAACATCTTTGGTTATTTCAATGCCACATTATCCAAACTGATTTTCTTACATTACGAAGGACAACATAACAATTGCTGCTTCTGGTAAAATATCCTGTGGGAGTCAAAGCCCACATCAACCACCACACTTCCATCCTACAGAAACCAGTAACACTCATTTGATTGACTGTGTTGCATAGAGAGAACAGGATTCAAAAGGATTCAGTTTGATAGCACAATATTTAATTCGAACTTCCAAACTCTGTGTCATCTCTCTCGTAGAATCCAAGCCACTAAGAATGAGTTGCACTCCTAGACAAGTAGCTCTTAATATTTTCCATTGAAAATATCAAATTGAAAAAGGGGCCTGACAGATAAATGGTATTCTGTCGACAATGTTTAATGTTCTTAATTCCATTGTTGTTGAGTTAGGGATGTGGGGGATTAGAATCAGGACACAGCGACATTAGTTTTTTTTATCATGCACAGATTTATGGCTATACTTGATTTAATACCCCTATTAAAAGAACACACATTACCTTTGATGGCTCAATGCCATTGAAATTCCAAGCACTTATTGCTTAGAATAGAAATGACCAGACAAATATCAGGAATGTCAAAGCAATTTAGGCTGACACTTCTACGCAATTCCAGTTGCTATGCCAGAATTCTGACAGCTGCTGCTATTTGAAGACCTCCCAGAATCTGTAGGTTGAGGCTTTTCTTCAACTTTCAGCCCAGGGCTCAGTTGGTGGCTGCTGGCCATCCAGCGACAATGCCATGGAATTGAGACCCACTCTGGAAACACGAGCTCAATATCCATCCTGACATTTTAATGGAATGTTTTAGGAGTTGTACATTCAGTGGCTTAATCTTTCAGGTAAGACATGTCCATTCTTCAGATATTTCCAGCTGGAGATCCATACCTGGCCTACTGTTGGTAGATCTGTTAAGACCATAGACCATAATATATAGGAGCAGAATTAGGCCATTCAGCACATTGTACCGTGGAGCAGATTCAATCATGGCTGATATGTTTCTCAATCCCATTCTCCTGCCTTCTCCCTGTTACACTCGATTCCCTCATTAATCAAGAGCCCATTAATCTCTCTCTTAAAGACACCCAGTGACTTGGCCTCCACTGCCCACTGCAGCAATGGGTTCAGCAGATTCACCACCCCCCCCAACCCCCCGGATGAAATGTCAACAGGTAATTTAGTGGTCAGTGGTGGGCATCCCCTACAATCAAAGACCCTGGGCCGATACTCCCCTGCTGAAACCTGTCACTCAGCGAGTGGAAGCTGTTTGTTGCAAAAGATGCCCCTGGCAGGAGGTGTACCCATCAGGTGCCCGACAAAGTGATCCCGAGCCACAGGGAAGTGAGAGCTGAATGGCAATTGCACAATGATGGGGATGGTGGCAGGAAATGAGGAATGGAGCCTGGCAGTAAGGACTGAGATCTGTCTTTTACCAGAGACCCTCCTAGTTGAGAGTCCCCTGATTAAACTCTCGTCAAGTGGATTTGTTTTTGGGATTCCAATTTTAGACAATTCTCCCTTGAAATGGAACACTAACATTCAATGAAGAGCATCAGTTTGCAACAGGAGAGGGGAGCTGATAGCTAAGTGGTATTATCACTGGACCCATTCAAATCCCACCGCGGCAGATGGTGGAATTTGAATTCAATAAATACCTGGAATTAAGAATTTAATATTGACCATGAATCCATTGTCGATTGTCGGAAAAAAAACTCATCTGGTTCACGAATGACCTTTAGAGAAGGAAACTGCCATCTTTAACTGGTCGGGTCTACATGTGACATAAACCTATAACAATGTGGTTGACTCTTAACTGCCCTCTGGGCAATTAGGAATGGGCAATAAATGCCTGCCTATCCAGCAACGCCCTCATCTTGTGAATGAATAAAGAAAAAAGAAAAAAATAAGTCCACAAGACTTCCTGCCCTGGATTCAATTGTGATAGGTGTAGGAATAAGGCAGGGTGCTTGCTGGCATATTAAATGGCCTTGATCCAAAGCCATCCCAGGGAACGCCTCTAAGCTGCACCACTTGATTCCATGCAGTGATTGTAAAGGTGAAAGACACCATAGTCCCACAATCTCAATAGAGAGAAACAACTGGAACGTGAGCTCTGCTGAGGGTCACTACCTCTCCAGGAAAGGTCATGGTTGAGAGAGCAGGACCTTCATGTGCAGAAATTGACTCCATGCTTTTGGCAACATTCTGCACCAAAAATTAGCATCCAGCCAACTGAGCTCAAAATCCCATGTCAGTATTCTAAAATAGACCAGTCAAGTTCTACTGTTACCCTGGCTATTTATTTCAGAAGCAATACTACAGAGTCTGACCATCTACATCGTTTGTTTGGACATGCACCAGCCTCACCATATCCTCATGGCATATCTCTGACTGATTTAGAATTGAGTTCTCCACATCAGTCCTGCACACTGAAGCACTCTGACACCTTGCATTGTGTTGGTGGTCAAGGCTGATTGTACATAGCAGTAGGGGCCAACCTCATGGATTGGAGCAGGCTGTATTGCAGCTTAATAAAATGTGAGGCTGGATGAACACAGCAGGCCAAGCAGCATCTCAGGAGCACAAAAGCTGACGTTTCGGGCCTAGACCCTTCATCAGAGAGGGGGATGGGGGGAGGGAACTGGAATAAATAGGGAGAGAGGGGGAGGCGGACCGAAGATGGAGAGTAAAGAAGATAGGTGGAGAGAGTGTAGGTGGGGAGGTAGGGAGGGGATAAGCCAGTCCAGGGAAGACGGACAGGTCAAGGAGGTGGGATGAGGTTAGTAGGTAGCTGGGGGTGCGGCTTGGGGTGGGAGGAAGGGATGGGTGAGAGGAGGAACCGGTTAGGGAGGCAGAGACAGGTTGGACTGGTTTTGGGATGCAGTGGGTGGGGGGGAAGAGCTGGGCTGGTTGTGTGGTGCAGTGGGGGGAGGGGATGAACTGGGCTGGTTTAGGGATGCAGTAGGGGAAGGGGATGGCTTATTCACTTTGCAGCTACTTGGATGCTCACAACATCTCTGGCTTGCCTTGCCTTTTAGCACTTTGCTGTTTGACTCAGAACTTTCACTCTTACAGTTCTCTGCCTTGCCTTTTAGTGCAGACTAGAAATCAGTTAGCTCAGTTGGCTGGATGGCCACATTACAATGCAGACTCATATGTGGGGTCACCTCCCACAGTGGCTGAGGTTATCATAAAGGGCTCAAGCACTTCCCTCCCCTGGGCTATGATGACTGTCAGGTTAAACTAGTTATCCCTCTCTCCTGACAGAGTGTTCCTTATGGTCCAGAAGGACGATGTTATCTTTAGTACAATCACAAAGCCAAGTCACTTCTCATAGTCTTCAGCAATCATCAGTCAAAGGTGTGGTCATGATGCTGTATGGCAGGGTGTCACATCAACCTCATACCCAGAGCATGTGCCAGTAACTTATGTATCAAACACACTGCATGTGCTTCAACAAAATAGCTATGTCTCAAATTCCAAGGGGAATCATCCACAGCCAAGTCAAAGGGGCCTGCCATCAGTCAGGGACTCCTGGTACAGTAAGTGACAGGTATTGCCTGATATTAATCCTGGGGTGTGGACACAATCAGTCAGGCACTTGGGCTAATCAGAGTTAGAGGGCGCACATTATTAAGTCCAGAGTGTGGGCTAAGGCGAGTGCTGCCAGTCCAGTGTAATCAGCCTGGGAGTAGCTGTCAGTCAATCAGCCCAGGAGCTATATGGAGATCAGTCAAGTGGCAGTGTGACAGAAAACTGCATATTGATGTGGTGAGATTTGCAGTTATTAAACTGATTAACAAGAAATAATGCTCCTCAACAGATAATTCACTGTTACCTGGCTAGAACCTCACCTGAACTCCAGAACTGTGTTAAAAGATGCAGTGAGTTATTCCAGACATCTGGACAGGTCTCACTGGGCTCCTCGAGTGATTCTACCACTTTTCATAATGTTAGCCCCTGTAAGATTCTGCCCAAAAAGTTTGGTTAGAGATTGTTTCTGGTTTTGCTATTTGTTGCTTTGTTCTTTTAGATGTTTCTGGAATGACAAAGTCCTATCCAGAGTCACCATCAAGCATTTTGGATTGGGATCATGCTTTAGCATCTGGTCATCCATGTCAATATGCAATTATTGTGGTGCTGACATTGCATTTCTCAAACATGTTGGATACGGTTTTAAAGGAATTCCATGTGAGATACTGTGTATAACAGTCGTCGGTCAAATTTGTAATGTCTTTGTTTAGGATCTGGTCAAAAGTACAAAAGGTCATTGCTTCAGTACCACAACAGATTCAGCACAGTATAAAACAAAGCACTGCGGATACAGGAGATCTGAAGCAAAAACAGAAATTACTGACAAAACTTGGCAGCATCAAGACAAAACAAAGTTAACATTTTGTGTCTGACAACTCTTCGTCAGAACTAGTCCAGCCAACCACTCCAACAACATGTGAATTTTTAAAAACTCTCTTTTCAGATTCCCATCTAGCCCTTTAACTTGTGTGGCGTCTACTGGCGCTTCTTCGGAAGTTAGAAAGTTCATCAGAGTCAACACATTGGCTTTGCTTTCTCCTCCCAGATGCTGCTAGGCCTTCTGAGTTTTGCCAGTAATTTTAGTTTTCGTTTCAAATTCATCAGCATAGCTGGCTTTATGATGTCTGGTTATTCCAGAGTGGTGTATACGTTGAACAGCTCTGGGGCTAGCACTGAGCCTGCAGTGGTTAGTTAATCAGCCTTTGATATATATTTCTGCCTTGGCCAAGGTGGACTTAAATTGTTTAATGCGAAGGAGTGTTCCAAGCACTGTTTCAACCCAGATTGAAACATTTTGGACTGCTTACGAGCAGGTCATTGTACCATACGGTAACATAGGCAGCTCTGCGTACCTGCAAATGTAGAATGGAGTATGTTAGAATAGTATGTTAGTTAGATGAAGTGAGATTGGAGAAAGCTATAGCACAAAGGGATGTGAGAGTCCTTGTGCATGAATCACAATAAGTCAGCATCTAAATTCAGTAGGTAAAAGGAATGGCAAATGGGCCATTAGGCTTTATTTCTAAACGAATGGATTACAAAAATAGCAGGATCTTGCTCAAACTATACAAGCGTATATATCAAATCTATAATACTGTAAACAGTTTTACCTCCCTTATCTAAGGAAAGATATGGGTGATCTGGGTATGGCGGAATTTTCTTATGAAGAGAGGTTGAGTGGGTTGGCCTTGTGCTCAGTGGTGTTTGGAAAAATGAGAGGAGACCTTATCAAAACATTGAAGATTCTTGGGGAATTGACAGGATAGATGCTGAGAAGTTCCTTTGTGGAAAGACATGAACCAGAGAATATAATCTCAGAGTGAGAGGTCATCCGGTTAAGATGGAGATGAAGAGGAATTTCTCACTTTGTGAGAAATTGTGGAATCTGTGGAATTCTTCACTACAATAGGATGTAAAGGTTACGTTGTTAAGTGTATTCAAGGCCGAAATTGATGTATTTTTAATCAGTAGGATATCAGAGTTAGGGGGAAAAGGCCAGAAAGCAGATTTGAGGATTATCAGATCAACCATTACCTCAATGAATGGCCTACTTCTGTTCCTACATCTTTTGGTAACACTATGCCTGTCATCAGGTTCCACTGGAAGACATATTCAACATAGGTGGTGACTGTCAAAACTCTTCAGTGAATTTTTACTTACAGAAAATCTTTTGAGTTGATCAATCTTGTGTTGAACTGTCTCATCCAGGCTTGAGCATGTGAGCTGAGCTGTTTCAGGAATTCTGGTTCAATGCAATCCTATCCTGCAGCTTTGACGCAGTCCAAGCTCTTAGTTCTTGCTTCTGGCCTGTGATCTTGAATGGATTACGACGGCTGCGTTCTGTTCCTTGCTGGTATTTAACTTTTAAGTTCTTCAAGGATGATGCATCCTATCTTCTTTTCCAACAGTGTCCTCCCCAAAAGGGACAGACAACTGGGAATGTGGTTTTGAGTGACCGATGGATGATTTAGTGCACATATTTGTTTGGGTTACTCAAACTCAGGTGAAGTATGTTCCAGCCCTTCTGCCTGAAATGAGTGAAACTGAGCTATGCTGCGGTTTCCTCCTATTCGATGCAACATAACTCCCAGTGTGAAACCCCTCCAGAACTTTGTGTTAATCCTTTTCTAACTCTGCCGGAGCTACATAGGCTAATAACTGTGTTGCTCCCTGCATAACCACACAGAGCAGTGTTACTCGCTGTCACTCCCTTTATGCATTCCTCTTGCATCTAACATAATGGTCTCCTACTGAAGTTCTTCCACTCTCAGATTTGTTGCTCTGAGAAAATTTAGTAAGCTGTTGGTGTTCTACATCAGGTGTACTACTAAGGTGTACAAGGTAATGAGAGGCATTGATAGAGCCGATAGCCAGAGACTTTTCCCCAGGGCAGGATTGACTGCCACGAGGGGTCGTAGTTTTAAGGTGTTAGGAGGAAGGTAGAGAGGAGACGTCAGAGGGAGGTTCTTCACCCAGAGAGTTGTGAGCGCATGGATTAGTTTACCAGTGGTGGTCGTGGAAGCAGAGTCATTAGTGACATTTAAGTGACTGCTGGACATGCACATGGACAGCAGTGAATTGAGGGGAATGTAGGTTAGGTTATTTTATATTTGGATTAGGATTATTCCACGGCACAACGTCATGGGCCAAAGGGCCTGTACTGTGCTGTACTTTTCTATGTTCTATGTTCTACGTACATTCAAAACTAAAATAAATTATTCATAGAAACCCCACAGCTCAACATGTCCACACCAACCCTCCAAAGAGCATCCTACCCAGACCCATCCTCCTACCCTTTAACCCTGCACTACCCATGGTTAACCCACCTAATCTACACATCCCTGAACACTGCAGGCAATTTAGCATGGCCAATCCACCTAGTCTGCATATCTTTGGTCTGTTGGAGGAAACTGGAGTACCCAGAAGAAGCCCACGCAGACACGGGGACAATGTGCAAACACCGCACAGGCAGTCGCTCGAGGGTGGAATCAAACCAGCTCCCTGAAGCAGTGAGACAGCCATGCTAACCACTGAGCCACCGTGCCACATGATTCTTAATTTATCCGCCAGATAGCTTGAAATCGAGCAAATTTCTTTTAGGTGCTATATCTTTCCATATATAGAACTGAAAGATATAAACAACTTCATCCTGAAAAACAGTGAGTCATTTCATAGGACAGCAAGTAACAGATCATCCACCGGCTGTTATGCAATTACAGTACATACGGTATACGGAGGAGGCAAAATCCAAAGATTATTTTAATTTAATAGTCTGTATGCATTGTTCAACTTAGTCTCAGGCACCAATAACCTGAATTGTTTTGGCATCTTTAAGAAAATATAAAACAGTTCCAATTATCCAGCTGATGACATCTCTTTGAAATGTTCTCACATTGAATCACGTTGAAACACAAACATTGTTGTGAAGCAGGCAATGCCTACAGATTCCCTTTGATCCTGAGAGACAATATTTATGTATTTAGAACATAAAACACAGAACAATACAGCGCAGAACAGGCCCTTCGGCCCTCGATGTTGCACCGACCTGTGAACTAATCTAAGCCCCTCCCCCTACACTATCCCATCATTATCCATATGCTTATCCAAGGACTGTTTAAATGCCCCTAATGTGGCTGCGTTAACTACATTGGCAGGCAGGGCGTTCCATGCCCTTACCACTCTCTGAGTAAAGAATATGTCTCTGACATCTGTCTTAAATCTATCACCCCTCAATTTGTAGCTATGCCCCCTTGTACAAGCTGAAGTCATCATCCTCGGATAAAGACTCTCACTGTCCACTGTCCACATTTCAATGTGGTTGGTCTGTTGTCAACTCCTGTGCTTGCTTGTATCTGTGATTCTGTAAAAATAAAATTATCTATGGAAACATGTATTTCCCTCTTAGGAAGATTAACACAAAACTAGGAATGTAAGCAGGCCATCCATCTGCTTGAGCCTCTTCAATGATTCACTCGGCTACTCCATGCCACTGTTTTGATTCCTGCCCCTAACTATCAAAAGCTTACTACAAACATTTGGATAAGGATCAGGAGCAGGCCATTTGGCCCCTTGAGCCTGCTTCACCATTTGATAAAGTTTTGGCTGGTCTGGTTTGACCTCAACTCCAGTTTCCTGTCTGCTCCTTAAACCCCCATCCACTGCCCAATATTACCCACCTCCTTTTTTGGTCCAAAATATGTCAAATTCAGCCTTAGAAATAATTCAATCATCAACATTGATTAATCAATACTGTTTCACTGTGAGATGTTCCAGGAGTTGAGCAGACTTTTGGGGGAAAGAGTTCCAGATTTGTACAAAATGTACCGTAAATAATTGCACTTAGCAGGCCTTTGTTTTGTCTAAGATCCTTAATCATAGCATCAGAGAATTAAACAGTATAAAAGGAGCTACTTATCCAATCTTGTCTATGCCAGCTCTCACCTACTTCCATTCCTTCATCATTTCCGCATTTCATTGCAAGTTCTTCTTCTTCATATCATCAAATTTTCTTTCAAAGGAAAGACAATGACTGAATCAACGTCCAAAACACATTGGTAGCGCAATCCACATCCAAGCCATTTCTTGTGTCAACCTTGCATCGCCATTACTTCTTTTGTCAATCGCCTGAAATTGGTGTCATCTTTCCACCTCAATCTTTTGACCAATAGAAAATGTTTACCTGTATCCTCTTGATTCAGACCCATCACGACTTTGAATCCTCTAAATATGCTCTCACTCCTTCCCTATCCAAGTACAAATGACTCAGATTCCCCACACTTATCTGTGCAACTGAAGTTTCTTATTTCTGGAACCAAGCTTGTGATTCTTTTTTTTCTCACCTTCTCTAATAACTTTGCATTACAGTTAAAGAGTCGTAGAGATATACAGCACAGAAGCAGACCCTTCAGTCCTCCTCGTTCATTCTGACCAGATATCCTAAAAAATCTAGCCATAGTTGCCACCATTTGGCCCATATCTCTCTATACCCCATTCATATACCTATCATTTAGCAATGAACTTTTCATCCTCACTGCCCATGGGTATAAAGCCGGAAGATTGGAGAGAGGCAAACGCCATTCCCTTTTTTGAAAAAGGGAATAGGGATAACCCCGGAAATTACACCAGTTAGTCTTACGTCAGTGGTGGGAAAATTATTGGAAATGGCTCTGAGAGGTAGGATTTATGATCACTTGGAAAGGCACAGTTTGATAGTCAGCATGGACTTGTGAGGGGTTGATCATGCCTCACAAGCCTTATTGAATTCTTTGAAGAGGTGACCAAACAGGTGGATGAGGTAGAGCTATGGGTGTGGTATACATAAGTAAAGCATTTGACAAGGTTCCCCATGATAAGCTCATGCAGAAGGTAAGGAGGCATGGGTTAGGGGGAAATGTGGCAAATTCGATTCAGAATTGGCTGCCGCTTAGAAGACAAAGGATGGCAGTGGACGGAAAATATTCATCATGGTGCTCAGTTACGAGTGGTGTATCACAAGGACCTGTTCTGGGCCCTCTTCTATTTGTGATTTCTGTAAATGATTTGGATGAAGGAGTGGAGGGGTGGATTAACAAGTTCACAGACAATGCCAAGGTGCGTCGAGTTGTAGATAGTGCGGATGGCTGTTCTAGGTTACAAAGGGACATTGATAGGATGCAGAGCTGCGCTGAGAAGTGGCAGATGGAGTTTAACCCCAAAAAGCATGAGGTGATTCATTTTGGAAGGACAAATTTTTAAGCAAAATACAGAGTTAACAGCAAGATTCTTGGCAGTGTGGAAGAGCAGAGGGATCTTGGTGTTCATGTCCACAGTACCCTGAAAGCTGCCACCCAGGTAGATAGAGTTGTTCAGAAGGCATATGGTGTGTTAGTTTTCATTTATAGAGGGATTGAGTTCAAGAGCCGAGAAGTTATGCCCCAGCTATATAAAACCCTGGTTCGGCTACATCTGGCATATTGTGTCCAGTTCTGGTCACCTCATTACAGGAAAGATGTGGAAGCGTTGGAAAGATGCAGAAGAGATTTACCAGGATGTTGCCTGGAATGGAGAGAAGGTCTTATGAGGAAAGGTTGAGAGAGCTAGGGTTTTTCTCTTTAAAATGAAGAAAGATGAGTGGTGACTTGGTACAGATATACAGTAGACAGCCAGTGACTTTTTCCTCGGGTGGAGGTAGCTATTACGAGGGGGCATAGTTTTAAAGCGAGTGGAGGTAGATATAGGGGAGACGTCAGAGGTAGGTTCTTTAGTCCAAGAGTGGTAGGGCCGTGGAATCGGCCTTATTAGGTGCACTGAAGCAGCTATTAGATAGGCATATAGGTGATAGTATAAGGTCGGGACGGAGGTTAGATAGACCTTAGGTTTAGGGTAAAAGTTCAGCACAACATTGTAGGCTGAAGGGCCTGTTTGGTGCTGTACTGTTCTATGTTCTATCCAGGTGCCTTTTAAATGTTGTAATTGTAGCCACTTCCAACACTTCCTCTGGCAGCTTATTCCATACATGCGCCATCCTCTGCATGGAACTGTTGCCCCTTAGGTGCCTTTTAAGACTTTTCCCTCTCACCTTAAAATTATGCCCTCTAGCTTTGGACTCCCACACCTCAAGGAAAAGCCCTTGGCTACTTACCCTATCCATGCCCCTCATGATTTTATAAACTTCTATAAGATTACCCCTCAGCCTCCAATGCTCCAGGGAAAATAACCCCACCCATTCGGCCTTTCCCAAAAGCTCAAACTTTCCAACCCTGGCAACATCCTAGTAAATCTTTTCTGAAGCCTTTCAGGTTTCACAACATCCTTCCTAAAGCAGGGAGACCAGAACTGAATGCTGTATTCCAATAGGGGCCTAACTGATGTCCTGTACAGCCATGCTATGATCTCCCAACTCCTATACTCAATGCACTGACCAATAAAGACAAGTGTACCGAATACCTTCTTCATCATTCTTACTAAAATGTTTTGTTATTCATTACTTGCTTTTGTATTCTGCACCTCTGCCTATAAAGCTGGAATTTGTTCCAACAAAAAGCCTTTGGACTTGAAACTCTGCTTTTGCTCTCAAAAGATACTGCCAGACCCTTTGAGTTTCTCCAGCATTGTCTGGTTTATATTTCAGTCTTCCTTTAGCTTTCTTTGACTAGGTCTCTTTATGATTTTGTGATCACTCTCTCAACCTGTCTGCCTTCATTGTCCTCACAGTTCAAAATATGTTCAGCTTTAGTGTTAACTTTAAGTTTTGAAAAGTGGTCTGCACAGCATTCCCTTTTGCATGAATATATATGTAGAAGACCAGGTGTCCCAACATCAACCCATGGGGGAACCCCACGATAAATCTTTCTCCTGCCGGAAAATTATTTGGTCACCATAATTTTCTGTTTCCTTCTTTGGGGACAGGATAGGCATGGAGAGATTTTCTTTCCCCTTGTGGCACTACCTAAGAACAGATCTCAGAGTAAGAAAGGGAAGAGGGGGAATCTTTTCTTCTCAGAGAGTATTGAATCTGTGGAACTCTTTACCACAGAGGGCAGTCGTGGCTGAGTCATTCAATATATTCCAGGCTGAGATAGACAGATTTTTAATCAGGAAAAAAATCAAGGGTTATAGGGAAAAAAGGACAGGAAAGCAGAGATGAGGGTTAACAGATCAGTCATGATCTTTTTAAGTGGCAGTGCAGACCAGATGGGATGAATGGCCTACTTCTCTGCATAGATCTTCTAGAATATTCAATCTATGCGTGACATCATATGGATTGCATTAGTGGTCTGGATGAAGAAGCAGTTGGCTATATTTGCTATGAAAAGGTTGCTCCAAGCCCTGTCTCCTTGATATCACATAACAATGTGGCTTTATCATTGACACCACTGTTCCTTTCCAGTGAAAGCTGTTTTGTGTTTTGTGCTCCGTTACAACTGTACCTCTTTAGCAGTGAACCTGCTTTGAGAGGCCACATGTTGCTGCCAAATTGGACAAGAACTTTACTAAGTAGTTTATAATTGCACTGCTTTCATGCCTGTAGGTGCTTACATTTCTGCAGGAACTCCCACTTTGTCACGATCCAGGTGAAAACCTTTTGTTCTCAGTAGATGACCTACGTACTTGACTTGAGGCATTTTCATTTGCATCTTTTCCTTGTTAAGATTCACATTCATGTGGTGACCTCTCTTGAGCAGTCACAATATAAACAACTGCACCTCCCAGTCGCAAACCATTTCCACTCCCCCTCCCATTCTCTTGATGACATGTCCATCATGGGCCTCCTGCACTGCCACAATGATGCCACCCTAAGGTTGCAGGAACAGCAACTCATATTCCGCCTGGGAACCCTGCAGCCATATGGTATCAATGTGGACTTCACCAGTTTCAAAATCTCCCCTTCCCCTACTGCATCCCTAAACCAGCCCAGTTCATCCCCTCCCCCCACTGCACCACACAACCAGCCCAGCTCTTCCCCCCCACCCACTGCATCCCAAAACCAGTCCAACCTGTCTCTGCCTCCCTAACCTGTTCTTCCTCTCACCCATCCCTTCCTCCCACCCCAAGCCGCACCCCCAGCTACCTACTAACCTCATCCCACCTCCTTGACCTGTCCGTCTTCCCTGGACTGACCTATCCCCTCCCTACCTCCCCACCTATACTCTCCTCTCCACCTATCTTCTTTTCTCTCCATCTTCGGTCCGCCTCCCCCTCTCTCCCTATTTATTCCAGTTCCCTCCCCCCATCTCCCTCTCTGATGAAGGGTCTAGGCCCGAAACGTCAGCTTTTGTGCTCCTGAGATGCTGCTGGGGCTGCTGTGTTCATCCAGCCTCACATTTTATTATCTTGGAATTCTCCAGCATCTGCAGTTCCCATTATCTCTGATACAATATAAGCTGATTGTGACCTGTGGTGGTTTCTTCCATTGTTTCTTTCTACCTAAAGATGAGCAGATCATCCACAATAGCATCAACTCGAGAAAGATCACTGACTATCTCATGTCCTCTTTGATGGCCTTCGAGAACAGTGGAAATGTCAAACAGCGTATACAAGCCCTGAGTTCTGGGCTCCTCCACAGTTGCTGTCTGACTTGCTTGGCTTTTCTGAGCCCTTTTCAATTGAGCAGAAGATATAAAAGTTTGAAGAAAACAAACCAACAGATGTAAGAACAGTTTCTTCCTTGCCGTTATTAGACTTCTGAACAGAGCTCTCATATCTTAGAGTTGATCTTTCTCTGTACCTATAACATTATATCCTGCATTCTGTTCCATTACACTGATGTGCTTATTTGAAATATGATTTGTCTACCATCAGATCAAAAATCAATGCAGAGAGGCAGTAACTGAAGGCCCTTCTGACTGAATAAAACTTGATTCCAATGTTGCAGACGGATCCATGGGCTTCAGTCAGTCCCATACATTGTAAACAATAATTAATGACCTTTTAGCTTTTGTGAATTATATGAAAAAATATGAACGTAAAGCCAATTAAATTTTGGATTACAATCTTTGAACTGGAAAAGAAACGAGCGAAATCCTTGCGGTGTAGAATTGGCACGTTTCTTGTGGAGTTCAACAAGCAAGGGCTCCATCTCGATTATGATAGGTCGGTATACCTTCACTGCTTTTCATCTTCTGCTGAAATGCCCAGATTGTTAGGAACTTCACAGTAGCCAACAGCTAAGATCCCGACTGATATTTCACTCCAGCTGGCAATAGCTATCAGTCACAGTAACCTTCTCACTGCAATAGCTAATTCCTGGCTTTACTGGAGAATGTGTGAACAGTTTTGAACGTACTTCTTGTTATTGTTTGACTCTTTTAGGGTAAGTGAAAGCAGCTGAGCTGATCGTTGCTGAAGAGCCAACGTTGTCAGCAGAGATTCAAATGGACTTATTGCCATAAGACTACAATATACAGAAGCAGAATTCGGCCACATGGCCTATCAAGTCTGCTCCACCATTCAATCATGGCTGAAACATTTCTCAGCCCCTTTGTCCTGCTTTCTACCCTAAAACATAAGTCCTTCACTAACCAGGAACTTATCTATCTCTGTCTTAAAGGCAGATCTTCTGTTGCAATGAGTTCCACAGATTCACAACCTTCTATTAAGGAGTCATGGAGCCATGCAGTCCAACACATCCATGCTGACGGGGATTCCCAAACTTACCTAGAGACAAAATAAAACTGCAGATGCTGGAATCCAAGGTAGATAAACAGGAGGCTGGAAGAAGAAGGGTAATACCTGAAATATTGACTTGTCCTTTCCTCCAGATGCTGCCTGGCTTGCTCTGTCCTTCCAGTCTCCTGTGCTCAGCAAAGGCCCCAGCTTTATTCCTCTGCATCCCCACTTTAACGAATTTCGGGGATAACATGACGCCGAACTCTTCTTATGCTGTCTTCACCTCCGTGCTCATTTCTTTGAACAAGAGTCCTCTTCCCGTCCCACAGACCCCTTTGCCCAACTCCAACACTATCCGTCTGCCTGCACCTCTCCCTCCAGACTTTTACGTGAACTCAATCTGCTCATTGAGAACTGTCAATGTGGCATTAGTCGCCTCAATTTCTCTGCCCCTCTGACCAAATCCAGTCTATCTCCACCCGAACTGACTGCACTCCGTGTACTCAGATCTAACCATGAGTTTGTCACTAAGCCTGCCAATAAGGGTGATGCTGTTGTAGTCTGGCATACTGATCTCTACCTTGCAGAGACTGAATGCCAGCTCTCAGATACCTCCTCCTACCTTCCCCTAGACCATGAACACATCATGGCACATTGGGCCACTGTATCCACTATGGTTATGGATCTCATTTCATCTGGTGATCTCCCCCTCTCCCAGCTTCAAAACTTCCAGTTTACCGTCCAGCCACCTTCTCTTTACCATGGGCGTGCAATCCCTTTACACGTCCATTGCTCACCAGAGTCTTAGGGCTCTCTGTTTCTTCGTGGAGCGAAGACCTGAACCAACCCCACCCACCACCACCCTCCTCCGCTTGGCTGAGCTCGTCCTCACTGTCAACAACTTCTCTTTTAACTCTTTTCATTTTCTTCAGGTAAGAGGGTTGACCATGGGTATCCGCATGGGCCCTAGTAATACCTGTCTCTACATTGAGTATATGGAACATTCCTTGTTCCAGTCCTATTCTGGCCCCATCCACCACTCTTTCTCCAATACATCAATGAGATCATCGGTGCTGTTTCCCTCTCTCTCCTGGAGTTGAAAAACTTCATCAATTTTGCTTCCAGTTTCCACCCTGCCCTCACTTACACTTGGTCTATCTCTGACTCCTCTCTTCCCTTCCTCAAAATTTCTGTTTCCATTTTGGGGGATAGACTGGCCACTGATATCCATTACAAACTGCCCAACCCTCACAGCTACCTGGTCTATACATCTTCACACCCCACTTCCTGCAAAGACTCCATCCCATTCTCTCCGTTCCACCGTCTCCATCACATATGTTCAGGTGAGGCCAACTTCGACAAGGGAGCCTCTGAAATGTCCACCTTCTTCCTCAACCCAGGATTCCCTAGCTCCATTGTTGACAGGGTCCTCAACCATGGTCTGACCCATCTCCCGCACTTTCACCCTCACTACTTCTCTTCCCACCGGCAATAGCAATAGGGTTCGCCTTATCCTCACCTACCATCCCACCAGCATCCACATCCAGAAGATCATCGGACACCAATTCTGCCACCTCCAGCAAGATGCCACCACCTGACACATATTCCCCTCCCCTCTCTTGTCCATCTTCTGCAGGGACCATTCCCTCTGAGACACCTTCGTCCATACTTCTTTCACCCCCAACACCTCCCCACAGCCCTACAGAAGCTTCCCCTGTAACCGGTGAAGGTGCAACACCTGCCCATTTACCTCCTCCCTCCGCAGTATCCAAGGGCCCCAACATACCTTCCAGGTGAAGCAACACTTCACCTGCACTTCCCAGAATCCGGTCTACTGCATTCGCTGCTCACAATGTGGTCTCCTCTACATTGGGGAAATGAAACATAGACCGCATCACAGAGCATCTACGTTCTGCTTGCAAAAAAGACCCTGAATTACCTGCTGCCTGCCACTTCAACACACTACCCTGCTCCCTGTCCAACATCTCTGTCTCCGGCTTGCTGCAGTGTTCCAGTGAAGCCCAACGCAAGCTGGAGGAGCAACACCTCATTTACCACTTGGGGACCCTGCAGCCCTCTGGACTCAATATTGAGTTCAATAATTTTAGGTCCTAAACTCAACCATGTCCCAGACCCCCACCCCACACACCAGGCCCTGTTACCACATAAGAAAAATGTGAGGCTGGATGAACACAGCAGGCCAAGCAGCATCTCAGGAGCACAAAAGCTGACGTTTCGGGCCTAGACCCTTCATCAGAGAGGGGGATGGGGTGAGGGTTCCGGAATAAATAGGGAGAGAGGGGGAGGTGGACCGAAGATGGAGAGAAAAGAAGAAAGGTAGAGAGAGTAGAGGTGGGGAGGTAGGGAGGGGATAGGTCAGTCCAGGGAAGACGGACAGGTCAAGGAGGTGGGATGAGGTTAGTAGGTAGGAGATGGAGGTGCGGCTTGGGGTGGGAGGAAGGGATGGGTGAGAGGAAGAACAGGTTAGGGAGGCACAGACAGGTTGGACTGGTTTTGGGATGCAGTGGGTGGAGGGGAAGAGCTGGGCTGGTTGTGTGGTGCAGTGGGGGGAGGGGACGAACTGGGCTGGTTTAGGGATGCGGTGGGGGAAGGGGAGATTTTGAAGCTGGTGAAATCCACATTGATGCCATTGGGCTGCAGGGTTCCCAAGCGGAATATGAGTTGCTGTTCCTGCAACCTTCGGGTGGCATCATTTTGGCACTGCAGGAGGCCCATGATGGACATGTCATCTAAAGAATGGGAGGGGGAGTGGAAATGGTTTGCGACTGGGAGGTGCAGTTGTTTGTTGCGAACCGAGCGGAGGTGTTCTGCAAAGCGGTCCCCAAGCCTCCGCTTGGTTTCCCCAATGTAGAGGAAGCCACACCGGGTACAGTGGATGCAGTATACCACATTGGCAGATGTGCAGGTGAACCTCTGCTTAATGTGGAATGTCATCTTGGGGCCTGGGATAAGGGTGAGGGAGGAGGTGTGGGGGCAAGTGTAGCATTTCCTGCAGTTGCAGGGGAAGGTGCCGGGTGTGGTGGGGTTGGAGGGCAGTGTGGAGCGAACAAGGGAGTCATGGAGTGAGTGGTCTCTCCGGAAAGCAGACAGGGGTGGGGATAGAAAAATGTCTTGGGTGGTGGGGTCGGATTGTAGATGGCAGAAGTGTCGGTGGATGATGCGTTGTATCCGGAGGTTGGTGGGGTGGTGCGTGAGAACGAGGGGGATCCTCTTTGGGCGGTTGTGGCGGGGGCGGGGTGTGAGGGATGTGTGGCGGGAAATGCGGGAGACGCGGTCAAGGGCATTCTCAATCACTGTTGGGGGGGAAGTTGCGGTCCTTGAAGAACTTGGACTTCTGGGATGTTGTGGAGTGGAATGTCTTATCGTGGGAGCAGATGCGGCGGAGGCAGAGGAATTGGAAATAGGGGATGGAATTTTTGCAGGAGGGTGGGTGGGAGGAGGTGTATTCTAGGTAGCTGTGGGAGTCGGTGGGCTTGAAATGGACATCAGTTACAAGCTGGTTACCTGAGATGGAGACTGAGAGAACAGTCCCTCTTCCGCACCTACACAGGCCCCAAACCCCACCTCTTCCTCCGGTACATTGATGACTGTATCGGCGCCGCCTCTTGCTCCCCAGAGAAGCTCGAACAGTTCATCCACTTCACCAACACCTTCCACCCCAACCTTCAGTTCACCTGGGCCATCTCCAGCACATCCCTCACCTTCCTGGATCTCTCAGTCTACACTTTTCCAGCAACTTTGTTTTTGTTTTTAATCCTTATGCGCAACTGGGGTGAAGCTGATACAGCACAACCTTGTGGTGCAAGGAATTTCAACCGAATTAGATTTTCCAAGTCAGACAAACAACAGTCACAACTAAAAATTTGTTTCTTTTCTTTAGCCGGAGCTCATTCTGCCCATTTTATTTGCTCTCCGAATGACCATTACTTCCTAGTGCCATTCTACTGCCCTTTCCCCATAGTCATTCACATTATTTTGATTTAAATAAATATCTAATGCCCCACTGCAGGCTTCCATTAAACCTGGCTCCATCTCACTCTCAAGCAGTGCCTTCCAAGAATAAAATACTCACCTTGTGAAGTTTCCTTTACCACATCTCATTTTGTTCTTTTGCAAATCACTTAAATCTCACGTTCTTGATGCACATATAAACAGATTCTCATTGTCTGTTCTGAACTTGCCTCCCCTGACTTTGGAAATTATTTGAGTTAAAAGTTAAAATAATCAAGAAGAAAATTTTGCAAATTTCGCTTTTCAAAGAGTATTTGCTGCATTTTGTTCTTTTAGTCTTTTCTGTCTTTATTTATTCTGTTAGGTGAAAGAGAATTATGGCATTTTGTTTGTGACATATCTGGAGAACACAAATAAAATTCAAATAAAGAATTGCAGAAGCTGGAAATCTGAAATAAAAACAGAAACAGCTGAAGAAACACAGCAGGCCTGGCAGCATCTGTGGAGAGAAAGGACCTTTCTTCAGGGTCACTGGACCCAGTACAAATGAAAGTGTTGGGTCGGAATCTAAAGAGAGAGTCTTTTTTTAAAAATTAATCAAGGGTTGTGAGTGTAGGTGGCTGGGCCAGCACTTATTTCCTGTCCCTAGATGCCCGAGAGAAGATGGTAATGAGTTGCCTTCTTGAACCATCAAAGTCTATGTGCTGTAGTTGTGGACCCACAACGCCTTTTAGGGATGGAATTACAGGATTTTGACTCAGTGACGCAGAAGGATCTGCAAATACTTCCAAGTCAGGATGTTAAGTGTTTTAGAGGGGAACGGGTGTTCCTATACATTGCTTTTTGTCCTTCCAGATGGAATTGTTCATGGGCTTAGAAAGTGCTATCTGAGGATTTTCGGTGAATTTCTGAAGTGCATCTTGTAGATAGTACACTGCAGTGGCCTAATGTTAGAAGTGGAGGGAGTGGATGTTTGTGGGTGTGGTGCCAATCAGGCAGTCTGCTTGTCCTGGATGGTGTTAAACTTCTTGAGTCTTATTGGAGATGCACCCATCCAGGCAAGTGGAGAGCATTCTATCACTTGGCTGGCTTGTGCCTTGTTGGTGGTCAGGTTTTGGGAAGTCAGGCGGTGAGTTGTTCACTGCAGGATTCCTATTTTTATAGCCACAGTCTTTATATGCCAAGCCCAGTTCAGTTCTTGGTCAATGGTAAACCCACAGTATGTTGATAGTGGTGGATTCAATGATGATGATGCTATTGAATGTCAAGTGAAGATGGTTAGATTTTCGCTGATCAGTCATGGTAATTCCCTGAAGATGGTTGACCCTAGGACACAACCCTGAGAAACTCCTACAGAGATGCCCTGGATAACTGACTTCCAAAAATCACAACCATTTTTCTATGTGTCAGGTATGACTCCAAATAGTGTAGATTTTTCCCTTGATGCCCATTGATTCCAGTTTACACAGGTTCCTCGGCGCCAGACTGAGTCAAATGCAAACTTGATGCAAAGGCTGTCACTCTCACCTCACCTCTGGGGCTTAGCTCTTTATCCATGTTTGAACCGAGGTTGTAGTGAGGTCAGAAACGGAATGGCCCTCACAGAACCTAACTGACCATCAGTGAGAGCAAGAAAATGGAGTAATGTTCAGACCAGCAGAGGTAGGAGGGGAGGGAACAAGTTAGGGAAAGTCAAGAGAGGGTTGGCGAGAGTCTTTGGTTCTGTTGACACCCCAAACACTTCCCGCATTTCCCTCCCACCATGCTCCTCCCCTCAAAGCACTGCATAACGTGTATGTAGAGCGGTCTAAAATCACAGTATTTTCTTTGCCATGCACCAATTGGTCAGGAGAGAGCTATGTGCTCAATACAACACATCTCCTTGACTGAGAGGCATTTCATTTTACACTGTTGCTTGCAATAAATGTAGATCTGTTTTTATTGTTTAAGGCAGAAAAGTTAGATGAGAAATCTCGGCTTTGTAATAGCTACAAGCATTCAGGACCAACACAATGGGTACTCCTAAGAACACAGGTTTGTGAAGTGTTGCAATAATCTCGACTATCACTACATCAAAGAACATTCTTCCTGGAGAAGAGTCCCCCAGGTTGTATGACATACAACCTGATTTCAATCATTGCATTCCTCATGCTCGATCCCTGCAGTCCTGTTCAATGCTATGACATGGCAGATCCTTGTAGTGACTCAATATCCTCAGTAAATGAGCTAACAGTACAAAATGCTAACACTTCAGCTCTATCCTTCACTGAGGAAGACAGAGTGTCACCCCTCCAGTGTACATCACTGGCATCATTTGGTGACAATGTCAAGCCTGGCCACAAGAACTCAAGCACAGAAAAGCACTTTGTTTCCTGAACACTGTCGCTTCAAGTCACTCCTCTTCACCAATTCCAGTCACTGTGTGTGTAGAGTCAGTCCTATCTTCCTAGTAAACTCATGGAACAAACTGTCCAGCCCCAAATGCTACCTCTTTGACTGTACTGTTGATATGCTAAATCCAGGGTTTGCTGGCTTTTGACTGCCCCAGGCATACTCCTTAATGATGCCATGAGACAATTAAAGCTGTCCCAATAGAAAAGCAGCAATGGATATCAGCCTTCTACATCTTGGAGGGGAGTGGGCAGGGGATGTGCATGGGGCCCACCAGCTGTTCTGTCGTTCTGGGCATATGATCATATAACTGGATGATCAGTTTTTAAATGCAACAGCAGAATCTTTGGCCACAGAAAGGTCCCCGTGATGGCAAATACTCATTACCCACAGGAGGAACATAATGCGCCATTTAGCATGAGCTGCAATTCACTTGCATGTGATAAAGCAGAGAATGACATGGGGTGGCTCCACAAAGATATTCACACTCTCTAAAACACCCACCACTAGCATGGACAATCCCAGCCAGAATGTTCAAAGGGAAAGCCAAACAGCCAAAGCACAAGAGACATGAGAAGATGAAATATTTTTATCTGTCCTGTTGTAATGCTTTTCTTCAGAGGGCATAGGATGAAGAATTAATCATAGTTTTTCAAACTGGGTTAGGTTAGAAAGAAAAGGTGTGCTGGTTGCATTCCTCTCAATGAACCAGCATCAGCATCATGAGTTAAACAGTCTGGTTCTGTCTGGCTGTCTGGGATACAGCATTTGGTAGGAAACAGAACAAAACAATTAAGAATATTCCCTATAAAAGAAGAAGTATGTGAAACAATGAAACAGGGGTACACGATTTGGAAAGGTTTAGAGAGTTATGGGCCAAATGTTGGCAAATGGAACTAGATTAATTTAGGATATCTGGTCAGCATAGATGGGATGGAGCAAAGGTTTTGTTTCCATGCTGTGTATCTCTACAACTCTAAGAGGGACGGAACAGGCCGGGAACTAGTTTAGAGAATGAGGAAAAGCCGAGATCAATGAAAGATTATTATGACCCAACAGCAGGGAAAACAGCTGTGGCTTTGGTCAGTTCCTTATGTGGGTCTCAGGCACAGAACTCCATTCTTGAATCAATATCAAGTGTCTGGTTTTTGAACACACCCTTCAGGACATGGGAATCTTATCATTATTACGCAATGGGGTTGAGATGCTGGACTGCTCAGCAAGGGTGGTCTGTATAACTTGGCATGAAGCGACACAATTAATTCCATTGTGCTTGCTTTCCTTTACTTACTACACAGGTTTACTATAGTTTTTACCCTTAATATCTGTGCTACAATAAAGAATACCCCTACAGCTACATGAGGCACTGACTATCTGAATGAATGATACTTAGTGTGTTTTTTCTCCCTGGACTTCTGAATGTTTGACGTTTACATTGATTATTCAGCTGGTCTTAATATCGCTAAATCCTATAAAAGACTAGAATTCCTTCAAGTGAAGACAGAAGAATCAAACAAAAGGACACATTTATAGGAAACCTTGCATAACCTCAGAAAGTCCGAAAGCCTTTAAAGGCTTGACATTCAGAAAGTATGCTTCAGTTATCCTCTTTTCAAATTCCAGCTTCACCACAAATTTGGAATTTCACATCCCTGGTGCTATCCTCATAAATCTCTTTGACATTCTCTCCGAGACCTTGTGTCCTTTCAAAAGTGCAGACCTCATGTCAGGACACAATGATCCAGATGAGGCCGAGCCAACAATTTCTCAAATTCAGGCACAACTTCCTCACTTTTGTCAAAGACACACTTTTCTTCTTCACTTTTGTACTTTCTTACCTCTTCCTGAGATGTCATTGCCATCTTCCAAGATGGTGGCCTGGAGAAGCAAGCTGGACTTCTAGGCACCGACTTTGACATTCCTATTGGGAATTCTCAGTATTTTCTTACCCCAGTGGGTATTGTTGTTGTTGTGTGGTGATTTGATGGTAAACTGCGTATTGATGAGGCAAGGTGTACAGTTCATGAGGTCAGCAACAAGCAATCCTCTCTCTTTTTAGGTCATTCACCAAAGGCAAGTGAGAATTGTAACTCCATGCCTGGAATTTTGTCGGAAAGTTTTGTTAGATAATACTCCCCAAGGGCCTACCATTAACTATGTATGTACTGCCTTGGTTTGTCTTACCAAAATGCAATACCTCATATTTTTCTGAATGAAACTCCATGTGCCATCCCTTAGCCCATTGGCCAGTTGATCCTTATCCTGTTGTACTCTTAGATAACCTTCTTCAGTGACCAGCTTTGGAATTATCTGTAAACTTATTAACCATGATTCCTACATTCTCATCCACATTGTTTATCTAAATGACAATGAGCACCAATCCTTACAGCATACCATTGGTCACAGGCCTCCATTCTGAAAGATAACTCTCTACCACCGCCCTCTGCTCTTTTCATTCTGCCAATTTTGTACCCAATTATCTAGATCTCCCTGGGTCCCATGTCATCTAACCTTACTAAAAAGCCGACCATGTGGAATCTTGTCAAATAACCTGTTAAAGTCCATGTAAACAACATCTACTACACTGCCAAAGTCAGGCCTTCAAAAACCTGAATTAAATTTGCAACATGATTTCCCACATGCAAAGCCATGCTGGCTATCTCTAATCAGTCCTTAACTTTCAAAATATGTGCAGATCCTGTCCCTCAGAAATCCCTCCAACATCTTACCCATGTAAGGTTCAAAGTCTGTAGTTCCCTAGCTTTTCCTTATAGTCTTTCTTAAACAATGGCATCTCGTTAGCCAACCTCCAGTATTCTGGCACCTCATCCGGGGCTGTTGATGGTACAGATATCTTAGCAAGCAGCCCAACAATCTCTTCTCTAGCTTCCCACAGTGTCCTAGAACACACTTTATCAGGTCCCAGGAGTTATCTACCTTTATGTGCTTTATGAAATCCAGGACTCCCTTTTCTGTAATGTAGGCTCTTTTCAAGACATCACCATTTACTTCCCTGAATTCCCCAACTTCCATGTCTTTTTCCACTGTAAATATTGATGAGAAATATTCATTTAACATTACACCCATCTCTGGTAGTTCCACAGATGGACGACCTTGTTGGTCTTTAGGGGATCCCATTCTCTCCCAAGTACACATTTTCCCTCAATATATTTGTGGAATCTCTGTTTGGATTCTCCTTGACCTTATCTGCCAAAGCTATCTCATGTCCCCTTTTTGCTCCACTGATTTCCCTCTTAAGTGAACTCCTACAGCCCCAATAGTCCCCAAGGGGTTCACTTGATTCCAGCTGCCTATACCCGATATATACCTCCTTCTTATTCTTGACCACAGCCTCAATATCTCTGCTCATCCAGTGTTCTCTACTCTTGTCAGCCTTGTCCTTCACAATAGCAACAACATGCTATCCCTGAATTCTCATTATTTTGCTTTTGAAAATGTTTTAATTGCTAGACATATATTTGCCTGCAAAATTGGACTTGCCCCAATTTAAAATGAATATAATGATTGTCACTGGCCCCAAAGTGCTCTCCAACTAAAAACCTCAGTCACTTACCCTGCCTTATTTCCCAAAACAAGGTTGAATTTTGTCCCTTATCTGGTACGGCCATCTACATATTGATTGAGAAATTTTTCCTGAACACATTTAACAATTTCTTCCCTTAGCACTAGTTCCAGTCTATATTTGGAAAGTTAAAGTCCCTTACTATTACAACCCTATTATTTTTACAGCTACTACTCCCCTACATACTTGCTTCTCAATCTCCTTTTGGCGGCACCCATAGTACAATCCCAGCAAAGCATCACTCCCTTCTTATTTTGCAGATCCACCCATGTAGCCTCACTGGGCAATTCCTTAGGAACATTCTCTCTAAATATGCCGTGATGTTTTCCTTCATCAAAAATGCTATCCCCTCGCCTATCTTGCCTCCCCTTCTATTCTCCCTACCTCATCTGTACCCTGGAACATTGAGCTACCAGCCCTGTCCCTCCCTCAGCCATGTTTCTGTAATGCCTCACAAACCTTATTGAGTTCTTTGAGAAGGTGACTAAACAGATGGATAAGGGTAAAGCGGTTGATGTGGTGTATATGGATTTCAGTAAAGCGTTTGATAAGTTTCCCCACAGTAGGCTATTGCAGAAAATACAGAGTCATGGAATTGAGGATGATTTAGCAGTTTGGATAAGAAATTAACCAGCTGTAAGAAGACAGAGGGTGGAGGTTGAAGGGAAATGTTCATCCTGCAGTTCAGTTACTAGTGGTGTACCGCAAGGATCTGTTTTGGGGCCACTGCTGTTTGTCATTTTTATAAATGACCTGGATGAGGGTGTAGAAGGATGGGTTAGTAAATTTGCAGATGACACTAAAGTCGGTGGAGTTGTGGATAGTGACAAAGGATGTTGTAGGTTACAGAGAGACATAGATAAGCTACAGAGCTGGGCTGAGTGTGGCAAATGGAGTTTAGTGTGGAAAATTGTGAGGTCCTTTGGAAGGAGTAACAGGAATACAGAGTACTGGGCTAATGGTAAGATTCTTGGTAGCGTGGATGAGCAGAGAGATCTCAGTGTCCATGTAAATAGATCCCTGAAAGTTGCCATTCAGGTTGATAGGCGTACGGTATTGGTAGAGGGATTGAGTTTCGGAGCCATGAGGCCATGTTGCAGCTGTACAAAACTCTGGTGCTGCCATACTTGGAGTATTGTGTACAGTTCTGGTCACCGCATTATAAGAAGGATGTCGAAGCTTTGGAAAGGGTGCAGAAGAGATTTACTTGGATGTTGCCTGGTATGGAGGGAAGGTCTTATGAGGAAAGGCTGAGGGACTTGAGGCTGTTTTTGTTGGAGAGAAGAAGGTTAAGAGATGACCTAATAGGGACATACAAGGTGATCAAAAGATTAGATCGGAGGAGGAGACATAGCTTTAAATTGAGGGGGTGATAGATATAGGACAGATGTCAGAGGTAGGTTCTTTACTCAGAGAGTAGTAAGGGTGTGGAATGCCCCGCCTGCAACAGTAGTACACTTGCCAAGTTTAAGGGCATTTAAATGGTCATTGGATAAACATATGGATGATAATGGAATAGTGTCGGTTAGATGGGCTTCAGTTTGGTTTTACAGGTTGGCGCAACATCGAGGGCCGAAGGGCCTGTACTGCACTGTAATGTTCTATGTTCTATTCTAGGCCAACATTGCCTGAGTTCATCTGCCCTCCCTGTCAGGTCTCTTGTGAGGAAATAAATGCAGTTTAATTCATCAGTCTTTCCTTATTCTCTGCCATGTTCTTGCCTGCCTCGTCTATTTAACTTGCTCTCTCTAACTTCCGTACCGGCCCCGACCTTCTCTCTTGACCCACTGCTGTTTAGGGTCCCACCTCACTTGCCAGTCTCATCAAAACCCTCCTGAGTAGGTCTAGTAAGTCTCCCCACCGGGAAATTGGTTCCCATCCAGTTCAGGTGCAAGCCACCCCTCTTGGATAGGTCACCTCTGCTGCAGAAGAGATTACAATGATCCAAAAATCTGAATCCCTGCATCCTGTACCTGCTTCTCAGCTTTGCATTCATCTGTCAAATCCTCCTATTCCTGCTCTCACCAGCATGCAGCATTGGGAGTCATGTTGAGATTACTGCCCTCAAGGCCCTGATTGTTATTCTTGTGTCCAACTCCCCATATTTACTCTGCAGGACCTCATCCCTTTTACTGCCTATGTTGTTGGTACTAACTTGTACAATGACTTCTGACTGCTCACACACCCCTTTGAATTTGCTGCAGCCACTCTGAGACATCCTCGATCCTGGCACCCAGGATGCAAAGCACCATCCTAGAGATAGTAGGAACTGCCGATACAGGAGTGTGAGATAACAAGGTGTGGGGCTGGAGGAACACAGCAGGCCAAGCAGCATTTTCTGAAGAAGGGTCCTAATCTGAAACGTCAGCTTTCCTGCTCCTCTGATGCTGCCTGGCCTGCTGTGATCCTCCAGCTCTACATTGTGTTATTTCACTCAGAATGGCAGAAATGCCCGTCTGTGTCCCTGACTCGAGAGTCCCCTATCACAATTGCGTCCTTGGACTTTACCTTATCCTGCTTTACAGCAGACCTGACATGGCGCCAAAAACCTGATTGCTGCTCATGTTTTCCTTTGAGAGGCCATCGCCACAATCGTTTCCAAAATGGTATATTTGTTTGAGAGAGGGACAGCCACCGAAGACTCCTGTACTACCTTTCCTGGTCGTCACCCATATACCTGACAGACCCTGCATTGTGACCACCTCCCCGAAGCTACTATCTATCACACTGTCTGCCTCCTGCATGCTCCTCAGTGTGTCCAATGTCTGCTGCTACCCACCCATGCAGTCTGCAAGAAGCTGCAGCCTGACACACTTACTACCGACACAGACGCCTGGGTCAGCTGGCTGCTCCCTGATATCATAGAATCCTTCAGCCCAACAAGTCCACACTGAACCTCAGAGCATCCCACCCAGACCCATCCCCCTATAACCCACCTAATGTACATCCCTGAACGCTATGAGCAATTTAGCACGGCCAATTCACCCTAGCCTGCATATCTTTGGACTGTGGGAGGAAACCGGAGCACCCGGAGGAAACCCAAACAGACTCAGGGAGAATGTGCAAACTCCACACAGACAGTTGCCAGAGGCTGGAATCGAACCCGGGTCCCTGGCGCTGTGAGGCTAACTACTGTGCCACCCTGCAGCCCCTAAAAATGCATCCAATCTATCTAACCCGCACATCTTTATTCTGCGGAAACCCATGCAGACATCCCACATCTGACACAAGAAGCTTATCACTCCACAGACTGCCACCTCAGTCCCTTTAATAACTCGTTCATTTTTGACTGAACCAAAAACAGAAATTGCTGGAAAAGCTCAGCAGATCTGGCAACATCTGTGAAGAAAAGATCAGAGTTGATCTTTCCTCAGAACTGTTTTTGAGTGAACTCTTTAAAGTTTAAACACTTGAGAAGACACTCTAAACAAAATAAACAAGTCTGTATGCTCGCTTAAACAAAGAATGGCAAAATATTAATTTGGAAATGCCCATCAGGAATTTTTGATGCTCCAATCGGAACACCTCTGCTCCGTCTGTTATTTTTCCTCCTTTTCCTTTCCTTTCCTTTCTCTTTCTTTCCTTCTTCTCTCCCCTCAGCATTGGAGCTGGCAGCAAGTCCAGAGCAGTGAGCCCTGGGTGCCCCAGAACACTGCGGGCAGCGAGCTCCGCAGCAGCGAGTGGGGAAGGAACCTCACAGCATCACGCACGCAGCGATTGGGAGCCGGCAGTGAATCTCAGTACAGAGCTGAGTGCCGGCGAGGGATGGGCCGGAGGCTGGAGCAATGCAGGACACTTGCTGGACTTGAGCCTAGCGCCACATGCTGAGCTGGTGTTATCGGACTGTAATTTAAAACCTTTTCACTATGTTGTAACTACCTCTTTAAGTAATGCTTAAGCTTTCCTTTAATTCTCTTTGTGTAAGACCATTTTTTTTAACTCTGTAAGATGTGTACCTCGGGACTGTACCTAAGTCGGTGCCATTAAAAGGCAGCCATTGTAGAAACTTATCACTGTGCTACTACATTTCTGTATTGTAGTACAAGTGACAATAAAGGATATTGTATTCTATGCATCCCACTCACTTTCTGTATGGTTGCATCTGGTCTACCCCTCACCCCACTGCACCTGTGAAAGGAGTAAGGGAAACAAGACGCGGGACTAGCTCCTTTCCCCAATTCCCTAAACTCCCACACTCACCTCAGATCCCAGAGTTTCACTCTCTGCAGCTAGCACTCTTATGGAATGTATTTTTGTAGGAAACCAAACTACCCAATTTGGTCAATGCAAACTCCCTCAAACAACAATGAAGTAACTGGACAGAGCATCTGCGTTCATGAATGTGGGTTGAGGAATAACAAGCACAGCTGGTGTGTTCCACTGGTTCTTACTGAATAGTATCAGTGATAATGGGAACTGCAGATGCTGGAGAATCCAAGATAATAAAGTGTGGAGCTGGATGAACACAGCAGGCCCAGCAGCATCTCAGGAGCACAAAAGCCTGTTCTATCGAACTAAAGGGTAAATGGTGTTCTTTATTAGCTCAGTTAGCTGGACAGCTGGCTTGTAATGCAGAATGATGCCAACAGAGTAGGGTGATTAATTGATTGAATGCTGCCACATGGATGGAGATGCAGTGAAAAGTGTTGTTTTGCCTGTCATACAGGCAGATTGTACCATACAAAGTGCATCAGGGAGCAGAAGAGAGTGAAGAATACAGTGTTAGTGCCACAGAGAAGGTGCAGAGAGAGAGAGACATCAGAATAAATATTTGAGAGGTCTATTCAAAAGTCTGATAACAGTGGTTTAGAGGGTTCGGTTCGGGCACCAGCTGAGGCTGCCATGCAGAAGTCTCCTGCTCTCTACCCCCACCTTACCTGAGTCATGGAGACCCTCAGATTAAACCACTACCAGTCATGCCTAATGAGAGAGTGGGGCTGTGATGACTTTATCTTTATCAGGCATGCAAATGTAATTCTGTGGATGGGTCACTGGACCTTATACTTTTAACTCTGATTCCTCTCCATGGAAGTCGCCAGACCTGCTGAGCTTTTCCACTAATTTTTGTTTCTGATTCTGATTTACAGCATCCATAGTTCCTATGGTCTTTATGCAAATGACAGGTCTTCCAAACTGGAATTGTCTGATCAGCACCATGGCTTGGAAGCCAGTGTGGAGGCAATGGACTTGTAATATTATCGCTAAACTATTAACCCAGGGACCCAGATAACATTCTGGAGACCTGGGTTCAAATCCTGCCATGGCAGATGGTGGAATGTGAATTTAATAAACTATCTGGAATTAAGAATCTCATGATGATCATGAACGCGTTGTCAATCCAGCTGGCTGACAAATGCCCTTTAGGGGAAGGAAACTGCCATCCTACCCTGGCCTGGCCTCCGTGTGACTCCAGACCCACAGAAATTGGTTGACTCTGAATAATTAGAGATGGGCAATAAATGCTGCTTGTTCAGCAAAGCCCTCATTCCATGAACGAATTAATGAAAAATGACTCTGCTTTTTATACCACCTTCTTAATGACTGGATTTGGAGATTATTAAAATTCTTTCATGAATGACCAATCCCTAACTGCCCTTGAAAAGGCCATGGTGATCTGCCTTCTGGAGCTGCTGTGTTATGAGTCTCTCCCGAGTGTTGTTAGAGAGAAAATTCCCAAATGTTGATGCATTGACAGTGATGCAATGTCAATATAGTTTCCAGTCAGGATGGTGTGTAGTTTGGAAGGAAACATGTAGGTGGTGATATTCCCATGCACATACTACTTTAGCCTTTCTATGTGGCAGAAGCCATCATTTTGTGATTGAGAATCTTGCAAAGGTAGGATTTCTTTTCCTTCTTTGCAAAGGCATCATTGGTGGTACTTCTCCAGTGATTTCAGGTGCCTACTATTCTATGTTCAAGTCATTGAGATATGTAGGAGTGCAGGAATTGCTGCTGTCCAGTAAACAATGACCTTGAGCTGACAGAATGCAAAGAGTTAAGAGTTAACCAGAGTTGGGGCAGCATGATGGCATAGCAGTTAGCACATAGTGCCAGGGACTAGTTTTCAATTTCACCCTTGGGTAAGTGTCCATGTGGAGTTTGCAAGGTCTCCCTGTGTCTGCGTGGGTTTCCTCCGGGTGCTCTGGTTTCCTCCCACAGTCTAAAGATGTCCAGGTTAGGTGGATTGGCCAGGCTAAATTGTTCATAGTGTTCAGGGAGGTGAAGGCTCGGTGGGTTAGCCATGGGAAAAGTGGGGTTATAGGATAGGGGGCTAAGTCTGGTTGGGGTACTCTTTGAAAGGTTGGTGTGGACTCGATGGGCCAAATGGCCTCTTTCTGCACTGTCGGGGTTCATCGATCAAGGTCACTGTGAGCAAGCCACAGCAGTAGTAAATCTAAGCCAGCACGATGTTGTTGGGGAATAATAGGCTGGATTTAATTAATTTAAAGAGAGAAGCCGAGCAGGGAGCAGACTAAACTTTGTAATTACCTCCCGAGAGGCAGAGCAACCATCCAGCCAGATGTATGACCAGCATGAAACCATCTTGCTGTTGGTGCTGTCCATTGCCCTTTGCTCTATTTATTCAATTACCATGTCCAAGACACCACTCAAGGAATATTTTCCATTCTGCTGGAATGCTGGTCTGTTTCCAATTACCACAACTGCTGCCCACTGCTGTTTCACTCACCTTGCTCAGTGATGCTACCACACACACAGTGGCTGCTGTCCTGAACCAACACTGACTTCCCACTCATTCACAGCCTCCTTAAACCTGGCAAAGCTTCAATGCCTGGTTATTCCCAGGCGCACATCACAAAATTAGGAAACAATAGAATAACAGTAATGGCCTACTTGATAAGTCTAATAACCTTCCCACAAATTTCAGTGTGAGATCCTCCCTCCACACTAGCCAGCCTTCGTTATATCCAGTTGCAATGTGATGACATTGGGTTTTGCTCACTGAATATTACGCAGCCTCCAGTTTCCAACAAACCAATAAAATGACATGGTGGCTGAGTGGTTAGCACTACTGCTTCATAGCACCAGGGACCCGTTTCTGTTTTCACCCTTGGGCAGCTGCTCATGCTTGTTCTCCTTCAGACTGCGTTGGTTTCCTCCCATAGTCCAAAGATATGTAGGTTAGGCGGTTTGGCCATGCTAAATTGCCTGTACTGTCCAGGGAAGTGCAGATTATATGGATTAGCCATGGGAAATGCAGGGTTAAAGGGATAGGGTAGCGGTGTGGCTCTGGGTGGGATGCTGTTCAGAGGGTTGGTGTGGACTTGATGGGCCAAGTGCCCTGCTTCCACACTGTAGGGATTCTATGAAAATGGTGATAATTTTCAGCCCACCAGTTTTTAAATGGCTGTATCCTACATTAGATAGCTAGTAATAACTCTCTGTTACTACTTCAAGAAGTGTAGATTACTCTCAAGACCTCTGTTTTCGCAACACATTTATTGAGGTGACTCTAAAACCAAGGCATTAGTTAGTTCAGTTGAGTGGACAGCTGGTTTGCAATACAGAGTGATGCTGATTGAGATTATACATGAAGCTCTCAACTTAATCTTTCCCTGGTATGAGGCATGGTAGCCCTCAGGTTTAATTCACCACCAGAGTCATCTCTCTCTGTAATGAGGGATTGATGGGATAACGGTGATCTTTCCTTACTAAAGCCCACACAGTTCAACAAGTTCCCAGTAAATCATGCTGTCTGATCTTAAACTTCTGAAAAGGTGATTAACTGGGGAAGTCCACTTTCCCTGGCTAGAGGTCAAGACAAATTTGGCAGCCCGTTCAACCAGCCATTTGGACTAACTCAGTGCCAGTCTTAAACCAGTGCCATCAAGGTGCTGGCTTAAGGTCAGCACCAAGCAGTTTTTGGATCTAAAACAGCTAAAAAAAACACACAGAAGTTGCAAAAAAAATTTACACAATCTTGAAAGGCAGATTTAGTAATACACCTATAACAAAATAAATAATCAGGACGTGATAACTTTACCAGCCTTTGTGTCTATATACGACAAACGATCTTCATGTATGGTATTTGGCTGTTATAAAACATGGCTACAGATCAACACTTGACTTTTGTCCTGTTCAGTCAGGCATATGGTTCCACAATATAGGCCGCAATTGGCAAACAGATGAGTCGGAATGATTTTTCCAATGCCCCTCTCCAAACCTCTGGGGGCATACGGTTCACACTGAAGTTAAGCCTGCCCAATGTGCAGGAGAAACACCTGCATGCCAGATGAGTTCCATTCGCAACACGCTCTCAGAATACTTCAGAGATTGATTCGGTCAGCTTCCAAAATATTTAATGTGAAATTTCTTTCTTCTGCAGTAAAAACAAAACAGGGCTATAAATCAGTCACTCTAGGGGAGAGGATTGCTAACAGCATAAAGTGCTTTTTGTTAAATCCTCTGTTTAGCTCCAGTGATTACAGCGTCTGCTCCAATGTTAACTGCTTGCAAATCATTCTTATATGCTGCAACAAATATTCTTCCCAATCTAAAGCAGGTAGGTTTTTTTTCCCCTTTTTCTTTTTGCCATGATCCAATACTGTACCTGGCTCATTGTACTCATTTTTGGGCATCTTATCACAGGAGGAATGTGTTAGTTTTCATAGGATCCCTACAGTGTGGAAGGAGGCTGTTTGGCCCATCGAGTTCACACCAGCCCTCTGAGGAAACAAAGGGAGAGTGATGGTGGGGTTAAACAGCTTAAATCATAAAGGTAAGATGCATAGGCTTGGCTTATATTTCCAACAAGATGATCTGATCCAAGTTCTAATCTTTTCAATCATATGGTTAGATGTATAGGCAGTCACAGATGATTGGACAATGTTCAGCACCATTCATGACTCCTCAGATACAGAAGCAGTCCTTGGGAATATGCAGCCAGACTAGGAAAACATTCAGGCTTGGGATGCAAAGTTATATTCCTTGCCAAGTCAGATTCCACACACTGAAATCTGGCTTGATAGATCAAATTTTCTTTCTGGTTTTAGTGAGGTTGTCTTTCACTGATATACGTCCATGAAATGCTACTGTTTACTTTTAACAATAAAACACAAGTACATTATGCAAAGAAAATGAAAATAAACTAGTCTAGTCCAAAGTAATTACAAGTAGCACAAGTTTAAAGATTTTGAAACTTGTGGTAAAAATATCATAATATTAATCCCAAAAGCACTCTTTACAGTGCTCACATGAGAGAGTTTCCTTCTATTTCACATCTACGGGGCTTAATTTAACATGTGGATTTGATTCTCTTCATTGAGAATCTGGTAACTACTTCCTGGAAGCTTCATACAGATACTATTAGATTTTCCTTCAGATTTTTAACTAAGCATTTCTGGCCTGGAACTTTTAAACAACAGATTACTCAGAGGTAAGTTCCTTTGTAACAGTCCTAAACTACCTTTATTACTCAGAAACAACTTTTACAAATCCAGCTTTAGCCAAGATTTCCACAAACTGCGAAAAACAGTGCACTTCCCCTAAGATCCTTGAAAGCTTTCAAAATCTTCAATCTCTTTATTTTGACCACTTGTAAACTGTTCCAATGGAAACTAATTCTTGCTATAACTCTCTCTAATTCAGTGTTGTAAAAGAAATTCAGAATCTGTATTCAAATACTGCACACATACATGATTCAGAAATGTGACAGAATACTCCTGACTTGCCTGGATGAGTGCAGCTCCAGAGACACTCAAGAAACTTGATACCATCCAGGTACCTGTTACATTAGCACTTCATCTACTACCTTCAAAACTCATTCTCTCCACCACAGGTTTATCAACTCATGAGGAGCATAGATAAGATGAATAGATGGGGTCTTTTTGTAAGGGTAGGGATGTCCAAAACTAGAGGGTATGTGTTTAATGTACAAGGGGAAAGATTTAAAAGGGTCCTGAGGGGGAACCTTTCTCACACAGAGGGCAGTGCATGTATTAAAATGAGCTACAAAAGGAAAAGGAAGACGTAACAGTAAGTATAATTACAACATTTCAAAGACATTTGGACAGGGTGCATGAATGGGAAATGTTTAGAGGGATATGGACCAAATGGCCCTTGTCAGGTTTGGGAAACCTGGTGGGCTGGTTAGGCTGAAGGGATCATTTTCTGAGATATATGACTCTTTGACATTGATACACAGTGGGGGCAGATGCACGAAGCAATTTTTTGACAGCACCTTCCAAGTCTTTGACTTCTACCACCGAGATAAAAGAGGAGAAGATTAACATCAAGGGGACATAATGTTAATGTGAAAGGCAGAAGATTTATCATAAAAGTCTACAGTGTAGAAAGAGGCCATTCAGAACCTTTAAGTCTGCACTGACCCTGAAGAGCATCCCCACATTTACTACATCTAATCCACCTGGCCTGCACACTACAGGATAATTTAACATGGCCAATCTAATTAACCTGTACATCTCTGGGCTGTTGGAGGAAACCAGAACACCCAGAGGAAACCCACACAGACACAGGGAGACCACACAAACTCCACACAGAGGCTAAAATTGAACCTGGGTCCCTGGCCCTAGGAAACAGCAGTGCTAACCACTGAACCACTGTGCTGGCAGATTTGAGGATTGTATTTCACACAGTGGTGGTAGAAATGTGTAATGCATTGCCTGGAAGGGTATTAGATGCAAGAAACATCTCAAAAGTTTGAAAGTACTTGGATGAACACTTGAAATGTTATAAAATTCAAGGCTACTGACCAAATACTGGAAAAAATGGGACTAATACAAGTTTAGAGTAGTTTATTAGGTGTAGACTTGAATAGCCAATCGGCCTCTTCTGTGCCTACGGTATTCAATGATATGCAATAACACAGCGCTAGAGCAGATGGGACTCAATGCACCGCAGGAGTCCTGAATTCCTCAGGGCAGATATTTTCTCATTAACCTGTTCAGAGATGCTATCACACACTTCTAAAGAATGTGGGACTCTCTTAGGCCTAACCATCCTCAGTTGCTTCATCAATTCCTCCATTGACACAACTCTGAGAAATGAATTTCAACATCACACAGAAGAAATCTCTGCTACTTACAGTTAATCCTGCATTCATAGCCCTTCATTTTAACTCACCAAATGGAATTTGTCTGCTCCAACTCCACTCTTCCAAACATTTAGTGTTTTAAACTCTTCTATCATCTGAGTCGTTCTGAAGAAAAATGGAACAATTATTCACATTTCTACTTATTCACTTTCGGATCAGTTAATGAACCAGGAGCCAAGGGATCAAACCCTGGCCCTCCTCATCTTCATGGCTTAGTTCCACACTGCTCAGGTCACAGACCTGCAGTGCCTTTGAGGAAGCACAGTTTGTCTGGTTTTCCATTTAAGGCTAAGGAGTCCGAAATGAAAAAAAAAACACACCAGCATGGCTCTTCAAGTTGTTTCATTGAAAAAGCAGCTTATAATCTGTCCAGTAATATAGCACAGTTAGACAGCTCAACATAACATTTCAAAGGCAAGGAATCTCTGATCTAATCCTTGATAACAAGTAAAGGCTGTGGAGGATCAATTTAATTTTAATTAGCATCAGGGCTGTCCTATATTAGTTTATCCTAGCTAGAACATAGAACATTACAGCACAGTACAGGCCCTTCGGCCGTTGATGTTGTGCCAACCTGTCATACCGATCTCAAGCCCATCTAACCTACACTATTTCATGTACGTCCATATGCTTATCCAATGACGACTTAAATGTACCTAAAGTTGGCGAATCTACTACCGTTGCAGGCAAAGCGTTCCATTCCCTTACTACTCTGAGTAAAGAAACTACCTCTGACATCTGTCCTATATCTTTCACCCCTCAATTTAAAGCTATGCCCCCTCGTGCTTGCCATCACCATCCTAGGAAAAAAGCTATCCCTATCCACCCTATCTAACCCTCTGATTATTTTATATGTTTCAATTAAGTCACCTCTCAACCTTCTTCTTGCTAATGAAAACAGCCTCAAGTCCCTCAGCCTTTCCTCGTAAGACCTTCCCTCCATACTAGGCAACATCCTAGTAAATCTCCTCTGCACCCTTCCCAAAGCTTCCACATCCTTCTTATAATGCGGTGACCAGAACTGTACACAATACTCCAAGTGCGGCCACACCAGAGTTTTGTACAGTTTCACCATAGCCTCTTGGTTCCGGAACTTGATCCCTCTATTAATAAAAGCTCAAACACTGTATGCCTTCTTAACAGCCCTGTCAACTTGGGTGGCAACTTTCAAGGATCTGTACGTGGACACCGAGATTTCTCTGCTCATCTACACTACTAAAAATCTTACCATTAGCCCAGTACTTTGCCTTCTGGTTACTCCTACCAAAGTGCATCACCTCACACTTGTCTGCATTAAACTCCATTTGCCACCTCTCAGCCCAGCTCCCCAGCTTATCTATGTCTCTCTGCAACCTATAGCATCCTTCGTCACTATCCACAACTCCACCGACCTTAGTGTCGTCTGCAAATTTATGAACCCATCCTTCTACGCCCTCATCCAGGTCATTTATAAAAATGACATACAGCAGTGGACCCAACACCGACCCTTGTGGTACACCACTAGTAACTGCTCTCCAGGATGAACATTTCCCATCAACTACCACCCTCTGCCTTCTTTCATCAAGCCAATTTCCGATCCAAACTGTTATATCTCCCACAATTCCATTCCTCTGCATTTTGTACAATAGCCTACTGTGGGGAACCTTATCGAACGCCTTGCTAAAATCCATATACACCACATCAACTGGTTTACTCTCATCTACCTGTTTGGTCACCTTCTCAAAGAACTCAATAAGGTTTGAGGCATGACCTTCCCTTCACAAAACCGTGCTGACTATCCCTAATCAATTTATTCTTTTCTAGATGATTATAAATCCTATCCCTTGTAACCTTTTTCAACACTTTACCAACAACTGAGGTAAGGCTCACTGGTCTATAATTACCAGGGTTGCCTCTACTCCCCTTCTTGAACAGGGGAACCACATTTGCTTTCCTCCAGTCATCTGGCACTATTCCTGTAGCTAGGGCAGATTCAGGGCAATAGACTATCCCTAAACTACTTAGACAAAATAATCAATTTGAATTCAGTAAAAATCTGGAATTCAAGGTAAGCTTAGGGTTACATAGATTCCTAGCCCAGTTACATTACCAGTATGCTCCTGGCTCCAGTAAGGCTAGCTTCACTATAAGAGTGTAGTTTAAAAAACTTCTGATTTGCTAATACCCTTTAGGAGAAATCAACCTGCTGCCCTTAGCTTATCAGGCCTAGATGTGAAGATTGTTTCTTATCAATACCACAGGTGCTGGAAGTCTGAAACAAACATAAAGGATGCTGGAGGAACTCAGCCGGTCTGGCATTATCTGTGGAGAGAGGAATGGAACAAGAATCACTGGACTTGAAACATTAACTCTGCTTTCCCTCATGCTGCCAGGCCTGCTGGGTTGTTCCAGAAATTTCTGTTTGTGTGGTTACTCTGAACTGCCCCTTCAAAATAGTTGAGGCTACTACTGAAATCAAAGGGCAATTCAGAAGAGTTGATAAATGCTGGCCCCACTAATAACATGCACCTTTTGTCTGAATTTGGATAGAACACTATGTTTTATATCAAAGTTTACGCAAGAATAATTTTTACTGAGGTGAGATAATGATGTAATTCTGGCTCCAGCTCAAGGAAAATAAATTTTAAACTAAATTCGACATTGAAATGTTTTGTAGTTGAACTCTTGGAGCATAAAGCTGGAATCAAAATGTTCTGCCGGTTATTTTTTCAGCAATGTCAATCTGGATCCTTCTAACCTTTGCCTCCATTCTTAACTGAAGATGTAACTGGGTGTTTTCCAAATACAACATTGTTGAAAAAAGAACACATTTTATCCAAGCCTTTGTTTTGCACTCATCAAGATATTTCATAAAACTACATATTCCAAGAAAGAACCAGCATTCTTAGCACATAAGAGGAGAGTGCTGATTGGTTGTCACCACAACTTTGATTGGTAGAGGTATTGTCATGAAGAATATACACATGCATGATAGTTGACAGTTAACAGCCAGGTTTTGTTTAAATTTTAAAGGCAGGTTGACTGATTGGTCAGAGAATTGCCTCTTAGGAATAAACCTATTATGTTGAGTTGAAACAGGCTCACTGTGTGTACAGTTATTAGTGGGGAGAGTTGTCAAACAGGGAGATCTAATGGTTTAGGTACATAGTTCCTTGAAAGTGGTGTCATAGGGAGATAGGGTGGTGAAGATATAGACAGGGTGGCGAAGAAGGCATTTGGTGCACTTGCCTTTGTTGCCCAGGCGATTGAGTATCGGAGTTGAGATATCATGTTGCAGTTATACACGACACTGGTGAGGCCACTTTTGGAGTACTGCATACGGTTTATGGTCACCTGCTACAGGAAAGATATTATTAAATTGGAAAGGGTGCAGATGAGATTGATAAGGATGTTACCAGGGCTGATGGCTTTGAGTTATAAGGAGAGGCAGGATAGGCTGGGACTTTGTTTTCCCTGGAGCATCAGTAGCTGAGGGATAACCTGAAAGAGATTTATAAAAACACGAGGGGTATAGATAAAGTGAATAGCAAAGGTCTTCTGCCTAGGGTAGGGGAGTTCAAAACTTGAGGGCATGGTTTTAAGCTGAGAGGGGAGAGATTTAAAATGTACCTGAAGAGCAACTTTTTTTTTAAAAACACAGAGGGTGGTGCGTATGTGGAATGAAATGACAGAGAAAGTGATAAATGCAGGTACAGTTGTATCATTTAAAAGATGTTTGGACATGTGAATGATTAGGAAATGTTTAGAAGAATATGGGCCAAATGCAAGAAAATGGGACTAGTTTGGTTTTGGAAACTTGGTCATATTGGACGAGTTGGTCTGAAAGGTCTGTGTCCATGCTGTAAGTGTCTATGGCTCTAGGTTGTTTCTGTTTGTATAGAACAAGATTGGTGCAGTAATATATCTAGCTTCCATTAACAGCAATTGTACAATATATCAAGTGCGGCTAACAATTAATTGGAGATTGATTGCCACAGAACCGTATTTTCCAGGCTGTTAATGTTCTTGCCAGCAGCACGATCCCATTTTCCACCATTTGTCATTTGCGGCTCATTGTTTCATGCAATTTAAAATCTTGTGAAGCCACTTTCTTCAGGTGTGTGTGAACACATTGTAATTGTGATGCTCAGTGAAAGTTAAGTTGGGGGGGAACCCATCGAATCTTATTTTTTGTGACTATTTTTGCGGTTGTTCACGTCTAGTTGAATTTCAGAATACAGGATATGTCTTCCTACATAGTGACGCTCAAGGAGATGAAAACACCAGATTTAGCAGGAAGAGTAGGCCGTTCAGCCACTCATGTTTCTCAAGCATTTAAAAAGACCATGGCACCAACCCCCGTTTCCTGTCTGTCTCGCATAACTCTAGACCCCATTGATCAAAACTACCTAACTTAGTCTTGACTATATCGAATGACCCAGTGTCCATCACTTTCTGAAGACAAGAATTTCACAGATTAACATCACTTTTAGAGAAAAAAAAACTGTCTTCCTCTTTGCCTTAAATGAGATGATCCTAATTTTGGAACTGAGTCTTTAGTTCGAACTCTGCACAAGGGAAAGTTGCTCCTCAGCATCCAACCTGTCAAGTCTCCTCAAGACCTTTCATGTTTCAGTGAAACCATTTCTCGCTCTCATGTGTAAAGGGACAAACCACTCAAAATGTGTCTCATAAGTAAAGCCCTCTATCTCAGAAACAGATATCTAAACCTCCTCCGAACAATTTCTAATTATAATTATAAACCTTTCTTGCAAAAGGAGAGCAGTATTATACATAGTACTCTGGACATGATCTCATGAAGAAACTGTACAGCTGTCCTGATACTTCCCTTTTTTATGTTCAATTCCCTCGCACTAAACTACAACTCTGCATTTGCCTTCCTAATTCTTGTTGTGTATGAATGCTAATATTTTCTGAATCAGGACGCACAGATTCCTCTGTTCTGTAGAACTGTATAATATCACCTCAATTTAAGTAATATACTGCCTTTCTATTCTTCCTGTCAAAGGGGTCCCACATTGTATTCCATCTGAGAAATTTTGCCCACGTAACTAAATCCATTTATAGACATTTTATGTCTTTTCAGAAAATTACTTCCTGATCTTTGTGGCAACAGTATATATAGCCGGTATATATATTCAGTCCCTTCATCTCAGTCATTGATTTAAATTCTAAATAGTTTAGACTCCAGCCCTGAGCCCTGTGGCATACCAGTATTTAAAGACCAGAAATAATAATCAGTATATGTTACCAATTATGGATTTCACAATATGATTCCGCCAAGCATTGCGCTTGGGAGAACTTATAGCAAAAGACAATAGTGGAAAAGTTAACTGACTTTCTTTTTTCGTAAGAGATGATTTGGTTGCATTTCTATGGGCGATTCAAGGTTCAAATTTCACATCACAAATCTTCAAAGAAAACATAAATTGTTTGAGGGTTAAAAAGTTTCACCTTTGTCCTGTCATCCATAATCGCAGGTGCCATTAGAAAGATCATATCAAACTTAAAATAATGATCAGAATCTGTCAATAATATTTGAATAATAGTGTTATGATACAAAGACAAAACGGTCGAACCAAATCAGACTTTCTACCTCAATTTTCAGAGCAAACCTAACTAAAACTTGTGTGTTGGCCCAACAAATTTGAAAACTGCTCAACGTTAACAAAATAAGCAATTTAAAAAGGCCAAAGCTTAGATCTTCGCTGCTAGAGATAAAGTATTTATATTATTAGCTGTCTCAGAGAAGCCAATAAAAGTGAGCTTCAGAGGATTATATCAATTTTAAACACCAAAGTGCCTGAATTTCCATCTTTTCGCCACCCCAGGGAACATCTTTTTGGTAAAGATCAGATGCAAAGTTTTCATTTAATGCCTCGATCATGCTTTCTGCTCCCATGTGTAAGTCTCCTTTGTTCTTCTCAATCAGGCCCTCCTTCCTTTTATCCATCTTTATTATTTATACGCCAGCGTAAACTTTGGAAGTCCCTTGTGTACAATGTCTTCTTGTGCTTTTGCATTTTATGACCCGACCTGATGTTATTACTGGATAAATCAAATCCCAGACTGGTGGCTCACTTTTTATTGAGGTGGCCTTTCACAGAGTCATGGAGATATACAGCATGGAAATAGGCACTTTGGCCCAACTCGCCTATGCTGACAAAGATATCCTAAATAAATCTAGTCCCATTTGCCATCATTTGGCACGTACCCCTCTAAACACTTTCTGTTCACATTTCACTGAAACATAAGCATGCTATCCTGCAAAATTGGTTTGAACAATAAAACAAGTTTATTACATGACAGAAATGAAGATGAAATAGCATTAGCTAAAATATTTTTTATATAAAAGTTAAATATTTCAAATACATGACTAAAATAATAGAGTGGAGGGGTGTAGCGGCTCAGTGGTTCGCGCTGCTGCCTCACAGGGACCCGGGTTCAATTCCACCCTCAGGTGACTTGTTTGTGGAGTTTGCACACTCTCCGTGTTCGTGTGAGTTTCCTCCGGGTGCTCCGATTTCCTCCCGCAGTCCAAAAGATGTTAAGATTAGGTGGATTGGCTGTGCTGCATTGCCCATGGTGTTCAGGAATGTGGAAGCTAGGTGAATTGGCCATTTAAAATTTGAAGGGCGAGGATTATGGGGATAGGGAAGGGGGCTGCATCTGGGTGGGATGTTCCTTGGAGGGTGGGTTCCACACCTTAGGGATTCTATAACTCAGAAAGAAACTTATTAATTGAAATGATGTGTGAGCACTCCAGACTGGAAGAAAAAGCAGTGTGTGTGGCATGTCAGTATGTTAAAGAGTTTGTATAACAGAAAAGATCATAGATTCCCTACAGTGTGGAAACAGGCCCTTCAGCCCAACAAGTCCACACCAACCCTCAGAGCATCCCACCCAAACCCACTCCTATAACCCACCTAATCTACATATCCCTGAACACTACAGGCAATTTAGCATGGCCAATCCACCTAGCCTGCACATCTTGGGACTGTGCGAGGAAGCCGGAGCACCCGGAGGAAACCCACACAGCCACAGGGAGAATGTGCAAACTCCACACAGACAGACGGTCACCCAACAGTGGAATCAAACCTGGGTTCCTGGTGCTCTAAGGCAGCAATGGTAACCATTGAGCCACCATGCTGCCCCTAAAAGTGTGCCCAATCTACCTAACTTGCACATCTTTGTACTGTGGAAACCCACACAGACACAAGGAGAACATGCACACTCCACAAAGACAGTAACCCCAAGGCTGGGTCACTTGCGAGGCTATTGCCTCCCCATAATTATCTGATCATCTGATCATCCACTCAGCCATGGATTTGCTATCTTTAAAGTGTATTTTAATTTAATAGTTATTTAATTTACCAATTTATGAATTCACTTTCTTCAAGGACTGTGTTTCAACTTAAAGGGTACATGTGTAATGTTTATTTTTCATCTACTAAAGAAGGTCTTACATTACCTAACTTTGGAATCAATAAAAAAACCCAAAGGAAATCAAAGCTTCATTTAAAGTCTTTTCACTCCAAGTTGCAATTTTCAGGAAAGTAGTCCCGATTTTGTGTGGGAACACACTGTATTGCTAAATTCCAAATGCGTGACACAAGAAAAGAAATGTCACATTTTGCAACCTGGGATGTGCTCAACAATGTGAAATCTTGCCATTTGAAATGAAAAATAAACCAGCAGTTGATTTGTTTACTGCAGTGATTTCAGTCAAACTAGTGAAGGCCATTCGCACAACTTGAAATGATTGACGACAAAGACATAATTTTATCATATATTTGATGAGAAATGAATTTGCAAGAGAAAAAGTGACTTAGTTGGGCTAACAGGACAAAGTTGGACATGGTGAAGATGTACCCAGACAAGCAAAAGGAAGGGCTACCATTGGCAATTCATTCAAGAAAGTCAAGAAATTGGAATGGGCAACAGAATATTTTGAAACTTGCACATCTGACAACCCCATAGAGAATGTTATTTAGGAAAGGTCACTGGACATTAACTCTGATTTCTCTCCACAGCTACTGCCAGGCCTGCTGAGGTTTCCCAGCAATTTCTGTTTTTATTTGAGAAAGTTATTATGCAGACCATAATCCTTTAACTTCTGTTTTTTGGAGAGCTTTTGTCATAAAAATTTGGGCTTTTTCAGTGGAGTTTAAAGCTACAACTGTATCAATTAAAAATCATTCATGTCCCATGCTAGGATAGTATTATATCAGATGCTTGTTATCAGGAAAACTGGAAACAACAAAATGGACCTTTGTTAATTTGAAAAGCCGATTGTAAATACATCATTCCTGGCAACGTAACAGCCCAGTTTAAGAAGCAAGGAAGACAGGAGATGGGAAAATTCAGGCCAGTTAGCCTGGCCTCGCTCATGGGTAATATTTTAAGAGCCCATTATGAAGAAGGACATTGTAGAATACTTGGAAGCCCACGGCAAAATAAGACAGAGTCAAGGGGAGATCATGCCTGGCAAATCTGTTGGAATTCTTTGAGGAGGTAAGGAGCAAATTACACAAAGGGGAGCCAGTGGATATAATTGATTTGGATTTCCACAAGGCCTCTGACAAGGTGCCACACAAAAAGTAGCAAAATAAGGTAAGATCTCCTGGTGTTAGGTGTAAGGTACTGGTATGGATAGAAAGTTTGCTGACTGGCAGAAAGTGGGGATAAAGAGGACTTGTTTTTCATGACTGCAGCCAGCGATTAATGGAGTTCTGCATGTTTCAGTGTGGGGAGAACAACTATATATGTTATAAATTAACAATTTGGACAACGAATCTGAAGGCAACATTGGCAGACTGTAGAAGGACTTGCACAGGCTAAGACTGTGGGCAACGATGTGGCAGATGAAATACAATGCAGGAAAGTGAAAGGTTATCTACTTTGAAATGCTTCAGAAATCTGACCATAAAAGGAACTTAGTAGCCCTAGTTCAGGATTCTCTTAAGGTTAACATGCAAAGTTAAGGAGGTAAACTTGATGTTAGCATTTGTTTTGAGGGGGCTAGAATTCAAAAGCAGGGTTGTACTGCCAAGACTGTATAAGGGTGTAGTCAAAGTGCTTTTGGAGTTTTGTGAGCAATTTTGAGCCCTGTATCCAAGGAAGGATATGCTGGAATTGGAGGGGGTCCAGATGAAGTTTACAAGATCGATCATGGGAATGAAGGGTTTGTCATATGTAGAGGAGTCGAGGACACTGAGTCTTTACTCAATGGAGTTTAGAAGGATGGGGGTGGGGGGTGGTGGGGGGGATCTCATTGATACTTGCAGAATACTGAGAGGCCTAAATAGAGTGAATGTGGAGAAGATGTTTCCACTCAATAGGAGAAACTAGAATCCATTGGCACAACATCAGCGTGAAGGATCAAACCTTTAGAACTGAGATAAGGAGAAATTTCTTCAGCCAGAGGGTGGTGAATCTGTGAAATTCATTGACAAAGACTGTGTGGAATGGAAGGACGCTGTAGACTCCAAGTTATTGAGCACATTTTAGACAATGTGAGATAGGTTCTTAATTAGTAAGGGGATCAAAGTTGATGAGAAGGCAGGAGGATGAAATTAAGAAACCTCCGATATAATTAAAAGGTGAAGCAGAATTGATGGGCTGAATGACCTAATCATGCTCCTATATCTTATGGTGAAGGCAAAATAGAAACGTTTGATAAAAAAAATGAAATACTTCTTCAGTATGCATTTTCTTTCTTGTGGGCAGGCTCTAAGTTAGACTGGTAATATATTTTATAAAATCAGTTGGACATTTGATTTTAAAGGTAGCATAAAATGGACTTTACTTGTCGAAATTGCTTTTCAACAAATCCCTCTAGCGTGCAAGGAGCCCATTCAGCCCAGACTGTCCCTCTGGACAGCACTCTCACCCCAGCCTCCTTCAACTAATTCTGTAACCCTGGATATCTAACTAATCCACCTCGCGTACACATCTCTAGACACTATTGACAACTTAGCATGGCCAAACAACCTAACCTGCACATCATTGGACTACAAGAGGAAATACATTCAGATACAGGGAGAGCATACAAACTCTTCACAGGTAGTTGCCCATGGCCAGGGTTGAACCTAGGACTCTGGTGCTGTGAGGCAGCAGTGCTAATAGCTAAGCAACTATGCTACATATAGTTTAGTGAGATCAGGAGGTTAGCTTTGCTCAGTGAATTCAAGCATCATTTTGAAGTAAGCATGTAGCTTAGGAACAAAAACAAAGTTTCTGGAAATGCTCAGCAGGTCTGGCAGCATCTGTGGATATTTAACAGTTCTGAGGAAGGTTCACCGGGCCCGAAACATTAACTCTGCTTTCTCCTCCACAGATGCTGCCAGAGCTGCTGAGCTTTTCCAGCAACTTTGTTTTGGTCAGAGATAACGGGAACTGCAGATGCTGGAGAATCCAAGATAACATCCAGCGTGAAGCTGGATGAACACAACAGGCCAAGCAGCATCTCGGGAGCATAAGAGCTGACGTTTCGGGCCTAGACCCTTCATCAGGGAGGGGGTTGGGGAGAGGGAACTGGAATAAATAGGGATAGAGGGGAAGGCAGACTGAAGATGGAGAGAAAAGAAGATAGGTAGAGAGGAGAGTATAGGTGAGGAGGTAGGGAGGGGATAGGTCAGTCCAGGGAAGATGGACAGGTCAAGGAGGTGTGATGAGGTGGCAGGTAGGAAATGGAGGTGCGGCTTGAGGTGGGAGGAAAGGATGATGAGAGGAAGAACAGATTAGGGGAGCAGAGATAAGCTGGGCCGGTTTTGGGATGAGGGGTGGGGGGGGGGGGGGGGAAGAGGGAAGAACTGGGCTGGTTTTGGGATGTGGTGGGGTAAGGGGAGATTTTGAAGCTGGTGAAGTCCACATTGATACCATTAGGCTGCAGGGTTCCCAAGCGGAATATGAGTTGCTGCTCCTGCAACCTTCGGGTGGCATCATTGTGGCACTGCAGGAGGCACATGATGGACATGTCGTCTGAGGAATGGGAGGGGGAGTTGAAATGGTTCGCGACTGGGAGGTGCAGTAGTTTGTTGTGATCTGAGCGGAGGTGTTCTGCAAAGCGGTCTCCTCTGCTTGGTTTCCCCAATGTAGAGGAAGCCACACATTGGCAGATGTGCAGGTGACCATCTGCTTGATTAGGAAGGTCATCTTGGGGCCTGGGATGGGGGTGAGGAAGGTGGTGTGGGGGCAAGTGTAGCACTTACTACGGTTGCAGGGGACGGTGCCGGGTGTGGTGGGATTGGAGGGGAGTGTGGAGCAGACAAGGCAGTCACGGAGAGAGTGGTCTCTCCAGAAGGTAGACAAGGGTGGGGATGGAAAGATGTCTTGGGTGGTGGGGTCGGATTGTAGATGGCGGAAGTGTCGGAGGATGATACGTTGTATCCGGAGATTGATGGGGTGGTATGTGAGAACGAGGGGGATCCTCTGGGTGTGGTTGTGGCAGGGGCGGGGTGTGAGGGATGTGTTGCAGGAAATGCGGAAGATGCAGTCAAGGGCGTTCTCGACCACTGCGGGGGGAGGGGGGGGGAGGAGGAGTTGCGGTCCTTGAAGAACTTGGACATCTGGGATGTGCGGGAGTGGAATGCCTTATTGTGGGAGCAGATGCAGTGGAGGCGGAGGAATTGGGAATAGGGGGTGGAATTTTTGCAGGAGGGTGGGTGGGAGGAGGTGTATTCTAGGTAGCTGTGGGAGTCAGTGTGCTTGAAATGGACATCAGTTTCTACCTGGTTACCTGAGATGGAGACTGAGGCGCCCAGGAAGGTGAGGGATGTGTTGGAGACGGCCCAAGCGAACTTGAGGTTGGGGTGGATGGTGTTGGTGAAGTGGATGAACTGTTCGAGCTCCTCTGGGGAGCAAGAGGCGTCGGTCAGTCAATGTAATGGAGGAAGAGGTGGGGTTTGGGGCCTGTGTAGGTGCAGAAGAGGGACTGTTCCACGTAACCTACATGGAGACAGGCATAGCTTGGGCCCATGTGGGTACCCACGGCCACCCCCTTTGTCTGTAGGAAGTGGGAGGAATCGAAAGAGAAGTTGTTGAGGGTGAGGATGAGTTTGGCTAGGCGGATGAGGATGTCAGTGGAGGGGAATTGGTCAGGCCTGAGGGACAGAAAGAAGCGGAGGGCCTTGAGGCCATCTACATGATGAATACAGGTGTATAGGGACTGGACGTCCATGGTGAAAATGATGTGTTGGGGGCCAGGGAATTGGTAGCCCTGCAGGAGGTGGAGGGTGTGGGTGGTGTCATGGACGTAGTTAGGGAGTTCCTGGACCAAAGGGGAGAAAATGGAGTCCAGATAGGTGGAGATGAGTTCGGTGGGGCAGGAAAAGGCTGAGACAAATGGGTCAACCGGGGCAGGCAGGTTTGTGGATTTTGGGAAGGAGATAGAAACGGGCCGTGCAGGGTTGGGGAACAATGAGGTTGGAGGCTGTGGGTGGGAGGTCCCCTGAGGCGATGAGGTCATGGATGGTATTGGAGATGGTTTGGTGCTCGGGGGTGGGGTCGTGATCAAGGGGGCGGTAGGAGGTGGTGTCGGAGAGTTGGCGTTTGGCCTCGGCGAGGTAGAGGCCAGTGCGCCATACAGTGCGCAGTGTTGCAGGAACAGCAACTCCTTCTGCTTGGGAGCCCTGCAGCCCAATGGTATCAATGTGGACTTCACAAGCTTCAAAATCTCCCCTTGCCCCACCACATCCCAAAACCAGCCCAGTTCTTCCCCTCCCCGCCAATGAATCACAAAACCAGTCCAACCTGTCTCTGCCTCCCGAACCTGTTCTTCCTCTCACCCATCCCTTCCTCCCACCCCAAGCCGCACCTCCATTTCCTACCTACCACTTCATCCCGCCTCCTTGACCTGTCCGTCTTCCCTGGACTGACCTATCCCCTCCCTACCTCCCCACCTATACTCTCTTCTCTACCTGAGATAATGGGAACTGCAGATGCTGGAGAATTCCAAGATAATAAAATGTGAGGCTGGATGAACACAGCAGGCCAAGCAGCATCTCAGGAGCACTAAAGCTAACATTTCGGGCCTAGACCCTTCATCAGAGAGGGGGATGGGGAGAGGGAACTGGAATAAATAGGGAGAGAGGAGGAGGCGGACCGAAGATGGAGAGTAAAGAAGATAGGTGGAGAGAGTATAGGTGGGGAGGTGGGGAGAGGATAGGTCAGTCCAGGGAAGACGGACAGGTCAAGGAGGTGGGATGAGGTTAGTAGGTAGCTGGGGGTGCAGCTTCGGGTGGGAGGAAGGGATGGGTGAGAGGAAGAACCGGTTAGGGAGGCAGAGACAGGTTGGACCCGCTTTGGGGCTTGGGGACCGCTTTGCAGAACACCTCCGCTCAGTTCGCAACAAACAACTGCACCTCCCAGTCACAAACCATTTCCACCCCCCCTCCCATTCTCTAGATGACATGTCCATCATGGGCCTCCTGCACTGCCACAATGATGCCACCCGAAGGTTGCAGGAACAGCAACTCATATTCCGCCTGGGAACCCTGCAGCCATATGGTATCAATGTGGACCTCACCAGTTTCAAAATCTCCCCTTCCCCTACTGCATCCCTAAACCAGCCCAGTTTGTCCCCTCCCCCCACTGCACCACACAACCAGCCCAGCTCTTCCTCCCCAGCCACTGCATCCCAAAACCAGTCCAACCTGTCTCTGCCTCCCTAACCGGCTCTTCCTCTCACCCGAAGCCGCACCCCCATCTACCTACTAACCTCATCCCACCTCCTTGACCTGTCCGTCTTCCCTGGACTGACCTATCCCCTCCCTACCTCCCCACCTATACTCTCTCCACCTATCTTCTTTACTCTCCACCTTCGGTCCACCTCCCCCTCTCTCCCTATTTATTCCAGTTCCCTCTCCCCATCCCCCTCTCTAATGAAGGGTCTAGGCCCGAAACGTCAGCCTTAGTGCTCCTGAGATGCTGCTTGGCCTGCTGTGTTCATCCAGCCTCTCATTTTATTATCTTTGAACTCTCCTCTCTACCTATCTTCTTTTCTCTTCATCTTTGGTCCGCCTCCCCCTCTCTCCCTATTTATTCTAGTTCCCTCTCCCCATCCCCCAACTTCCACAAACGGCATGAGATAATGATTAGATAATATACATTTCTGTGATATTGATTCAGTGTTAAATATTGGCCGCAACTTTGTGGATGACTCTACCATGAATCTAAGGAGTGTAATTCAAGTCTTTTACATCCAAAGTGGCAAATGGTGCCTCAGCTTAACATTTTGGCATCTCCAACAATACAGCCCACTCTCAGTACTCCACTGAAGTGTCAGTCTCAATGTTTATCCTCACAGAACTGCAACTAGAAACCGGAACTCTGATCTAAGAATGCCACCAATTGAGTTATAGCTATCACACATTACATTATGTATGACAATGTAACTTTTTTTTCCATCATCTCTCTTTTTGTGTCAAAGGTTGCGTATCAGCTCAGGTCTGGGTTTGTGCCCACATCAGGGATCCTTCAGAGATAGTAGAAACTGCTGATTCTGGAGTCTGAGATAATAAGGTGTGGAGCTAGATGAACACAGCAGGCCAGGCAGCAGAGGAGCAGGAAAGCTGACGTTTCGGGTCTGGACTCTTTCAGAAACTCGGGCATTCCAGGGCTCTACTGAGAATGATGAGATGTAGGACCAGAAGCAGGACATTTAGCCCGTCAAAATCTTCTCCACCATTCCATTGAATCACGGCTGATCTAATAGTCCTCAATTCCACTTTCCTGTCTTCTCTCCAACACCCTTGATTTCCTTCCTGATATACTTAACTATTTGCTGAGGAAGTGTGGTTGTTTTTACCATTTTGTTGATCAATTGTCTCTTACAATGGCTCTGATGGATGAATTATTGGAAGAAAGGGCAGGAGTTCAGTCATATCCCAGTCAACATAATTTCCTCATCCAACATCATCAACACTTTCTTTGGTCATTAGGTATTGAGACCATAATGCTTGATTGATTTCAGGTGAAATCATTTGAGATACAGCTGAGTGTCTTGGTAAGGTATGTAAATCAACATTCCTTCTGACCATCAGAAGGCAAACATCTGAAACTGCAAAAAGATGAAAGAATTTGAAAAACAGACAGACAATGCATAACTCATCCCAGACTTTGATAAAAAAAATACAGGGTTGTTCGATTGACCCTCAGTTAGTATGGTTTCCTCTGTATGGGTGCATTGTATTGAAGTCCATCCAAGATTGTAATTTTATTTTAATTTAAAGATGATAATATCTAAAAGATAAGCAACACCTTTTCGCTTAGTGACACAAGTGTAAGAATATTTGCCCCACTGTAATCTTCCCATGAATCCTTCACTCATGAAGCTGGGTAGTACGATGCTTGCTGGGATCAGATTGGGAGAAAGAAATGATACATGTTTAGAGGTGTAGAACTAGAATACATAATAAGTGGGGAGGCTATGCCAGGAGCAGCACTAGCAGTTATTTAACAATGAGGTGTTGAGCTGGTGAAGATAGAACACAGGATTACATTTACATTGAATAGTGGCAGCATCATGTGATAGGTTAGCATTCACACAGCAAACAGTGCCTTCTAATCTCCACCACATCCCATTGTGAATAGCAGACAATTAAACAATTAACTACAGCAGGAAGCTCCACCAATAGCCCTACCCTCAATGATCGAGACCCTAGCTCAGTGATGGATCCAGTAAAGGGCCAACTAATGAACCATCACTTGCTGAGATCCCCAACACCCAACAATCAACAATACCTGTCTTCAACCCAATAAAATGTGAGGCTGGATGAACACAGCAGGCCAAGCAGCATCTCAGGAGCACAAAAGCTGACGTTTCGGGCCTAGACCCTTCAAAGAGGGGGACGGGGAGAGGGAACTGGAATAAATAGGAAGAGAGGGGGAGGCGGACCGAAGATGGAGAGAAAAGAAGATAGGTGGAGAGGAGAGTATAGGTGGGGAGGGGATAGGTCAGTTCAGGGAAGACGGACAGGTCAAGGAGGTGGGATGAGGTTAGTAGGTAGATGGGGGTGCGGCTTGGGGTGGGAGGAAGGGATGGGTGAGAGGAAGAACTGGTTAGGGAGGCAGAGACAGGTTGGACTGGATTTGGGATGCAGCGGGGGGGGGGGGGGGAAGAGCTGGGCTGGTTGTGTGGTGCAGTGGGGGGGTGGGGGGTGGGAAGGGTAGATTTTGAAGCATGTGAAGTCCACATTGATACCATTGGGCTGCAGGACTCCCAAGCAGAAGGCGTTGCTGTTCCTGCAACACTGCGCACTGACCTCAACATCGCCGAGGCCAAACGCCAACTCTCCGACACCACCTCCTACCGCCCCCTTGATCACGACCCCACCCTCGAGCACCAAACCATCTCCAATACCATCCATGACCTCATCGCCTCAGGGGACCTCCCATCCACAGCCTCCAACCTCATTGTTCCCCAACCCCGCATGGCCCGTTTCTATCTCCTTCCCAAAATCCACAAACCTGCCTGCCCCGGTTGACCCATTTGTCTCAGCCTTTTCCTGCCCCACCAAACTCATCTCCACCTATCTGGACTCCATTTTCTCCCCTTTGGTCCAGGAACTCCCTAACTACGTCCATGACACCACCCACGCCCTCCACCTCCTCCAGGACTTCCAATTCCCTGGCCCCCAACACCTCATCTTCACCATGGACGTCCAGTCCCTATACACCTGCATTCCGCATGCAGATGGTCTCAAGGCCCTCCACTTCTTCCTGTCTCGCAGGCCCGACCAGTCCCCCTCCACCGACACCCTCATCCGCCTAGCTGAACTCGTCCTCACCCTCAACAACTTCTCTTTTGACTCCTCCCACTTCCTACAGACAAAGGGGGTGGCCATGGGCACCCGCATGGGCCCCAGCTATGCCTGCCTCTTTGTAGGTTACGTGGAACAGTCCCTCTTCCGCACCTACACAGGCCCCAAACCCCACCTCTTCCTCCGGTACATTGATGACTGTATCGGCGCTGCCTCTTGCTCCCCAGAGGAGCTCGAACAGTTCATCCACTTCAACACCTTCCACCCCAACCTTCAGTTCACCTGGGCCATCTCCAGCACATCCCTCACCTTCCTGGACCTCTCAGTCTCCATCTCAGGCAACCAGTTTGTAACTGATGCCCATTTCAAGCCCACCGACTCCTACAGCTACCTAGAATACACCTCCTCCCACCCACCCTCCTGCAAAAATTCCATCCCCTCTTCCCAATTCCTCCGCCTCCGCCGCATCTGCTCCCACGATAAGGCATTCCACTCCCGCAAATCCCAGATGTCCAAGTTCTTCAAGGACCGCAACTTTCCCCCCACAGTGATCGAGAACGCCCTTGACCGCGTCTCCCGTATTTCCCGCAACACATCCCTCACACCCCGCCCCCGCCACAACTGCCCAAAGAGGATCCCCCTCGTTCTCAAACACCACCCTACCAACCTCCGGATACAACGCATCATCCTCCAACACTTCCGCCATTTACAATCCGACCCCACCACCCAAGACATTTTTCCATCCCCACCCCTGTCTGCTTTCCGGAGAGACCACTCTCTCCGTGACTCCCTTGTTCGCTCCACACTGCCCTCCAACCCCACCACACCCGGCACCTTCCCCTGCAACCGCAGGAAATGCTACACTTGCCCCCACACCTCGCCCCTCACCCCCATCCCAGGCCCCAAGATGACATTCCACATTAAGCAGAGATTCACCTGCACATCTGCCAATGTGGTATACTGCATCCACTGTACACGGTGTGGCTTCCTCTACATTGGGGAAACCAAGCCGAGGCTTGGAGACCGCTTTGCAGAACACCTCCGCTCAGTCCGCAACAAACTGCACCTCCCAGTCGCAAACCATTTCCACTCCCCCTCCCATTCTCTAGATGACATGTCCATCATGGGCCTCCTGCACTGCCACAATGATGCCACCCGAAGGTTGCAGGAACAGCAACTCATTCAGCCTGGGAACCCTGTAGCCTAATGGTATCAATGTGGACTTCACCAGTTTCAAAATCTCCCCTTCCCCAACAGCATCCCTAAACCAGCCCAGTTCGTCCCCTTCCCCCCACTGCACCACACAACCAGCCCAGCTCTTCCCCCCCACCCCCCACCCACTGCATCCCAAAACCAGTCCAACCTGTCTCTGCCTCCCTATCTGGTTCTTCCTCTCACCCATCCCTTCCTCCCACCCCAAGCCGCACCCCCATCTACCTACTAACCTCATCCCACCTCCTTGACCTGTCCGTCTTCCCTGGACTGACCTATCCCCTCCCTACCTATATTCTTTTCTCTCCATCTTCGGTCCGCCTCCCCCTCTCTTCCTATTTATTCCAGTTCCCTCTCCCCATCCCCCTCTCTGAAGAAGGGTCTAGGCTCGAAACGTCAGCTTTTGTGCTCCTGAGATGCTGCTTGGCCTGCTGTGTTCATCTAGCCTCACATTTTATCATCTTGGAATTCTCCAGCATCTGCAGTTCCCATTATCTCTAATACCTGTCTTCAACCCATTTGATTAATTCCAGCAAAATCAAGAAATAAGACCTGATGGCAATAAGATGTCAGAGCAGAAGAGGGCCATTCAGCCCATCAAGCCTGCTGTACCATTCAATGAAATCATGACATTGGATAATCTGCCATTTTCTTGACTTCTCCCCATAACAGTTGATTTTGTTATTTATTAAAAATATTTCTATATCAGCCTTGAATATTTTCAGTCACCTAGGCTCAACAGTCCTCTGCAGAAATCGATTCCACAGATTCATAGAACAATACAGCACAGAACAGGCCCTTCAGCCCACAATGTTGCGCCGACCATTGATCCTCATGGATGCACCCTCAAATTTCTGTGACCATATGCATGTCCAGCAGTCTCTTAAATGACTCCAATGACCTTGCTTCCACAACTGCTGCTGGCAACGCATTCCATGCTCTCACAACTCTCTGTGTAAAGAACCCGCCTCTGACACCCACTCTAAACTTTCCTCCAACGAGCTTAAAACTATGACCCCTCGTGCTAGCCATTTCTGCCCTGGGAAATAGTCTCTGGCTATCAACTCTATGCCTCTCATTATCTTGTATACCTCAATTAGGCCCCCTCTCCTCCTTCTTTTCTCCAATGAAAAGAGTCCGAGCTCAGTCAACCTCTCTTCATAAAATAAGCCCTCTAGTCCAGGCAGCATCCTGGTAACCCTCCTCTGAACCCTCTCCAAAGCAGCCACATCTTTCCTATAATAGGGCGACCAGAACTGGACGCAGTATTCCAAGTGCGGTCTAACCAAAGTTTTATAGAGCTGCAACAAGATCTCACGACTCTTAAACTCAATCCCCCTGTTAAGAAAGCATATGGTGTTTTGGCTTTCATTAACAACCCTGTCCACTTGGGTGGCCATTTTAAGGGATCTATGTATCTGCACACCAAGATGCCTCTGTTCCTCCACACTGCCAAGAATCCTATCCTTAATCCTGTACTCAGCTTTCAAATTCGACCTTCCAAAAATGTATCACCTCGCATTTATCCAGGTTGAACTCCATCTGCCACCTCTCAGCCCATCTCTGCATCTTGTCAATGTCCTGCTGCAGCCTACAACAGCCCTCTATACTGTCAACGACACCTCCAACCTTCGTGTCGTCTGCAAACTTGCTGACCCATCCTTCAATCCCCTCATCCAAGTCATTAATAAAAATTACAAACAATAGAGGCCCAAGGACAGAGCCCTGTGGAACACCACTGACTTCCAGGCAGAATATTTTCCTTCTACTATCACTCGCTGCCTTCTGTTGGCCAGCCAATTCTGTATCCAGACAGCTAAGTTCCCCTGTATCCCATTCCTTCTGACCTTCTGAATGAGCCTACCATGGGGAACCTTATCAAATGCCTTAGTGAAGTCCATATACACCACATCCACAGCTCGACTCAACTTTTCTAGCCACATCCTCAAAGACCTCGATAAGGTTTGTGAGGCACGACCTGCCCCTCACAAAGCCGTGTTGACTGCATTTTATCAAGCCATGCTCCTCCAGATGGTCATAAATCCTATCCCTCAGAATCCTTTCTAACACCTTGCAGACGACAGATGTGAGACTTACTGGTCTGTAATTGCCGGGGATTTCCCTATTTCCTTTCTTGAAGAGAGGAATTACATTTGCCTCTCTAGTCCTCAGGTACGACTCCAGTGGAGAGCGAGGATGCAAAGATCCTCGCAAGTGGTGAAGCAATTGCATTTCTCGCTTCCCAAAGCAGCAGAGGACAAATCTGGTCCGGGCCTGGTGACTTGTCAATCTTAATGTTTGACAAAATTTTCAGCACATCAGCTTCCTCTACCTCTATCCATTCCTGCATGCACACCTGCTCTTCAAAGGTTTCATTCACTACAAAGTTCGTTTCTTTCGTAAAGACAGAAGCAAAAAAATTCATTTAGGGCTTCCCCTACCTCCTCAGACTCCACACACAAGTTCCCTGTGCTATCCCTGATCGGCCTACTCTTTGACGATTCTCTTATTCCTCACATAAGTGTAAAATGCCTTTGTTTTCCCTAATTTGTTCTGCCAAGCCTTTCTCGTGCCCCCTCCTGGCTCTCCTCAGACCATTTTTGAGCTTCTTCCTTGCCTGCGTGTAATCCTCTCTAGCTGAACTTGACCCTAGCTTCCTCCACCTTATGTAAGCTACCTTCTTCCTTTTCACAAGAAGCTCCACCACTCTCATCATCCAAGGTTCCTTCATCTTACCCCTTCTTGCCTGTCTCAGGGGGACATATTTACTCATCACTCGCAACAACTGTTCCTTAAACAGTCTCCACATGTCTATAGTGCCTTTACCATGAAAGGATTGCTCCCAGTCCATGCTTCCTAACTAGTGTCTAATCGCATCATAGTTTCCTCTTCCCCAATTAAATATCCTCCCATTTTGCCTCATCCTCTCCTTCTCCATAGCTATGTAGAATGTGAGGCAGTTATGGTCACTATCACCAAAATGCTCTCCCACCACAAGATCTGATACCTGCATTCATTACACTATGGGAGAATAAATTCCTCCTCATCGCTGACTTAAATGATCAACACCGTATTCTGAGATTACACCCTTTGGTCCTAGGCTCTGACTGGGGAAGATAACTTTTCCATATCTACTCTGTCAAGTCTTCTAAAGAACTTGTGTGCTTCAATAAAGTCACCTCTAAGTCTACTGTATTCTAAAGAGAACAGCCCGTTCAATCTCTCCTCAGAAGAGAGTCCTTTTCATGTCTTTGATCAGCCACTAGAAACTTCACTGGACTGTCTCCAATGCCAGACATCTTTTCATAGATTAAAAAATCCAGAACTGTTCTCAGTATTTCAGCTGTGATCTGACTAGTAGCTTGTATATGATTGAAATGGTTGAAGCAGTGAATATGGCAGAGATTATGTGCTCTGACCTTAGTTCAAGGTGTAGTACCGAAGATGTGTATACCAGAAATATTTACATCCTTATTTCAGTATGGCTGCAATACCTGACAATGTGAAAAAATACAGAGATATATTGTTTTCACAAAAATCAGAATGATTCCAAGCCAACCTACTAATCGAGGAGATAGTAGGAACTATAATCAACCCACTTTGTGGGGGGCTTGGTACAGCAACAGCTGTGCCCAGGATAAGAAACTCCAGAGAGTTGTGAACACAGTACTACACAATCTAACCTTCCATCCATTGGCTCCATCTATACTTCTTACTGCTTTGGGAAAGCAGACAACAAAGATCCCTCCCACTCCAGTTATACACATAGAATCCCTACAGTACGGAAACAGGCCCTTCGGCCTAACAAGTCCACACCAACCCTCAATCCCACCCAGACCCTTCTTCCTCATCTATTCCAATCACTTCAGTCAGGCAGAAGATACAAAAGCTTAAACACATGTAACTAGCAGATTCAAGGACAGCTTATTCCCTGATGTTTTTAGACTTCTGAATGGACCTCTCAAATTTTAAATTTATTGTTGATCTCACTCTTTATGCCACTTCTCTGCAGCTATAACATTGCATTCCTCATTCTGTTCTACTACCCTAGTGTACTTCGCATGGTATGATCTGCCTGTGCCACTCACTGCACCTAGATACATGTGACAATAATAAATCAAATCAACACATTTAGAAACATTAATCACACACATCTGAAGCAAGTGGGATTCGTACCCATGGCTTGTGGCTCAGAGGTGAGGACATTATCACTGCACCGCAAGAACCCAACTCCTCAGTATAATGTCCAAGGTTCAACCACCTTCAGCCGCTTCATGCATTACCTTTCACATAAGGCCATTGATGATGATGCTTACTGGTTGCACAGCACTGAGTCCCATTCACAACTCCTTATATACTCATACAGTCCATGTCCATATGCAGTAAGACATGAGGTAACATTTGTGCTTAGTCATATGACTAAGTCTGCCCCTGGCTTGATCCTGAAAGCTGTTCACCCAGCTTGGAGGGTGCCACAGAATTGAGGCAGTCAATGACATAAGGTACTGTTGCCCTGAAGCATGGGGTTAATGCATATTCCCAGCACCATGATCATCTGGGAAAGTTCCAGACGATCATCACTGCCTCAATAAACCCAGTAAGTCTAAATCTGCAGAAGGCAAAACGCTTGCAGCTTTCTACTTCTTCCCTCCAGTGATAGCTCTCACGTTGTGCTTTTCACAGTCAAACACTCTTGCACCTTTATATTCCCAAAGCTTGGGATCACTTAGAAGGGCTCGACTTGGTTCCTTACCAAATTTTAACCGATCCTTCAAAATATTTAAACACATGCGTGCTGTTGTCAACCCAGCAGAAAAGTCAGATCTCAGAATGTTACCTGGCTTGATAGGTGATGCATTGCTGAGGCCAGTTGGTTAGCTCAGTGACTGGATGGCTGATTTGTATTATGGTGTTGCTAACATTGTGGGTTCTGTTCCCATAGTGCCTAAGGATTTGCATTCTTTGCCTGAGGTGTGGTGACCATCAAGTTAAGCTCATTGCTGGTTCTCTGAGGTGAAAGTATGATGATGGCAACTTTACTTTTTAATTTTATATTGCATTTGGCCAACATGATGATTGATTCTCAAAGCATATTCATAGCAGGCTGCAGATGTATTATTTAAACAAGAGAACAAGCGTTTATTATACAAATCAAGTAACAGCTAAACAAAGATATGCACATTTAGTCAGAAAAAAAAACTTAGATTTGCAAAATAGAATACTTGTATTTATATAACCCCTTTTATGACCACAGGACATCAAGGCTTTGAGTCAATGAAGTGCTTACAAGAAGCAACCATTATTTAATGCAGGAAAACACAGCAATGAGTGTGCACAGCAAGCTCCCATTAACAATAAAGCAATGATCAGATAACATGTTTCAGTGATTTTGGGTGCATGATTCATATTTTTCAAAGTGCAGTAAACCTCATCTGCTCATCTTTAAATAGTTCAGTGAGATCATTGGCATTCATGTTAGAGGGCATTAGAACAATGTCTCAAGTGGAAAGTGTCTCTTCAAACCATGAAGTGTTACCGTAGCTGTGTCAACCTCAACATTGTGGATTCAAGGAACACAATCTTTTGCCTCAGATTTCACTCAAATGTATACATGCACTGACACACACAAAACAAACACACGTGCATGCACACACATGTTTGAAAAATCCAGAACAATACAAGTCAGTGTTTATTTTAGTCAAGGCAGTTAGTCACTGGAATATCAGGTGAGCTAGTTTCCTCTTCTCCCCTTTGGACACTGAAAGGAACTTGCAACTCATTATATTTGACACTAAACACGTCCAGCTAAGGTCAAGGAACAATCAGTAAAGCTGGTGTTCACTGACAAAGCCAAACAATAAAATAATGTTCCAGACGATGCAAAGTGAAAATTTTACTGGGATCTGAGCATAATGCTCATACCAAGAAGCAAGAGAGGCCATCGAGCACCATTGAGTGTTCAGAAAAGAATCCCAAGTTTAATCCCCAACAATAGATTTTCATGTAGGTTAGGGATAAGCTGATTTGAATATTTTCACACATTCCAAAAAATGCACAACAAATCCATTTATGACTTTGCTGAGACCTTCCATCTTTTCACATAGGGTTCATCTTCCTAGTGCCTCTTCTGACCCAGAAGAGTGTACATGTGGAGTATGGATGCACATACAGACTGGATAGAGGACCATTGCAGGCCTACAACACAACAACCCAACTCCAAATCCCCCTCCCACTTATTTCAGAATCCTCTCACCATCCCCCTTTTCTAATGAAAGGTTAGGCCCAAAACATCAGCTTTTATGCTCCTAAGAGGCTCCTTGGCCTGCTGGGTTCATCTAGCTATACACTTTGTTAGTCCAACTCCCAATATTGCTTAATGCCCCCAAACCTCATCCTCACACACCCAATACTCCACTGTCACCTCTAGCCCTTCCATATCATTGCATGCACAACAGAGATACTCCAGGATGATAAAATGTGAGGCTGGACGAACACAGCAGGCCAAGCAGCATCTCAGGAGCACAAAAGCTGACGTTTCAGGCCTAGACCCTTCATCAGAGAGGGGGATGGGGAGAGGGAACTGGAATAAATAGGGAGAGAGGGGGAGGCGGACCGAAGATGGAGAGAAAAGAAGATAGGTGGAGAGAGAGTATAGGTGGGGAGGTAGGGAGGGGATAGGTCAGTCCAGGGAAGACGGACAGGTCAAGGAGGTGGGATGAGGTTAGTAGGTAGATGGGGGTGCGGCTTCGGGAGGGAGGAAGGGATGGGTGAGAGGAAGAACCAGATAGGGAGGCAGAGACAGGTTGGACTGGTTTTGGGATGCAGTGGGGGGGGGGGCGCGCGGGGGAGAGCTGGGCTGGTTGTGTGGTGCAGTGGGGGGAAGGGGACGAACTGGGCTGGTTTAGGGATGCAGTAGGGGAAGGGGAGATTTTGAAACTGGTGAAGTCCACATTGATACCATATGGCTGCAGGGTTCCCAGGCGGAATATGAGTTGCTGTTCCTGCAACCTTCGGGTGGCATCATTGTGGCAGTGCAGGAGGCCCATGATGGACATGTCATCTAGAGAATGGGAGGGGGAGTGGAAATGGTTTGCGACTGGGAGTTGCAGTTGTTTGTTGCGAACTGAGCGGAAGCGTTCTGCAAAGCGGTCCCCAAGCCTCCACTTGGTTTCCCCAATGTAGAAGAAGCCACACCGTGTACAGTGGATGCAGTATACCACATTGGCAGATGTGCAGGTGAACCTCTGCTTAATGTGGAAAGTCATCTTGGGGCCTGGGATAGGGGTGAGGGAGGAGGTGTGGGGGCAAGTGTAGCACTTCCTGCGGTTGCAGGGGAAGGTGCCGGGTGTGGTGGGGTTGGAGGGCAGTGTGGAGCGAACAAGGGAGTCACGGAGAGAGTGGTCTCTCCGGAAAACAGACAGGGGTGGGGATGGAAAAACGTCTTGGGTGGTGGGGTCGGATTGTAAATGGCGGAAGTGTTGGAGAATGATGCGTTGTATCCGGAGGTTGGTAGGGTGGTGTGAGAACGAGGGGGATCCTCTTAGGGCGGTTGTGGCGGGGGCGGGGTATGAGGGATGTGTTGCAGGAAATACGGGAGACACGGTCAAGGGCGTTCTCAATCACTGTGGGGGGAAAGTTGCAGTCCTATACTCCAGGTTGTCTCCATGATTCATATTTCCCATTCCACCTCCTTTTACCTGTCTTCAATAACCACAGACCAAATATGTACTCTACAGTTTTTAATGGATACAAAGGTGAGTAGGAAGTTTAAAAAATCATTAAAAAAATTAAATTTCTAATAATCCAACAAAACCTTGTATTTAGCTGAAGTAACCACACAGAGGCCCATCATTAACTCACCCTTTATTTAAAGGTGCACAGTACACTGTTTGTGATCAGCCAGCTCAGAGTCAGACCCCTGAACCAACAAGATGCTCAATCTCCTGGTTATATTGGTCCTCTAGGGCTTTCCTGATTGACACAGGTTAACAACTCCAATCAAGGGCCTTGAAGTTAACAAGATCCAACTGGTTACAATCACTACATTAACAACAATGGGAATTGCTGGAAAATCTCAGCAGATCTGTCAGCATCTGTGAAGAGAAATAAGAGTTAACATTTAGGGTCGAGTGACTCTGAGGAAGATTAACTCTTATTTCTCTTCACAGATGCTACCAGAGATTTTCTAAAAACAGAGAAATCTCTGTTTTTGTTTCTGATTACCATCATTCTCAGTTCTTTCAGTTTTTGCTACGATAACAGCACTGTTGCCGATAGTGAGAAAGCCTCCACTACTTTTTTTAAAAGCTTTAAATGCCGATTAGTTTAGTAAGTAAACAATAAGCCACATAAAATACATATGCTGTTTTTATAGCCTCTTAAAAGGGAGAATGGTTCTTAGATCAAGACAACACCTGCCGAGTTAAAGCCATAATTATCTTTTGAAACTCAGCCAAGCATCTCAGCACTTACAACTGCCATGCCAAATATGTCCAGCTTTATTGCCTGAAACAGACTCCAATTTGTATTTTAAATAAGAATGCCTGTCAGTTAATGGAGGGGAGCAGATGCATGGATATTTTTCTGTTTTCAATAATAGTATTTTTTGTAAGCTGTCAATTGACTTAAACTACAACTCACATCAGGACAGTGGAGATTGACACGTCAAGGTTTCTCTATTTTTAATGCATTTTGACAGTGACGATTCTGTAGTTTTAAGAGGTTTTACTTATCCTTTTTTTTGTGAAGAAAGGTTGAAAGGTGCAGAGCAGTATGCTCAAATCTGATGAAGTAAAGAGCTTTTGAAGCTTTGGAAATTATTTAAAGTTGGCTCAATGGAAACAGCCTGAATGGGTGGGTCCAAACTCCCACAGAAGCAGGGCTTTTAGTTTTAGCTTCCAGCAGTTGCAGGGGTTTTTGGAGCTGCATGTGGAAGGTGCTTTCCCTCTCTCTGCCACTGCTAAAAGCTGGGATTCTCTTCATGCTACTAGAATTACATAAGAGGCAATCTGTTTTACGGAATTTGCCTTTGCCAATGGTGTGTTAATGGGATATTACAATATTGCAATAGTTAATTAATGGTAATTAATATATATATATATTATTTTGCTAAGCATTTTGATAGAGTTACAGTTAAGTCGATTTTGTCAGTTTTTTAACTGTAGTGTAAAAATAAAGCATGGCTTCCTTTGAGTTGAGTATTTGACCAAATGAATTACATCTGAGTGCAATGGCTTATACTTAACTTTAAAATTAGAAAATGTCAGGGTCTAATCTAATTTTAGTCTGGTCTATAACATTGGCACTTTTGATAATTGGAAATGTATGGCAATGTGTACCACAGATGTTTAAATTCGGTGTGTTAACTATAAGAAATGCAGGGATAGGATAGAGGGGTCATTCTGTGTGGGATGCTCTTTGGAGAGCCAGTTTGGACTCATTGGGCTGAATGGCCTGTTTCTATACTCTAGGGATTCAACTCTTCTATTCTAACTGAAAAGCCTTTTGTACCCAGAGAGACAAGATCACAGTAGAAGATGGCATATTATTATGGGAAGTGAGACTAGTTGCCCTGTGAAAAGGTTGCTGTCAGGGTCCACCAGGGTGTTCCTCCTCCTAGCCTACAAGTAGAAGCTGAAACAGCAGGATCCTTCACCAAAGGAAATTCAACGCTGGTTCAAAGCTGTAGCAGACTGCCTCCGGGACTGCTTGGAATCAATGGACTTGCCTGTGTTCAAGTGCTCAGCAGCAAGCCTAGTTGAGCACACCACTACCACCACAAGCTTTGTTCCCAAATATGCGGAGGACTGTGTCCCAAAGAAGTCAATCCAAGTGTTCCCCAACCGTAAACCTTGGATGAACCAGGAAATCCAATCCCTATGGAAGACCAGACATGCAGCATTCAAGTCAGGTGATGTGGACCAATGAAAGAAATCCAGATATGACCTCCACAAAGCCATCAGGGATGCCGAGAGGCAGTACTGGACCAAGCTGGAGGCCCCCAAACCTACCAAACAGACTCCTACCTCCTATGGCATGGGCGAAGCAACATTACAGAATACAAAATGAAACAGCGTAAGAGAGCGGACAATGACACATCCCTCCCTGACACACTCAATGCTTTCATTGCGACGCGGTCATACCAGCCCCGGGCACATCTGTTCTCTCCACCACCGCTGCAGATGTCAGATTCTGGGAGTCAAGCCAAGGAAAGTGATGAGCCTGGACAATGTCCCCGGCTCCTGTGCGGACCAACAGGTAGAGGTATTCAGCGACAACTTCAACCTCTCCATCCCACAAGCCAAAGCCCCCACCTGCCTCAAGAAGACCACCATCATTCCCTGTACCTAAGAAAGCACATGCAATGTGCATTAATGACAGCCACCCCGTGGCCCATGCCTCAATAATCTTGAAGTGCTTCAAGAGTTTGAGTGGTCATGGCCCACATCAACTCCAGCCTCCCAGGCTGACTCGATCCCCTACAACTTGCCTACCGATGTAACAGGGCCACAGAGGATGCCCTATCCCTAGCCCTGCACTCATCCCTGGAACATCTGGACAACAGATACACCTACATCAGACTCCTGCTCGTTGACTACAGCTCCGCCTTCAACACCATTACCCCCTTCAAACTGATCTCAAAACTGTGTGACCTTGATCTCAGCTCCATCCTCTGCAACTGGACCCTCAGCTTTCTGACCCACAGGCTGCAATCAGTGAGGATAGGTAACTGTACCTTTTCCACAGTAACATTCAACACTAGAGCCTCCCGCCCCACCCCAAAGATGCATCCTCAGCCTCCTACTGTACTCACTGTACACTCACAACTGTGTTGCCAAATCCCAAATGAATACCATCTACAAGTTCACTGAGGACATCACCATAGTGGGACAGATATCTAACAATGATGAGCCAGAATACAGAAGGGAGATAGAGGGCTTGGTGTCAAAGTAGAATGATAACAAACTCTCTCTCAACATCAGCAAAACTAAAGAACTGATCATTGATTTCAGAAAGAAAGGAGGAGAACATGCACCCATCTACATCAATGGAACTGAGGTTGAGAGAGTGGACAGCGCCAGGTTCCTCAGAGAGACGATAACTGACAACCTGTCCTGGAATTCCCACATAGATACAACAGCCAAGAAGACACAATGACACTGCTTCTTCCTCAGGCAGCTCAGGAAATTTGGACAAGTCCAAGAACAAAACTGTCTCGGCTCCTGTTTGATTATGGGACCTGGTGCCAAAATGTCCCAGGGGAGGAGCTACAAAAAAGAAACATCCTATGTCCTTCCACTCAGGGAGGGATGGATGTAGAGATTTTAATGAGATCAGCCAAGTGGATCTCATCAAATCTGAGTGGGGCTAGCGAGTTTTGAGAAGATTTGTAGCTCAGGTTGAGGCTCTGGATGTGAGTTTGCTCACTGAGCTGGAAGGTTTGTTTTCTGAGTGGAGCTGTTAACATGGCCCAATTGGGGAGCCTAGGCTGACAGGAGTGTCAGAGATTTTGTTCACTCTGAGAGCTGGCTCTGAAGGAGCTGGATCAGTGTCAAGGACATTGTGAATATAAAGTGACCTGGTGATGGAAAACGTGCCTCTGTAGATTTATTTCAGACTGCAATGGGAAAAAGGCCAGTTTTAAATAAGCGAGAACCGAGAAAAGATTACTGCATTTCTTTTTTAAAAATGTAGATCACTGTGACTCATTATGCCTATTATTCACACTGCTGTTTGTTCAAGCAGTGAGGGAAGTTATTGTGGACGAGAATTGGCCAGCAACAAGTAGCTGACTGGACTGTAGAATGGTGACCAGTTGTCTGTGACAAAAGCCTTCTGTCAGACCACAATGATGTGATTACCACTCGTACGCACCTGCCTAACCTGTTCTTCCTCTCACCTATCTCCTCCTTCCACCTCAAGCTGCACCCCCATTTCCTGCCTACTAAACTCATCCTATCCCCTTGACCTGTCCGTCCTCCCCGCACTGACCTATCTCCTCCCTACCTCCCCACCCACACTCTCCTCTCCACCTATCTTCTCCTCTATCCATATTCAGTCAGCCTCCCCCTCTCTCCCTATTTATTTCAGAATCCTCTCGCCATCCCCCTTTTCTAATGAAGGGTCTATGCTCGAAACATCAGCTTTTATGCTCCTAAGATGCTGCTTGGCCTGCTGTGTTCATCCAGCCCCACACTTTGTTATCTATGATGTGATTACCTCCCTGGTTCCTGAACAGATGGTGGGTATGAATGTTTTGTCAGAAACTATCATACCTCGGGAGGGGGAAGACCTGTTTCTCCTGTGGAGTGGAAAGCACATCAAGTTGGAAGATAATAAAATGTGAGGCTGGATAAACACAGCAGGCCAAGCAGCATCTCAGGAGCACAAAAGCTGATGTTTCGGGCCTAGACCCTTCATCAGAGCATCTGCAGTTCCCATTATCTCAAGTTGGAAGATAGTCAGTTTATTTACATTCACCAGTTGCTGTTAGCTGTGTCTCCTAACCAGTAAAGCAGAGACTTTATACATGTGAACCAGTCGCCCTGTACCTTCAGCAAGCAAGTGAAAGTAGCTGGAGAAGAGGAATCAAGGATCAGCATGCCCAGACAAACCTAAAGGATTATCTCAATAAACCTATAAACGGGGGCCAGTTTTCTTCTACCTATCGTACCCATTTTGTTTTTGTGTCTATCTGCATGTGTGTACAAGAAGAAGTTTATAAGGGGATTAGAGTTTTAACTGGTAGAGTTAAATGTCCGTGTTTCATAATTGTATACCTGTAGTTAAAATCTTCTTATTTTTAACAAGTAGTCATCTTTCTTATGTGCAGAAATCTGGTTTGTATTTTATGTCAACCTGGGGCCAATAGGGGATTGGGGAATTTTATGAAACTTTTACAAAACCTTTAAACTTCATGATGATTCTGGAAATAGTGGAGCTTGATTTCCAGTGTGCTCCCCAGGGAGCTTTGATAGGATAATGAAGGACAACCAACTCATGGATTATGAAGAGAACAGTAACCTCCGAACCATTGGGATGGTGGCCAATAGGAAAGAGTATGGAACGTAGAATATGATAGCATACTGCGTTGTTTATGCAGTTTTCCTGAGAATTTGGGTTCATTATCCCATCATAATAATTTAAGAATTTGAATTCTGGAAAAGAAAATTGATATCGGTCAAAACATCCATGAAGTTGTGAGATTGTTGTTAAGAATCCAATGGGTTCACTCATGTTCTTTGGTAATGGAAATTTACAGTCATTGTTCAGCTTGCCCTATACGTGACTCCAGTCATGCACTAATGTGGTTGATTTTAAGTGGTCTATCAAGATGATAGGATGGGCAATAATTGCTGGTCTTGCCAATGATACCCAAATGCCAAGAATTCTTTTTTAATGAGAATATTATGTCTGAATAGCCCTTGGCGTTTCAATCATTACACTAGAAGTATGTTAATTCAAAACATAGAATGCCACATTTTTATTGAATAAAGTAGCAGTAAATTTTGTTTTAATAATACAGAACAATGCACAAAACTACCAGTCAAAGTTACTGGAAATAAATTATAATGATTTCTGATTCATAATGAGAAACAATTTCAAGTAGCAACACTAATATTGTAGCTTCTGGTGCCCTCAATATAATTTTAATGCATTTTATATTGAACTGGTTGTTGTCAAGCAGACAAATCAGGAAGATCCTGGCAGGTTTTGTATTTCACAATGTTCATTCAAAAGAACCAGTGTTGGATAATCATAACTGTCCGTGCCTGACTGACCCAAATGCTCAGATTGAATTACATGAGGTACAAGTAGCAGGCAGTTCATGGCCATGGCTTAGATTCATGAACTGCAGAGGTTCAAGAGGGCTGGTCACTACCACCTTTTCAACACCAATTGGTGACATACAATAAATGCTGTCCCAACCAACGAAGCCCATATGCCTAAATTATTTTTTTTAAAAGAGCCAAAATATGTTGTAATTATAGGTTCCAGTTTTATTTTGACCAAAAGTCAATATATCTGAAAGATACTCATTGATCAAGCTGATCTTGAAAATGGTGAGAACAGGTCTTTCAGATGAAATATTAAGCCAAGACCCTGTCTTCCCCCTCACATGAATGCAAAAGGTTCTATGACATATTTTCAAGAGTTTTGTCTGTGGAATGAACTTCCAGAGGAAGTGGTCTGTACAGCTACAGATACAATGTTTGAAGATATTTAGATAAGTACATGAGTAAGAAACGTTTGGAGGGATATGGGTCAAGCGCAGGCAGATGGGTCGAGTTTAGTTTGGGATTATGGTCAGCATAGACTGGATGGAACAAAGGGTCTCTTTCCATGTTGTATGATTCTATGACTTTATGTCTCTAAGAGTTCTTCTTGGTATCCTCCCTCAGCCGGCACAGTCAAACCAAGCTAAAGAGATTCAGTGATGAAGAGAAATTAGACAGAATGGGGTTTTTGTTTTTGTTCTTTATTCATTCATGGGATGAGGGTGTCGCTGGCTAGGCAGCATTTATTTCCCATCCCTAATTGCCCAGAAGGCAGTTAGGAGTCAACCACATTAATGTGGGTCTGAGTCACATGTAGGCCAGACCAGGTAAGGATGGAAGTTTCCTTCCCTAAAAGACATTAGTGAACCAGATGGGTTTTTCCAACAATTGACAATGCTTTCCCAGTCATCATTAGACTCTTAATCCCAGGTATTTATTGAATTCAAATTCCACCATCTGCCATGGCAGGATTTGAATTCGGATCCCCCAGAACATTATCTGAGTCTCTGGATTAACAGTCCGGTGATAACACCACTGGGCCATCACCTACCCTTAGAGGGGCTGGGTAAAAGAGTACATGATTGAGATGTATAAAAAAGAAGAATGCTTCCCCTTGGCGGAGGGATCAATGACCAGGAGTGTGGATTTAAAGTGAGGGACAGAAGGTTTAGAAGCAATGTGAGGAAAACCCCTTGTCACCCAGAGGGTGGTGGGAATCTGGAACTCACTGTCTGCAAATGTGGAAGAGGCAGAAACTCTCATTACATTCAGGAAGTATGTAGATGTACACTTACAATGCCAAGGCATACAAGACTTTGGGCCAAGTGCTGAAAAATGGGATTGGAACAGTTTGGTGCTTGTTTTTAAACAGCAGAGATTTGATGGGTGAATGGCCTTTTTCTGTGCTATGGATCTCTGTACCTCCATTACTCTATCTGGTCATTTATCTCATTAATATTTTAGAATTCTGATATGTGCAAGTTGATTTTGTTATATTAAAACAGTAACTATATTTAAAGAGATCTTAAGATGTACCCTTCGATCTGCGTGGTTTAAAATCGAGGCTCATCTTAGTCTGCTATTTCTAGGTTAGTTTTATCTCTTAGGACCTCAAAAGCAAAACCTCCTTCAATCTCTGTCCCCTCCAGAATCAAAAACTTTTAAAGCCATGTAATTGTTCACTTAAATTTGAATTATCCTGTCCTTCATTCTCAGTCTCGTATGAGGTTATTTTGTAGATAAAAGTGAAGTTACCCACTTTGGTAGCAAAATCAGGAGCCCAGGTTATTGTCTGAATGGTGACAGTTTGGGAAAAGACCAGGTGCACAAGACCTGGATGTCCTTGTTAGCACACATAAAGGAGGATACTTTCTAAGGGGCACCAGTTTAAGCCTGAGATGAGGATGACTTTCTTCTCTCAGAGGCTAGCGAGCTTTTGGAGCTCCTTACCACTAAGATCAGTGGGGGAAGATTCCTTGTGTATACTTAAGGCTGAAGTAGAGAGATTCCTGGTCCGCAGAGACATACCGTCAGAGAGCCATAGAGTCATACAACATTGAAACAGACCCTTGGATCTAACGTGCCCATGTCAACTAAGTTTCCAAAACTAAGCTAGACCTATTTGCCTGTGTGTGGCCCATATTCCTCTAAAGCTTTCCTATTCATGTATTTATCCAAATGTCTTTTAAATTTTGTAACCATACTTGTATTGAGCAGTTCCTCTGGCAGTTCATTCAACATACGAACCACCTTCTTTGTGAAGAAGTTGCCCCTGAGGTCCCATTTAAATCTATCACACCTCACCTTAAAATATTTGCCCCCTGGTTTTGGATTCCCCTATCCAAGGGAAAAGACTTTTCCTATTCACCTTGTCTAATGCCCTTATGATTTTATAAACCTCCATAAGGCCACTTTTCAATCTCCTATGCTCCAGTGACAAAAAGTCCCAACCTATTCAACCGTTCCTGAGGACTCAAACTCTCTAGTCCTGGTAACATCCTTGTAACTCTTTTCTGAACCCTCTCCAAGTTAAAAAAATATCCTTTCTATAGTAAAGCAACTAAAACTGCACACTGTACTCTGAAAATGGCCTTAAACACCCCATACAACCACAAAATTACATTTCAACGCCAATTCTAAATGTTCTGAGCAATAAAGGCGTGTGCTAAATGTTTTCTTTACCATTCTGTCCACCTGTAATGCAATTTTCATGAAACCTTTGGTTTCTCTACTCTATGGCACTCCCCAATGCACTACCATCAGTAGGAGAATCAAGGGTTACAGCAAAAGGGCAGGAAAGGGGAAGTAAAGAGTTTTGGATGATAAACAACACCACTGAATGGCATGACAGGCTTGAGGGGCTGAATGGCCTATTCCTGTTCCCATTTCTTATGATTTTGCAGCAAAGAAACTTAATGGTATGTTGGCCTTCATAGTGAGATGGTTTGAGAACAAGAGGAGGATATGTTGCTACAAGCATACAGGGGCTTTGGTGAGACCACCCCTGGATTATTCTGTGCAGCTTTGGTCTCTTTTGTCTGAAGAAGAATGTTCTGGCTATGGAGGGAGTACAACAAAGGTTACCAGACTGATTTCTCGGATGGCAAGAATGACATATGATGAGAAAATGGATCAGTTAAAGTCATGGTAATAAAATGTGAGGCTGGATGAAGGGCTCGAGCCCACCGACTCCCACAGCTACCTAGAATACACCTCCTCCCACCCAACATCCTGCAAAAATTCCATCCCCTATTCCCAATTCCTTCGCCTCCGCCGCATCTGCTCCCACGATAAGACATTCCACTCCCGCACATCCCAGATGTCCAAGTTCTTCAAGGACCGCAACTTTCCCCCCACAGTATTCGCGAACACCCTCGACCGCGTCTCCCGTATTTCCCGCAATACATCCCTCACACCCCACCCCCGCCACAACCGCCCTAAGAGGATCCCCCTCGTTCTCACACACCACCCCACCAACCTCCAGATACAACGCATCATCCTCCGACACTTCCACCATCTACAATCCGACCCCACCACCCAAGACATTTTTCCATCCCCACCCCTGTCTGCTTTCCGGAGAGACCACTCTCTCCGTGACTCCCTTGTTCGCTCCACACTGCCCTCCAACCCCCTCACACCCGGCACCTTCCCCTGCAACCGCAGGAAATGGTACACTTGTCCCCACACCTCCTCCCTCACCCCTATCCCAGGCCCCAAGATGACATTCCACATTAAGCAGAGGTTCACCTGCACATCTGCCAATGTGGTATACTGCATCCACTGTACCCGGTGAGGCTTCCTCTACATTGGGGAAACCAAGCGGAGGCTTGGGGACCGCTTTGCAGAACACCTTCGCTCAGTTCGCAACAAACAACTGCACCTCCCAGTCGCAAACCATTTCCACTCCCCCTCCCATTCTTTAAATGACATGTCCGTCATGGGCCTCCTGCAGTGCAACAATGATGCTACCCGAAGGTTGCAGGAACAGCAACTCATATTCCGCCTGGGAACCCTGCAGCCTAATGGTATCAATGTGGACTTCACCAGTTTCAAAATCTCCCCTTCCCCTACTGCATCCCTAAACCAGCCCAGTTCGTCCCCTCCCCCCAAACACCACACAACCAGCCCAGCTCTTCCCCCCCACCCACTGCATCCCAAAACCAGTCCAACCTGTCTCTGACTCCCTAACCTGTTCTTCCTCTCACCCATCCCTTCCTCTCACCCCAAGCCGCACCCCCATCTACCTACTAACCTCATCCCACCTCCTTGACCTGTCTGTCTTCCCTGGACTGACCTATCCCCTCCCTACCTCCCCACCTATACTCTCTCCACCTATCTTCTTTACTCTCCATCTTCGGTCCGCCTCCCCCTCTCTCCCTAGTTATTCCAGTTCCCTCACCCCATCCCCCTCTCTGATGAAGGGTCTAGGCCCAAAACGTCAGCTTTAGTGCTCCTGAGATGCTGCTTGGCCTGCTGTGTTCATCCAGCCTCACATTTTATTATCTTGGAATTCTCCAGCATCTGCAGTTCCCATTATCTCAGTTAAAGTCATATTCACTGAAATTTAGAAGAATGAAGGGGATCCTATAGAAACTTATAACATTCTAACAGGACTAGACAGGGTAAATGCAGGGAGAATATTCCAAATAATCATGGAGTCCAGAGCCAGCCATCACTGTCTAAGGATACGAGGTAGGCCATTAGGATGAAGATGACGAGAAATTTTCTTCCCCAGAGGTTGGTGAGTCTATGGATACCTCTGCCACAAAAAGCAGTTGAGGCTAAAACATTGACAATAAAATGTGAGGCTGGATGAACACAGCAGGCCCAGCAGCATCTCAGGAGCACAAAAGCTGACATTTCGGGCCTAGACCCTTCATCAGAGATGGGGATGGGGTGAGGGTTCCGGAATAAATAGGGAGAGAGGGGGAGGCGGACCGAAGATGGAGAGAAAAGAAGATAGGTGGAGAGAAGAGTATAGGTGGGGAGGGAATAGGTCAGTCCAGGGAAGACAGACAGGTCAAGGAGGTGGGATGAGGTTAGTAAGTAGGAGATGGAGGTGCGGCTTGGGCTGGGAGGAAGGGATGGGTGAGAGGAAGAACAGGTTAGGGAGACAGAGACAGATTGGACTGGTTTTGGAATGCAGTGGGTGGAGGGGAAGAGCTGGGCTGATTGTGTGGTGCAGTGGGGAGGGGACAAATTGGGCTGGTTTTGGGATGCGGTGGGGGAAGGGGAGATTTTGAAGCTTGTGAAGCCCACATTGATACCATTGGGCTGCAGGGTTCCCAAGCAGAATATGAGCTGCTGTTCCTGCAACCTTTGGGTGGCATCATTGTGGCACTGCAGGAGGCCCATGATGGACATGTCATTTAAAGAATGGGAGGAGAAGTGGAAATGGTTTGCGACTGGGAGGTGCAGTTGTTTATTGCGAACCGAGCGGAGGTGTTCTGCAAAGCGGCCCCCAAGCCTCCGCTTGGTTTCCCCAATGTAGAGGAAGCCACTCCGGGTACAATGGATGCAGTATACCACATTTCAGATGTGCAGGTGAACACTGCAGCCCAATGTTATCAATGTGGACTTCACTAGCTTCAAAATCTCCCCTTCCCCCACCGCATCCCTAAACCAGCCCAGTTCGTCCCCTCCCCCCACTGCACCACACAACCAGCCCAGCTCTTCCCCTCCACCCACTGCATCCCAAAACCAGTCCAACCTGTCTCTGCTTCCCTAACCGGTTCTTCCTCTCACCCATCCCTTCCTCCCACCCCAAGCCGCAACCCCCGCTACCTACTAACCTCATCCCACCTCCTTGACCTGTCCGTCTTCCCTGGACTGACCTATCCCCTCCCTACCTCCCCACCTATACTCTCCTCTCCACCTATCTTCTTTTCTCTCCATCTTCGGTCCGCCTCCCCCTCTCTCCCTATTTATTCCAGAGCCCTCTCCCCATCCCCCTCTCTGATGAAGGGTGTAGGCCCGAAACGTCAGCTTTTGTGCTCCTGGGATGCTGCTTGGCCTGCTGTGTTCATCCAGCCTCACATTTTATTGTCTTGGATTCTCCAGCATCTGCAGTTCCCATTATCACTGAGGCTAAAACATTGAATGTTTCAGGAAGGAGTTAGGTATAATTCCTGGAATTAAAGGGGTCAAACAGTATGGGGATAAAACAGGAACAATTAGGGCGATGAGGGTGAACAGCAGTGATCATATTGAATGTCAGAGGAAGCTTAAAGGACCAGCTGACCTACTCCTGCTCCCGATTTCTATGTTTCCATGTAAGACGCACCATACAATCATTGGCTCATCACTTAAGTTTCCCAGTAAAGAGTTTTCTGACGTCTCTGATTATACTAATGCATTACTTGGCTAAAGCTAACTGGTAACTCAATGAGAGCATGTTTATTAGCAAATTAAAACCAACATAGGAAGTTTACAATTGAACTTTTAGCTGATGGTATTATATCATCTCTGCACAGGACGTTGAGTGAAACAATTTTCTGAGGGAACTGATTTTTTTGCAATGTGTATGGATCCAGGCATTGACAAACATTGACTAATCTCCTGAGCAATCCCATAACTAGTGGATCAGATCAAAGTTTTGCAGTCATACCACAACCACAATAATTAACAGCAAGTAGAAACTTGACAAATATCACATAATGAATGATGGATCTACCCACCCCATTAAAAGACAAGACTGAAATGTTTTAATCCACCTTCAGCTAAATTAGATGATCCATTTCAGCCTTCTCCAGACATCCCTAGTATCACAGTTGCCAGTAAAATGATACAACTCCCTACAGTATTGAAACAGGCCATTTGGCCCAAGTCCACACCGACTCTTCGAAGAGCGGCCCAAACAGTCTCACCCACCTACTGTATCCCTGCATTTCCCATGGCTAATCCAAATAACATGCACATCTTTGGACTGTGGGAGAAAGCTAGACCACGTGAATGTAGGGAGCATGTGCAAACTCCACACAGACAGTTGCCCGATGGCGGAATTGAGCCTGGGTCCCTGGCGCTGTGAAGCCACTGTTCTGTCCCAAATCCTTTCTGACACTGAGGACCATCTCACCCAGACCCATCCCTGTCTTTAAACAATTTGATTCACTCCACATGATATCAAAGAACTTGCGAAGACACTGCACACTGCAAAGGCAGTGGGTCCTGATAAATGATCTGAAATCGGACTGAACACTTGTACTCCAGACTGAACTGCCCCACGGCAAAGCTGGCAACTGGCAATAGTTCAAAAAGGAAGCCCATCACCACCTGTCCCAGTGAAACTAGGAATGGGCAATATATGCTGGCCCACCCAACAAAGTCCATATTCAATGAATGAATTTTACAAATAAGTAACGTGGAAAGATGTTCAGGTATTGCCTGTCTTTAAAAGGCATAAAAAACATTCACCTTGGCTAAGTATCATTCTACCTACTTGATGATCAGTATGGAGTTGCCAAATGCACTTATAAAGGAATAATCCACTCATTGACACTCCATTTCAGTTCCAGAATTACCCAGTGCCTGACCTCATTGATCCAAATTGGAGGTGGACTCCAGAGGTGAGGTGAGAGATTGTCCTCATCATCAAGGCAACACTCAACCGAGTCTGGCATGAGTCCTAGCAAAGCTAGAATTGATGGGAATAGGGGGAAAACATTGCTAGTTAGAGTCATGCTGGCACAAAGGAAGATGGCTGTGGTAGTTGGAGGTCAATCATCACTGCAAGATTTCCTCAGGCTTAATCCTAGGTCCAACCATCTTCATGTACTTCATGAATGAACTTTCCTCAATCTAATCAAATGTTTGCCAATAACTCTACAAAGTTTAGCACCAGTCACAGCTTCTCAGATAATGAGGCACTCTTTGGCCATATGTTTAAAACATGAACAACGACATTTCTGCAAACAACAATGTTGACATGGTCCTAATCATTGCAGACGTAAAGGCACGCTCTCAAATTGTGCCCCCTTCAATGAAACAAAAGGATGACGGCTATTGTCTGATTCATTGCCTTGGCCACTCAGAGTCAACAGGTCTAGTTCAATTTTAAGTCTGTCATTAATTGTCAGTCATCATCTCACTGGTAAACTCTCTATGACAGCATCTCTCCCAATCATATTCCACCTGTCAACCAATCAGCATTCACTTTTCATGAAATCTAAAATTTAGTTCTAATTTACATTGGTACTCCTGTCAATGATCTGATTCAAACAAATCTGTTTTTTTTTCAACAATAATCAATTTCTTGTACTTCCTATATTACAATATTGGCTACACTTCAAAAACTTGGTTGTGAAGTATTTTGAGATATTCTGGGATTGCAAATTTGTAAAACATTTTTTATTGTAAACACTGCAGCATTTTCAGTCATTTATTTCAACCCCAAATTGGAAGGCAATCCTTTTGAATTGCGGTACGGGTAATAACGGTGGTAACTTCCATTGTGTACAAATTTGTCTTCCTGGTCATCAAACCAGATGGATTTCCAGCGATTAAACTCAACCCTCTTTCAGAATTATTCTGTAACTCATAAATTAAATTATGAGCACAATTGCGGCAAGTTAGTTTGAGTGTGAAAGAGAGAGGGTTGAACTGATTGAACATATGAAAAAAGATGTGATGGGAGGGATATGGAGAAGTTATGTCTTCTGATGAGGAAATGAGAAGTTGGGGATATGAATTGGGGCCAGGCCATTCAGAGGCAACATCAGGATAGCACTTCTTTCACTTGCTGCTGGCCAGCAAAAAATTCACCTCAAAGCTCAGAAAAGCACAAAAGACGCAGTGGATTGCTCCCAAAATTGAAACAGACCTTAATGGGCCTTTTGTATGAATCTGACATAAATCTTACCATAGTCAGTGCTGCTCAGGCCTCTATGTAATTGTCATAAAATCCCACCTGATTCACTGATGTTCTTTAGGGAGGGAAACCTACCATTCTTACTTGGTCCAGCCTATGTGTGACTCCAGACCCACAAAGCTACGTGTTGGCTCTTATCTGCCCCGCAGGCAAGTAAGGATGGGCAATAAATGCTGACTTAACCTGAGATGCCCAAATCCCATGAATAAATAAAAAAGAAATGTGTTTGTGATTGGGTTTTATCTGTTATCTTTATCTTTCCAAATAAAAGCCGAAAGAATTGCAGGTGCTGTAAATCAGAAACGAACACAGAAATTGCTGGAAAAGCTCAGCAGGTCTGGCAGCATCTGTGACAAGAAGTCAGACTTAATGTTGCAAGCCCAGTGACTCAGGTTCTGAGGAAGAGTCACCAGACCCGAAATGATAACTGTGATTCCTCTTCACAAATGCTGTCAGATCTGGGGAGCCTTCCCAGCAATTTCTGCGTTTTTTAATAACATTTTCTAAGCTGCCAGTGAGGCTTTTACAGAGTAGAGTGTATGTATTTTCATGATGTAATGTTTTGTACTGTTTTCTGAATTATGCAATACTAGATAGTCTTTTTTTCCAATGAATACTGACTAATGGAAAGTGGGTAGGCATGTAAGGCATACTGAATGTAATGGAGGATGTGAGATTTGGTGGGGATGTTGATGTCGTGAAGGAAATGACTTATTATGAACCAATGTCAAGCTTCAAGATTCACCTTCAGATAACCTGTAATTTTTTTCCCTTTCATGGTTCCAGTTATTGCAACATTTCACGGCTACTGAAAGACTTAGTTCTAAACGTTCCAGGCAAAGACCAAACATTTTAATGTAAATTATTTCAGTTTTCCCATGACGTGCAAGATGGAAAATTTTACAAACTTATTTGCAGCTCAAGCAAGCTTCCTAACAATGAGAGAAATATTTGGCTTGATGGAAATCAATTGTCTCGTGGAACAAAAATGATATTATCTTTACACTTTTAGCAGGCTGCATGTTGAATTTTGCATTTCATTGGGGGAATTGATGTTGATTAAGTGTTGATTAATGGGAGAAGTTTGTCTGGTTTCACATTGCATTAACACACATCCTGTAATTCGTTTTATTAAGAAAACAAACTCTGCTGCCTCAATCCTCTCTCGTCATTTAGGCTTTCTCTTGTGGGGATATGCATCTTATCTCCGTCTCCTTAAAGCGAAACTCGCACTTCTTTTTGAGACAGTGCACAAAGATGGTGGGAAATGAGAGTGAAGGCAAAATCCCTTGCCAATTTGGTTCAGACCAAACCACACTTGATGTTCAACTCAAAATGTACCAGGTAGACTGTGGATCAGCACTGGTGGGCAACTATACAGTAATGTAGTTAAGAAAGGTGGAATCTCACAGGGGTCTGAGTGCTGTGGATTTTGGGTAACACTGTGGCTCAGTAGTTAGCACTGCTGCCTCATAGCACCTGGGACCAGGTTCGATCCCAGCCTCGGTTGACTGTGGAGTTGGCACATCCTCCCCAAGTCTGTGTGAGTTTCCTCTGGGTACTCCTGTTTGCTCCCACAGTCCAAAGATGTGCAGGGTAGGTGGACTGGCCATGCTAAATTGTCCGTGGTGTCCAGGGATGTGCAGGCTAGGTGGGTTAGCTATGGGGAATGTAGGGATGGGGTGGGTCTTGGGGGGATGCTCTTCATATGGAGGTGCAGACTCGTGGGGCTGAATAGCTTCTTTCTGCACTGTAGGAATTTGATGGTGAGAATTGTGATAGAACCTGATTTCTGACCACCTGATGAGCTGCTCCTAGACAGGACTGACCAGAGACCCAGACATTGACTTTGCAGTTTCTGACTGACGATACGAGATTCCCCTGACTGTGAGATATCAGGCTGGGTTGAAGGGCGTTTAGTTCTCAGTCAGTTCATAGAGGGGCAACAATGAGTCAAGGTTTGCCAGTACCATCAGTTACCGGCACAGTTCAAAAAGAAGCCAGAGATTTGGCCACAGTCAGTTATTCTTTTCGGATACTCATAGTCAGGGGATTGAGCAATCTGTAGACAAGGGAATGGGCAGTGGTGAGAGTCTGGCCTGTCATGCCTAGGAGATGCTAATTGAAATTGGAAGGAAGCCTGGGATCAGTGCAGTCCTGGGACCTGTCTGGTAATCATTATGGAGGGTGGTAAAGGGGCCTGTAGGGCGATGGAGGACTTCTTTAGCTCTGAGGAACAGTCATATTGGACATGAAAGATTTCTTCTGTTTCTCACTCCACAGGCATTGCCAGATCTGCTGAATTTCTCCAACAATTTAGGAAATCAAGGCTTGAATGCACTTGCCTTTACATTGTACAGAAAGTAATGTTGGTTGAACAGATGCTGAATGCAGAAAGATAAGGTATTGATCCGATTTGTATTATGACATTAGAGCATTTACTGAAGAATATGGCTAACACACAGTTCTCACAAATCGACTAGCTGCAATGAAATAAATACCAGGCTTAAATCTTGTTAAAACAAAAGGCAGGGCAGACCAGGATCTTGTACTTGATGTCTTATCTCTGGTTTATTTAGTCCCACATCCGACTGTTGCAATCATCGAAACTGGCAACATGGATTGACTAAAACAATCCAGGCTTAGGTTAAAAATTCAACATCAAGGCTGTACTTAGTGAACATCAGAGCATAGGAACAATGAAGGCCAAGTCATTGCAATTATGCCAATCTGCCTAGAATTTCAGCTCTCTATTACAGTGTTCTAGCCCACTTTAAATGCCTACAATGGCTTCAATCCAACAAATTCATTCAAACATATTTTTTCTCTCACGTATATTTGCATTCTTTAGTTCCATTAATCTAACTTGTGAAGAACTTCACCGATAATCAGAATTCGCTGAAAACTTACACTGTTAGTTGAATATCTATGACATATTGTATTATCATCGGGCAGAAATTCCAGGAAATTATAATACAAATAACTTAATGGCATTAAGCAGACTAGCCATAATTTGCTAGAACTGCTGAGCTCCATTAACACCCTCACTGATAAAGTCCCAGTAGTTAATTATCATATTATTGAATCAAATTAGAACATAGAACATAGAACATAGAACAGTACAGCACAGAACAGGCCCTTCAGTCCACAAGGTTGTGCCGACCATTGATCCTCATGTATGCACCCTCAAATTTCTGTGACCATATGCATGTCCAGCAGTCTCTTAAATGACCCCAATGACCTTGCTTCCACAACTGCTGCTGGCAACGCATTCCATGCTCTCACAACTCTCTGTGTAAAGAACCCGCCTCTGACATCCCCTCTATACTTTCCTCCAACCAGCTTAAAACTATGACCCCTCGTGCTAGCCCTTTCTGCCCTGGGAAATAGTCTCTGGCTATCAACTCTATTGTTCATAATCTTGAATACTTAGAGCTTTGGAGAATACTACCAGTGAGCATACAACAAAGGAAAACATCTTTAGTTAGGGGTGGTGTAGTTTCACTGTCACTGTGCGCGAAATCCCAAACCTCAGGCTAATATGCTGAGAACTTGGCTTTGAATTTCACCACTCCACTTCATACAAGCCTTGAATAAAAAGCTAGCCTAATGATGACCAGGTTACCATTGCTGATTTTTGTAAAAACCCATCTGGTTCACTAATGTCCTTCAAGGATGGAAACTGCCATCCTTGCCTGGCCTGGCCTACATGTGACTCCAGACACACAGCAAGGTGGTTTACTCTTAACCGCCCCCCTAGGCAATTAGGGATGAGAATGTATGCTGGATCAGATAGTGATGCCCACATCCTATTAATAAATTGATTTAAAAATACAAAACTGAAAGGAATACTTAGTGCTTTGACGGCTAGACATTTTGTAATTTTCTCCTTTATTTCCAACAGTCTCACTTCAATGCATGAAAGTCTAGACTTGCCTTTGGATGATAGAGCTCTCCTCTATATTGTACTCTCCTCCTAATTCAGACAATTTATCTTTCAGATAATAAAATGTGAGGCTGGATGAACACAGCAGGCCAAGCAGCATCCCAGGAGCACAAAAGCTGACGTTTCGGGCCTAGACCCTTCAGCAGTTCCCATTATCTCTGAATTTATCTTTCAGCTTGCTTTTCTAGTTTTCTTTCCATTGCACGAAAATCTGTTTTGGGATTTATTGATCCAGTGTTTATTCAAGGTGAAGAGAAACCTTCTTCCACGTTCACAGTGAAAAAAAAGAAGTGAAAAGAAAGAAGTGAGAAAATTTGTGACAAATTGCTTCAGGATGTTAAACTTCTGAAAACAGTAGCATTACATTGAAGGTTGAAGGATAATTTTCAAAAAGAAAAAGAAGTTTGTAAATTTAAGCACTAAATCCCAGCTCACAAAATGGATTTGAGTCTGAGGATTATAAACATTTAGATAGATACTTAAATGGCATTCAGATGGAGACTTTTGCTCAAGATATTAATGACATAAGTGGCCTTTGATGCTGGGATAAGGTTGGTTTGTTTTTTAAAATTATTCATTGACTGAATATTCAGTGAACAGCTACTAATTTCATGCTTTGAGTTAGTCATTAGGTGAGTTTTTGTACACAGAAATGAAATGTTAAACGTTTATGGCTTCAATGAACACAGCACATGCTGTTTGTTACATTAGTAAATGGCCTTCAACTCACTTCCTACCAAATCTGCTATGATATTCTGGTGCTTTGTATGTGCAAACGACAGGAAAGTTTATTAGAACATAAAATACATGATGCAAAGCTGGTTGGGAACTTTCTTCCATTTCCTGCCACCTTGTTGCCTGATACCTCACATCCCTTCACTTGATTCACTCTGGAAAAGGCCATGAGTTTTCCTTAAGAGTTTAGTCAAGAATTCCCAGGGAGACAGCCATTGCCTGTCTATCTCAAGAAGATTCAGAAATTGAGAGAATCTGGTCTGGAGAATATGCAGAAAGTTCATGAAAACGAACACTTGAAGTAAGAAAGTGAACAGTGAAAATTGAAGAGATACCACCTCACTATGGTTGAGTGTATGTAAAGTATAATGTTGGGAAAAGAAAGGTTGATTTTTTTTAAAAGTTAGAAAGTCATAGAACCATACAGAATGGAAACAGATCCTTCAGACCAACTAGTCCACACAAACTGTGTTCCCAAACGAAACTAGTCTTATTTGTTTATATTTGGCCCATGACCTTCCAAATATTTTCTATTCATGCTCTTATCTAAATGTCTTTTACATATCATAACGATACCTGCATCCATCACTTCCTCTGGCAGTTCATTCCACATAGAAACCACTCTGTGTAAAAATGTTGCCCCTCATGTCCTTTTTCAATCTTTCTCCTCTCACCTGAAAAAATGCTCTCTAGTTTTGAACTCCACCAACCATGGGAAAAGACCCTTGCTATTCACTTTATTCAACATGATGCCCCAACTCTTATACTGCAAGGTCTGAGCAATGAAGGAAAGCATACTAAATGCCTTCTAAACCACCCTTTCTACATGTAACACACAAATGCCAAACAATGACTTGGATGAGGAGGTTGAGGGGTGGGTTAGTATGTTTGTTGATGACACAAAGGTTGGAGGTGCCGTTGATAGTATCGAGGGCTATTGTAGGTTTCAGCGAGACATTGACGGTATGCAAAGCTGGGCTCAGAAATGGCAGATAGAGTTCAACCTGGATAAATGCAAAGTGATGCATTTTGGAAAGTCAAACTTAAATGCTGAATATAAGATTAAAAGCAGGATTCTCAGCAGTGTGGAGGAACAGCGGGATCTTGGTGTTCAAGTGCATAGCTCCCTCAAAGTTGCCACCCAAGTGGATAAGGTTGTTAAGAAAGCATATGGTGTTTTGGCTTTCATTAACGGGGGCTCGAGTTTAAGAGCCGCGAGGTTTTGCTGCAGATCTACACAACCCTGGTGAGACCACACTTGGAATATTGTGTCCAGTTCTGGTCGCCCTATTATAGGAAAGATGTAGAGGCTTTGGAGAGGGTGCAAAGGAGGTTTACCAGGATGCTGCCTGGGCTAGAGGGCTTGTCTTACGAGGAGAGGTTGACTGAGCTCGGACATTTCTCTCTGGAGAGAAGGAGGAAGAGAGGTGACCTGATCGAGGTGTACAAGGTAATGAGAGGCATGCGTAGAGTCGATAGCCAGAGACCTTTCCCCAGGGCAGGATTGACTGCCACGAGGGGTCATAGTTTTAAGGTGTTAGGAGGAAGGTATAGAGGAGACGTCAGAGGGAGGTTCTTCACCCAGAGAGTTGCGAGCACATGGAATAGTTTGCCAGTGGTAGTCGTGGAAGCAGAGTCATTAGTGACATTTAAGCAACTGCTGGACATGCGCATGGACAGCAGTGAATTGAGGGGAACGTAGGTTAGGTTATTTTATTTTTGGATTTGGGTTATTCCACGGCACAACATTGTGGGCCGAAGGGCCTGTACTGTGCTGTACTTTTCTATGTTCTATGTTCTAATTGTGTACCTGAACTCCTCGGTCTTTCTGTTCTACAATATGACCCAGGGCCCTGCCATTAACTGTATAAGTCTTGACTTAATTTGTTTTACCAAAATGCAATACTTCCCATTTATCCAAATTAAACACCATTTGCCACTCCCCAGCCTATTCATCCAATTGAACAAGATCTCTTTGTAATTTCAGATACCCTTCTTCGCTGCCCATCATGCCACCATCTTTGGTGTCATCTATAAACTTACTAACTATATTTCTAAAATTCTCATCCAAATCATTCAAATAAATGACAAACAAAAGAAAACCCAGTACTAATCTCTGTGGGACATTGCTGTTCACAGACATCCAGTCCAAAAAGCAAACCCTCCACCATAACCTTCTGTCTCTTACCATCAAGCCAATTGGCAAGCTTTCCCTGTATCCCATGTGATCTAACTTTATAAATTAGTCCACCCTGTGGAACCTTGTCAAAGGCTTCACTATAGCCCCTATAAACAATGTTTATTTCTTTGCCCCCATCATTTTGTTTTTGTTTACCTCCTCAAAAAAACTCAATCAGTTTAAGAGCTATGATTTCCCTCACACAAAATCATGCTGGCTATCCTGAATCAGACTTCAAAATGCATGTAAATCCTATCTTTCAGAATCACCTCCAACAACTGACCCACCGGCAATGTCAGACCCACGGGTTTATAGTTCCCAGGCTTCTCCTTACAGCCTTTCTTAAATAAAAGCACAACATTAGCCACCCTCCAGTCCTCTGGCACTTCATCTGTGGTTATAGATGGTACAAATATCCCTGCCAGAGGCCTTGCAATTTTGTCCATGACTTCCCACAACATCCTAGATATACTTGATCAAGTCCCAGAGATTTATCTACGTTGATGTTTTCTAAGACCACCAAAATGTCCTCATCTCTAACGTTTTGGAGTAGGTTCATAGCTCGGGTTGTGGGTGTTGAGGTCGGTTGGCTCGCTGAGCTGGTTTGTTGTTCCGCAGACGTTTTGTTACCATGTTTGGTAATATTCTCAGTTCAGCCTTTGCACTCTAAAGACCCACTCCCCACCATGGGCAGGACCAATGTCACCTACACGACCCCCTGCAGAGACTGTGAGAAACATTACATTGGACAAACAGGAAGGAAACTAACAAGAGGACATGAACACTAACTGGCTACAAAAAGACACGACCAGTACTCACTCACCTCAATCCACATGGACAAGGAGAACCATGACTTTGACTGGGACAACACCAAGATCCTGGGACAGGCTAGGCAGAAACAAGCACGAGAATTCCTGGAAGCATGGCAGTCCACAAAACAGGCTATTAATAAACACATGGAATTTGACCCCATATACATTCCACTGTGGAAGTAAACCAGAAGTGAGGCAATCCATCGCAACAGACCCCAGAGTTTAAAAACCAGGCAGGAAAACACACCGACGCTTCATCAGAGGCTGCACTGAAGATGTTACCCAGCACAGTAACGAAACATTTGCGGAACAAACCAGCTCGGCGAGCCAACCAACCTCAGCATGTCCTCATCTGTAATGTAAACTATTTTCAAAAACCAAACATTTATTTCCTATGGTTTTTCAACTGTAAAAACTAATGCATAATACATATTTGGTATCTCTCCCTTCTCATGAGGTTCAACACAAAGATGATCTTGTTGATTTTTCAGGGATCCTATTTGCTCCCTAGTTGCTCTTCTCTTAATATAATTGTAGGATCTTTTTGGATTATCCATAACTTATCTACCATGACTATCTCATATCTTCTTTTTGCTCTCCTGGTTTACATCTTAAAAATGCCCCTAAAATCTTTACATGCTTTGGGAGATTCATTTGATCCCCATTGTTTAATATATGATTCTTCCTTATCCTTGACCAGAACCTCAATATCTTTATTCAACCATTGCTCCCTACACTTATCAGCCTTACCCTTCAACTTAACCAGAACATAATGCCTCTGACCTCTCATTATGCACATTTGAAAGCGTCCACTTGTCAGTCATCTTTACCTGCGAACAGGCGACTCCAATCAACATTTGCAAGTCCTTGTCATGTTCCATTAAAACTTGTCTTACTCACATTAAGAACTTCAACTTGTATGGAATGCTTATACTTTTCCATAACTATTTTAAAACTAATAGAATTATGATCATTAGTCCCAAAGTGTTCTCCTACTAACACTTCAGTCAATTGCCTTGCCTTTTATCCCAAGGGAATGTTAAGTTTTGCTCCTTCTTTTGGATGAACATTTACATATTGATAAAGGAAGTTTTCTTGAAAACATTTAACAAATTTACATCATACAATCTCTTAATAATATGGCAGTCCAAGTCAAAGTTTGGAAAATTAAAATTAAAATCTCTTGGTATTTCAACCCTATTATTCTTACATATATCTGTGATCTCCTGAGCTATTTGTTCCTCAACTTCCCTCTGATAATTGGAGGGCCCACAGTACAATCCTATCAAGATTATCTTCCCTTTCTTATATCTAATTTTTACCCATACAGTTTCACTAGATAATCCCTCAGAAATATTCTCTCTAATTATAGTAGTAAAGCTTTTTTCGATCAGAAACACCACTGCCCCTCCTGTCCTGTCTCCCTTTCTATTCTTCTAATAACATATAAAACTTGGAATATTGAACTGCCAGTCCTGTCCTTCCCTCAGCCAAGTTTCTGAAATAGCTACTATGCCGCAGTCACGTAAGACCATAAGACATAGTAGCAGAAGTTAGGACATTCGGCCCATCAAGTCTGCTCAGCCATTCAATCATGGCTGATAAGTTCTTCAACCCCATTCTCCCGCTTTCTCCCCGTAACCTTTGATCCCCTTGATAACAAGAACCTATCTATCTCTGTCTTAAATGTACTCAATGTCTTGGCCTCCACAGCCTTCTGTGGCAGTGAATTCCATAGATTCACCACTCTCTGACTGAAGAAGTTTCTCCTTATCTCTGCTCTAAAAGGTCTTCCCTTTACTCAGTGCTGTGCCCTTGGGTCCTGGTCTCTCCCACAAATGAAAACATCTTCCCAACATCCACTCTGTCCAGGTAGTCTTTAAGTTTCAATTAGATCCCCCCCTCTTCCTTCTAAGCTCCAATGAGTATTGCCCCAAAGTCCTCAAAAGTTCCTCATATATTAAGCCTTTCATCCCTGGGACCATTCTCGTGAACCTCCTCTGAACCCGCTCCAGGCACAGTATATCCTTCCTGAGACGTGGGGCCCAAAACTGCACACAATACTCCAAATGTGGCCTGACCAGAGCCTTATAAAGCCTCAGTAGTACATCCCTGCTTTTATATTCAAGTCCTCTCAAAATAAATGCCAACGTTGCATTTAACTTCCTGACGAATTACTCAACCTGCAAATTTACCTTGGGAGAATCCTGGACCAGAACTCTCAAGTCTCTTTGCACTTCAGACTTATAAATTTTCTCCCCATTTAGGAAATTGTCCGTGCTTTTATTCTTCTCACCAAAGTGCATGACCTCACACTTTCCCACATTGAACTCCATCTGCCACTTCTTTGTCCACTCTCCTAACCTTTCCAAATCCTTAGGCAGCCTCCCTACTTCCTCAATACTACCTGTCCCTCCACCTATCATTGTGGCATCTGCAAACTTAGCCAGAATGCCCACAGTTCCTTCATCTAGACCGTTAATTTACAAAGTGAAAAGTTGTGGTCCCAACACTGACCCTTGCCAAACACCACTTGTCACCAGCTGCCATCCTGAGAAAGACCCCTATAACCCCACTCTCTGCTTTCTGCCAGATAGCCATGCTACCACCTTGCCTCTAACACCATGAGCCCTTATCTTATTCAGCAGACTCCTGTGCGCCAACTTGTCAAAGGCCTTCTTGAAGTCCAGGTAGATAACATCCACTGGCTCTCCTTGGTCTAACCTGCTCATTACTTGCTCAAAGAATTCGAGCAGATTTGACAGGCATGACCTCCCCTTGATGAAAACACACTGACTTTGCCCTACTTAAGCATGCACTTCCAAATATTCAGAAATTTCATCTTTTACAATGGACTCCAAAATCTTATCTTCAACCAAAGTTAGGCTAATTACCCTGTAATTTTCCATCTTTTGCCATACTCCCTTTTTAAACAGGGGTGTCATGTTAGCGATTTTCCAGTCAAGGGCCATCCCTGGCCATCGTGTTTCCTGAAAGATCACCACTAACGCTTCCACTATCTCTTCAGACAGACATCTCCTTTCGACCATGTTCCCATACATGCCCTTAGTTCATCAGCCTGAACTTCAAGACCCCTTCCTAAGGAATAAATGCAGCTTAATTCTTCAGAGTTACCTCATTTTCTGTCTTGCTCTTGTCTGTCTCTTCCAAATCAACTTGTTCTTTTCTGATTCAGAACCATCCTCAACTGCCTTTCAATTTTCACTGTTACTGAGGAACCTCCCAAACTCCTCCCTGTTAGTTTAAAGGCTCATAACATAGAACTAGCAAGTCTCACCACCAGGATGCTGGTCCCTTTCCAGTTCAGGTGAAAATCATCCCTTTTGAACAAGTCTTTTCCACCCCAGATGAGATCCCAATGATCCAAAAATCTGAATTCTTGCAAATTGCACCATCTCTTCACCCATTGATTTTTTATTCTGAATTTATTATCCCAAATTTTTATTCCTGCTCTTACTAGAAATGGCACCCGGAGTAAATCAGAGATTACTACCTTTGAGGTGGAGGAGAGCGATAGTGGGAACTGCAGATGCTGGACAATCCGAGATAACAAGGTGTGGAGCTGGATGAACACAGCAGGCCAAGCAGCATCAGAGGAGCAGGAAAGCTGACGTTTTGGGCCTCGACCATTCTCGGCTTTTTAACCTGCTACCTAGCCTCTTGTATTCACTCTGAAAAGCCTGAACCCTTTCCCTAGCTGTGTCATTCTTACCAATGTGTACAACAACTTCCGGCTTCTCACTCCCCGCTTTGACAATAAACTTTAGCCATGTTGAGACATCCTTGACCCTGGCAACAGAAAGGCAACATACTAGCTTGGATTCGTGCTCAGAGCCACAGAATCTCCAGTTTGTGCCCCCGACAGGAGAGTCCCCGATAATAATTATTCTTTTAAATCATGACAAACCTTGGCTAATATAAGATTTGTTATTTCTTAATGCCCAAGATCTGAGTGCCACATCTATTTTCCTCTGAGAGAATACTCCTTCAACAGTACCCAAAACTGAGTATCTGTTTGAGACAGGAATAGCCACAAGAGATTTCTGAACAGCGTTCCTTCCATTCTTGACAGTAACCTGTCCATTTGACAGCTCCTGCTGTGTAACCACCTCTCCAAATCTACTAATTATCACACTCTGCATCTCACGAATGCTGTTAGTGAACTTAAACCTGAAAAGATGTTTTTAGAAGAACCTTATCTATTTAAAGAAAGCTGCTCTTTCTTACCACAGAATTTAACCTTAAGCTTGCAAAAGAGAAAAAAGAAACTAAGTATTTAAAATGTTAAAAAATATCAGGCACCGAGCGGAAACTTCCAATGGCCCCCCAAAAAAACGTCCTCTTCTTCAAATCCCCTGTCTGTCAACTTTCAAATCTTTGGGTCTGATAAAAGAAATGCCAATCCCTAGTCCCTGTTATTATGTAAACAGCTACAATGACAAGTTGAAAGGGAAAATCTTCAAGGTTCTGCCTGTGCAAACAGAAAAAACAATCTCTCCGCAAACCATCAACAAACAAATGGACAGGCTCTGCCTCAAACTCCATGTGAAAAACAATCTCTCCTTCTTCCAATTAGCATACAGATAACTTTATTTCTTTTGAGCAATAAATTTGTGTTCTTCCCTTGAAAGTATATTGGTAGCCTTGTGTACATGTTCAGAGACTGAGCACCAGGGTAACGAAATTTCTCAACAATCCAGGTTTCGCTCTGAGGCCTGCCTCTTCAAGTATTTTCATTGTTTAGCATCATAGCCAAAGGCTGAAGGGAGATGGATGAAAATTAATGATTGGATTATTCTCATGTATTAAACCCTGTGTATGTGTGTTGGAAGACGCCACATGGACTTTGCTGGGAAAGAAAACTGCTATCCATAACTCGGCCTTTATTGTACCAGGAAGCTATTAAATGATCCCAACCTGTTAATATTGTGTAAAAGTTGAGCATAGTTTTATAGCTTTACTGACAGTTCGCACAATAGCCTGACTGACTCAAGACCATAATGTATAGGAGCAGAATTAGGCCTTTCAGCCCATCAAGTCAGCTCAACCATTTGGGCATGGCCGATATAGCTCTCAACCTCATTCTCCTGCTTCTCCTGTTACCCTTGATCCTGTCATGCGAATACTGTGGCTCCATGTGACAAGTTCACATCCCATTATGGGATAACAAAGTGTTCAGCTGGATGAACACAGCAGACCCAGCAGCATCAGAGGAACAGGAAGGCTCTAAGAAGGGCCTAGACCCTTCATCAGAAAAGCGGGAGGGGAAGGACGTTCTGAAATAAATAGGGAGAGAGGAGGAGGCGGATAGAAGATGGAGAGAGGAGAAGATAGATGGAGAGGAGACAGACAGGTCAAAGCGGTGGGCATGAAGCCAGTAAAGGTGAGTGTAGATGGGCAGTTAAGGAGGAGATAGGTCAGTCCAGGCAGGATGGACAGATTAAGGATGTGGGTTGAGGCTAGTAGGTAGAAGATGGAGGTGCAGCTTGAGGTGGGAGGAGGGGATTGGTGAGAGGAAGAACAGGTTAGGGAGGTGGGGATGAGCTGTGCTGCTTTTGGGATGCAGTAGGCAGAGGAGAGATTTGGAAGCTTGTGAAGTCCACATTGATGCCATTGGCTGCAGGGTTCCCAAGCGGAATATGAATTGCTGTTCCTGCAACCTTCGGGTGGCATCACTGTGACACTGCAGGAGGCCCAGGATGGACATGTTGTCTGAGGAATGGGAGGGGGAGTTGAAATGGTTTGTGACTGGGAGGCGCAGTTGTTTCATGCGAACCAAGCTTGGGTGCTCTGAAAAGCGGCCCCCAAGCCTCTGCTTGGTTTCCCCAATGTAGAGGAGGCCGCAACGGGAACAGCGGATGCAGTATACCACATTGGCAGATGTGCAGGTGATCATCTTCTTGATGTGGAAAGCCTTCTTGGGACTTGGGATGGGGGTGAGAGGAGAGGTGTAGGGGCTGGTGTAGCTCTTCCTGCGGTTGCGGGGCAAGTGCCAGGTGTGGTGGGGCTGGAGGGGAGTGTGGAGCGGTCAAGGGAGTCACGGAGAGAATAGTCCTACTGGAAAGCAGATAAGGGTAGGGAGGGAAAATTGTCTTTGGTGGTGGAGTTGGATTGAAGCTAACAGAAGTGTCAGAGGATGATGCATTGTATCCAGAGGTTGGTGGGGTGGTATGTGAGGATGCGGGGGATTCTTTTTTGGTTGTTATTGGAGGGACGGGGTGTTGGGGATGAGTTGCGGGACATGCACGAGACACAATTGAGGACGTTCTTGACCACTGACGAGAGGGATGTTGCAGTCCTTGAAAAACGAGGACATCTGAGATGTGCGGGAGTGGAATGCCTCATCCTCCGAGTAGATCTGGCAGAGGCGAAGGAATTGGGAATAGGGGATGGCATTTTTGTGGGAATGTGGGTGGGAGGAGGTGTATTCTATGTAACTTTGGGAGCCGGTGGGCTTGAAATGGATATTGGTTTCTCGGTGGTTGCCAGACATGGAAACAGAGAGGTCCAGGAAGAAGAGAGAGGTGTTGGATATGGTCCAGTTGAACTTCAGGTTGGGGTGGAAGGTGTTAGTGAAGTGGTTGAACTGTTCGAGCTCCTCGTGAGAACATGAGGTGGTGCTGAAACAGTCATCAATGTAACTGAGGATAAGATGGGGGATAGCGGCAGTGTAGCTTTGGAAGAGGGATTGTTCTATGTAACCTACAAAGAGGCAGGCATAGCTTGGGCCTATGCGGGTACCCATGGCCACCCCTTTGTCTGTAGGAAGTGGGAGGAATCGAAAGAGAAGTTGTTGAGCGTGAGGACGAGCTCGGCCAGGCGGATGAGGGTTTCGGTGGAGGGGGACTGGTCGGGTCTGTGTGACAATAAGAAGTGGATGCCTTTAGGTCATCTGTATGGTGAATGCATGTGTATAGAGACTGGAAGTCCATGGTAAAGATGAGGTTTTGGGGACCGGGGAGTTGGAAGTTCTGGAGGAGTTGGAGGGCATGCATGGTGTCATGGATGTAGGTAGGGAGTTCCTGGACCAAGGGGGAGAAAATGGAGTCGGGATAGGTGGAAATGAGTTCAGTGGGGATGGAGACGGAGGCAATGAGTTGACCAGTGCATTCAGGTTTGTGGCTTTTGGGATTTTCTCCTCTATCCAACTTCTCCCTCTCTCCCTATTTATTTCAGAACAGCTTTCCCCTCCCCCATTTCTGAAGAAGAGTCTAGGCCCAAAAAATCAGCCTTCCTGCTCCTCTGATGCTCCTTGGCCTGCTGTGTTCATCCAGATCTACACCTTGTTATCTCAGATTCTCCAGCATCTGCAGTTCCTACTATCCCTCACATCTCATTATGACAGTTTGACAGATTGACTGCATTGAAAAAAATATAACAGATTGCCATCAATAAACGTGATTTTAAATGTTCACTAATTTAATGAAGAAAGTTTATCATTGTTGCCCAGTGTGCCCTGCATGTGACTTCAACCATCCATTGTGGTGGTTGACTTTTAACTGCCTGGTTCTATAGCCCACCTGACAAAGTTATATTGTCTTAGAGCATCTGGTGGCTGCTAGAGGGTTAGTTAGCTAAGTTGGCTGGATAACGAGCTCTCGGCGCTATTAAATAGCATGGGATGGGATCAATTCCCACACTGATCGCAGTTACCATGAAGGGCTCTCCTTCTCAACATCCCTCTTGCCTGAGGCGTGCTGGCTGTCAAGTTAAGCCATCACCAATCATCTCTCTCCAAGGAGACAGCAGCGCTGTGGGCTATGGTGTGCTTGTCACTTTTCATGATTGATGACGTCCTTTTTTTTAAAAGCTATGGCTGACCCAGTTTTCTTACTGAACCCAGATGATGACCTGAATATATTTGAGTAAAAACGAAATTATTGAAGCACAGGAACTAGGCACCAGTTAGTGTGGAAGCCTATGTAACACCGTCTAATTACACTGCACAAACATACAGTTCATCCAAGTTCAGCTTAACATAAAGCTGAGCAACACATTTAAATTGTCAACCCAGATCAAACTAATACTTTTCAGTGTCTATACAGTGCTTACCATCAATGGGCTGAACAATTATGTATAACTTATTAGTTAAATGTAAGATTAATATTTATCTAATGACAGTGAAAGTCAAAATGCAAGAAAAAAAATTGACGACAGGATTGGAACACGGGAAAACGAAAATGAGTTAAGAGTTGAAAAAATTGTTGTAAGTGGTCAAGCAAATCTTGCAATAACAGGACAAAAGATTAACCTCCTTAGTCTGTGTGATTGTGTAGACAGCTAATAGCGAATAGATGCTGCTTGGCCTGCTGCGTTCATTCAGCTCCACACTTTGTTATCTTGGATTCTCCAGCATCTGCAGTCCCCATTATCACAGCGAATATCCTGGTAGCTGGGAGTCCCAACTTCTCAGCATCTTCCCTTGCCTGAGGCATGGTCAGCTATAGGTTAAAACCTCAACCAGTGTCTCTCTCCAAGGTAGCCCTATAGTCCTCTGGGGCTATAGTGGCTTTACGTTTTACTTTTATTCTGAAGTCATATGATACTGGATTCTCGTCCAATAGAATTTTTTGTCTGTCCAGTTCCGCTCCACTTCACCTGATGAAGGAGCAGTGCTATGAAATCCTGTGATTTCAAATAAACCTGTTGGACTATAACCTGTTGTCATGTGCCTTCTGACTTTGCCACTCCAGTCCAACACCGACACCTCCACATAATTATTTTAATTTGTGAAAGGAAGATTTTTTTTCCTCAATAATTTATGTTCAAATTGATTTCTAGAATAAATTTTCAAGGTTTGGCCTGAGGTCACGGCACAGCCAATTCATTAGAAACTAAATTTGCCAATCTTCTGCTCCCCCCTCCTGAAAGCGTTAACACATGCTGCAATTCTCTTATTTCTTTCAATGTGGCACACTCAAGTCATTTCCTCTAGTGTTAGCAAGCAAGCTGATCCATGGAAAGGTGCAGCCCTGTCTTTCCAACATAGGCCATCAAACAATCAGCAGAAGGCAAGTTCAGATATTCACTTCCCTTCATCAGAAATGATGGCCAGAGTGGTATGACCGTCTTTCACAATTAGGGATGCATCACTGCCGATATACAGGGCCTCGGTGAGAGCCCGCCTGGAGTATCGTGTGCATTTTTCGTGTCCCTAATTAATGAAGGATTACTTGCCCAGGGAGGGAGTGCAGCAGAGGTTGCACAAGGCTACCACCAGGGATGACAGGACAGCCCTGTGAGGAAAGATTGGTTCAACTGAGTCTGTATCCATTGGAGTTTAGAAATATAAGAAGAGATCTGGTTGAAAAGTACAAACTTCTAACAGGGCTGGATAGACTAGAGTTATGAGGAAGGGTCACCGGACCTGCAATGTTAACTCTGCTTTGTCTTCCACAGATGCTGCCAGACCTGCTGAGCTTTTCCAGCAACTTTGTTTTTGTTCCTGATTTACAGCATCCGCATTTCTTTTGGTCTTTTTTGGACAGACTAGATGCTGGGAGAATGTTTTCCTCACTGAGGAGTCCAGAACAAGGGGAAACTGTCTCTGAAAACAGAGTAGACCAATTATGACAGACACGAGGAAACATTTCTTCACTCAAACTATGGAATTCTATGCCACAAAAGTCTGTGGAAGCCAAATCACTGAAGATATTCCAAAAAAGGTACATAGATTTTTAGATTTTAAAGGCATCAAAGGGTTTGGAGAGAAATTTAGAATTTGGCATTGGAAGACATGATCAGCCATAATTAAACTAAGTGGAGAAATAGGTTCAAAGGGCCAATAGGCCAACTCTTTCTTCTAGTTTCTATGTTTGAGTGCTATCACAGGGCATGGCCAGCTTACTCAGCCTAAACTAAGGGTTACACTGACTGTCATTATGATAAAAAAACTTTTCTTCTAGACTTAACATTTGTTTTCAATTCAAACCATTACAACCAGCGGTGTGATTGTGAGCAAATTGAGTGGAAGTGGCTGATCTTAAAGAAATCAGAATATCAGGCCTCACGGTACATTAGTGATGTGCGGCAACACATGATGAGAAACCCCACAGACTCATTTAAGCAGAAGTCATGATGATAAATGGAGCATCTTTACTGTATATTTCTCATGCAGCAGTCCAGGGATATTCCTTTCTCTGTCATAAAGTAGCAATTGCCAATGTTTCAATTTTTTTTTCTTCTCTGGGCTGGCTAACAAGAGTGGTATAGATAATGTGCTTGAGTTTCAAATTGAGGGATTGCTAGATCCCTCGTCTCCAGTCCTCAACTTTCTGAAAAAAAAACTGCTTCAAATTTGAAAATTTGGAAGCGCAGATGGAAACTCTGAATCTAGTAGTTAATAGTTATTGGATTTAGTGGCCCAGGGAGAGAAATTATACTTCTTTCCAACCCTTGTGAATGCTTTTATCATATTGATTGTGCTTTCCATGATAAGCAGTCAAACGGCAAGATGTTGACTTTTAAAAATAGGAAATTAGAACTAAGGAGATAGTAGGGCTATCCCATTCAAGGATTGATTGTAGAAACCATTAGGGACCATACCTGAAGTAGACATTATGTCAGGGACAACTATATATCTCCTGAAGATAAAATATTGAAGGATTTAGCTGGTGATTTGCAGACAGACTTCTGAGCTATAAAACTGGGCTGACTTATTGGGTTTCTGGCCCCTACTAATCCAAGAAAAAATTGGTCTCTCCTTTCAAAAATTACAATGACTAGAGTCAACTTGAATCTATCCAGGAAAACTACATAATACTAATAGATGATAGCCAAGAAAATTTTATAGCCCTCCCAATACTTACCTCCAGCAGATCCTCCCACCTTTAGCCTTTTTCTTATAAATTATTGTACAAAATATGTAATGTACTTTTCCACATTAGATGGTACTGCACCAAACACAAAGGAAATGGTTGGGTTATTGAAGGCCAATCATTTCAGTCTCAAAATATCTCTGCGGGCATTCCTTATAATATTGACCTAGCCACAACTATCTTCAGCTACTTCATCTATGATCTTCCCTCCATCATAAGGTCAGAAATGGGGATGTCCACTGGCAATTGTGTAAATCTCAGCAATAATGACTCTATTGCCGACCATTTGTTGTAAAACCTATCTGATTTAATAATATCCTTTACAAGTGGAAATCTATCAAATCAATCACGAGAACAACAAAAAGAAGAGGGAATAGATATAAAGTATTAACAAATGAATCAAGGGTGTTATGAGAAAAATGCTTTTCCCATTCAGTGCTTCGTGAAGGTCTGGAATGTACTGCCAGCGAATGTGATGGAGGCAGGTTTAACTGAGGCATTAAAGAGGACACTTTATGATTATTTGGATCGAAATGTTGTGTAGGGATGTGAGGTACAGGCAGGATATTGGCACTAAGTCCAGACACAATGGGCTGAATGGCCTTTTTTATGGAATCCCTACAATGTGGAAACAGGCCCTTCGGCCCAACTCCACACTGCATCAAAGCATCCCATCCAGACCCACCCCACTATAAATCACCTAATCTACACATCCCTGAACTCTACAGGCAATTTGGAATGGCCAATCCACCTAGCCTGCACATCTTTGTGATGGTGGGAGGAAACTGGAGCACCCGGAGGAAACCCGCGCAGACAGGGAGAGAATGTGCAAACTCTACACAGTCACCTGAGGGTGGAATTGAACCCAGGTCCCTGGTGCTGTGAGGCAGTAGTGCGAACCACTGAGCCACCATGTCGCACAATTCTGCAATTCTACCATCCTAACCTGGTCTGACCTACATATATGTCTCCAAATCTCCAAGAATGTAGTTGATTCTTAACATGTCTTTGAACTGGGCGAGCAAGTCTTTCAGTTGGAGGGCAGTTAGGGATTGGCAAAAAATTCTAGCCTTGCCAGTAGCACTAACATTGCACGAAATAGTATATACACAATAATGTACTGCTTCTCAACAATAATTCATATGTCCTTCGTCTCCTGAAGCCTGATTAAAATGAAGTATCATTTATCATAATCGAGTTTGATCATTATTTATACACCAAATTGCCCCAAGCTTTCACTTCTCTCAAGCGCCAAGCCCAACACAGCCGTGTTATATTATGACATGTTAGTTAAGAACGCAAAAGTTGGATGCAAACAAAATCTTAAATGGCTGCTGCAGCATCATGTGAATTTTGGTATTTGCACTGCAGGCTGTATCAAGACTCTGGTAAATGCTGACTTAAATGGGGACATCTGTCCACGTCCATCTGTAGAATTTATTCATTCCACTGTTTAAAGATGGTGCAATACCTGAAGGCTTTGCAGTTTGCAGTCTTCCTGTCTCTATACTAGACAACAGAGAAGTTTGGATCTCAATAGTTTCTATCAGCTTCTCATTCTATAACAATGGCTAAAACAGAAATGGGACAAGATCCTTGCAGAGTGGTTTGCAAGTGTTGGTGGGGTTTTAAACCAATCTGGAAGTGGATTGGGATACAGAATGGAGGCATAGTTGGGAGTGATGCAAAACCTAGACAGTCTGGAATGTAGAGCATATATCGTTCATTTAAGGTTCACAGGAACTTGGCAAGGTTGGATGATATTTGTTTTCATGCAAAAAGACTGTTCGGTGGTATTATCACTGGGCTAGTAATCCAGAAACTAAGGACAACGTTCAGGGGTTAGGGGTTTGAATGCTGCCATGGCAGATGGTGAAATTTAAATTCTCTGCAATCTAGAATAGAGAGCTAATGGCATAGAAACATGTAGAACCGCTTACAGACGTCCCACTTTCATGCACTTGGCCCAGAACTTTGCATGTTATGGCACTTCGAGTGTTCATCCAAGTTCTTTTTAAAGTTTGTGAGAGAGAGAGACACAGTCAACCTTTTCTAAATGTGTTTGACTGGCCGGGTGGGTGGTTGGTGGATGAGTGTTTTTGTGAAAGTGACCATAGCTCAATAAGATTTCAGGTAGTTATGGATAAGGACAAAGATTAGCTGAAAATAAATTGGTGGGGGGTAAGGTTGATTTTAACCTGATAAGACAGGATCTGGCCAAGTGATCTGGGAGCAGCTTCTGAGAGGAAAGTCGACAGAGTACTGTGAGTCATTCAGAACAGAAATAGTGAGAATGCAGGCCAACATATTCTTATCCAGGTAATGGGTAGGATCTACAAATCCAAGGCATCCTGGGTATTGAGGAGTATACAGGATTGGTTCAAACAAAGGGAGGCTCAAAACTGAAGGCTCAAAGGAGTGGATGCCCAAGAGGCATATAGAAAGTTCTTAAAAACAGCAAAAAATTGGAGAGTGAAGAGGGGACAGGAAAGAAAAGCTGGCAGGTAAAATAATAGATAACCCAAAGTCATTTAAATAGTATGTTAAAGCAAAAAGTATAACCAGGAAAAGAGTCAAGGCCATTAGGGGCCAAAGCTGGAATCTGGGTGTGAAGCAGAAAGATGTAGATAATGAAGTTTGCATTTGTATTCAATAATGATATAGGCATAGAAACTAGAGATGGAGACTGCAATATATTCGAACAGATTAGCATTGAGAGGAAGGTGGTATTAGTAGTTTTCACAGACTAGAAAATGGCTAAATCCCCAAGTACAAACAAGATATATTTTGGGCTGGTGTAGGAGGCAAGGGATGAGATTTTAGAGCTGTGTCATTCATTTCCAAATCCTCTCTGGTCACGGAAACTGGAAAATCGTTGTGGTGCCATTCCAGAAGGGAGGTTAGGATAAACCAGGAAACTGCCAGGACCATGAATCAAACATCAATGGAAAGTAAACTACTGGAAAAAGGCTCTTGGTCCAGAACTAATCTCCACATGGAGAGTCAAAGATTAATCAAAGGTAGACGACATGGCATTGTTAGGAGCAATCATGTTGAAAACATTTGTCTGAATTTTTCGTAGCTGGTATGAACTGTGTAAGATGAGGCTAGTGTAATCGATGCAGTTGACGTGGGCATTAACAAATCTTTTGAAAATGTATAATGTGGGAGACTTCAAGATTGTAAGAACCCATTGGATACAGGGTCATTTGGAAAATTGGATGCAAAACTGTCTTAGTGGTAGAGGCAGTTTAGGAGTGAAAGATAGTCCTGTGACTGTGAGATAGCAGACAGAAGATAGTGATGTTTAACCTTGCTGAGTTCAGTAGGTCATTGAACTTCTTTCTATTCAACGCGCATCCACCCTCACCCAGGACACAGTGGTCTCCCAGGTTGCTGGCGGTGTTCATGCTGGCTTAGTCGGGTAGCGTCTCCTCTTGTAGAGGTCAGCTTGAGAAGCGACAACCTTCCACTCCACCACACGAGCACCTCCACATCTCAAAATGATCTATCCTTCCTGCGCCATAATGTTTGACCACCCCATTTCAGACTCTGTAAACCAGGAACTGTCCCTCAAATTCAGATACTGTTCCTGGTTTGCAGTGTCTGAATTGGTTTACAGCTAGGCCTTAAGTTTGATGCTTATGATGTGAAGGGTGTTTCCACCTCTCAATGGTGTGAGAAGATGTTAAAGGTGAAAAATTGATGAGATTTAGAGCGGTACATTCTGCAAGGAATGTCACTCTGGTACATGATGAACCAGGTGCTCTGAATTTCACTGGATAAAATGCTTGATCTGAAAAGGCAAAATCCCAACCAATATAAGCACAGGAAGAGCTCATGTTTGGCTCCGCACCTGTGCTGTGATAAGAGAGGTGTAGCAAATTTTCAACAGCATCCCTGAGGTAAAGAGCATGAAAGAAATCTGTCAGGCTTTTGCTTCCTTTAATGTTGGGTACGCAGTACGACAGGTGATGGTACTGAAATACATCACCGTGAATTAAACCTTTAAGAACAGAAAAGGTCACTTTTGGAGTACTGTGCACGGTTCTGGTTGCCCTGTTATAGGAAGAATACTAATAAATTGGGAAAGGTTCAGAAAAGATTTTCCAAGATGTCGCTGGGACTGAAGAGTTTGAGTTGGAATGATAGGCTGGAACTGTTTTTCACTGGAATATATGAGGTTGAGGGGTGACCATACAGAAGCTTATAAAATCATGAAGGGCATAGATAAGGAGAATAGCAGGGTGGATGAGTTCAAAACTAGGGGGCTTACCAGCATCTGCCATACTCTGGACCCTAATGAAGCCTCCTTCCCCCCACCTTCCACCAAAAAAAAGATAAAAATAAGAAGGGATAAAAAAGTAAAGAAGAGATAAAAAGAAAAGGAAAAATAGGAAAAGAACATCAGATGGATTGGACAAGTTCCGGGCACAGGAGCCCAGATGTTTCCCAGTCAGAATTTGTCACCTTTCAGCATATGGAAGAAAATGCAGAAAGCTGAAACACAAAGGGACTTGGGGGAACTTGTACAAGAAGCACAGAAAGCTAGCACACAGATACAGCAGGTAATCAGGAGGGCTCATGGAATTTCAGCCTTATTTCAAGAAGGTTGGATTATAACAGTAGGGAAATCTTACAAGGTGCTGGTGAGACTACATTTGGAGTACTGTGATAACAAAGTGTAGAGCTGGATGAACACAGCAGACCAAGCAGCATCAGAGGAGCAGGAAAGCTGACATTTTCGGTCTAGACTCTTCTTCAAAAAATCTGTGAGCAGTTTCGGTCCCCTTATTTAAGGGAAAGTTTCATTTCATTGGAGGCAATTCAAAGAAGGTTCACGAGGATGATCCCTGCTATGGAGGAACTGTCTTATTCGAAAAGACAAATAGGTTAGGATTCAACTCACTGGAGTTTAGAAGAGTGAGAGGTGGTCTCACTGAAGCATATAGGATTCTTAGGAACCTGATAGGGTAAAGGGTGAGAGACGAAAGTAGCAATTGCTGGAAAAGCTCAGCAGGTCTGGTAGCATCTGTAGAGGGAAATCAGAGTTAACTTGCTAGATCGGCTAAGCTTTTCCAGCAAGTTTTATTTTTGACTCTGATTTACAGCATCTGCAGTTCTTTCGGTTTTTAAAGGCTGAGAGGATATTTCCTTTCAGGGGAGAGCCTAGGACCAGAGGGCATGGTCTAAGCATAATGGGGCACCAAATTAAGGGTGAGATGAGGAGGAATTTCTTCTCAGAGGGTCGTGAGTCTTTGGAACTCCATGCCACAGAGAGCTGTGGGGGCAAAGTCCTTATCTATACGTAAGGCTGAGATAGATTTTTGATGAATCAAGGAATCAAAGATTACAGGGAAACTGCAGGGAAGTGGACATGAAGAATGTTGGATAGCCATGATCCTATTGAATAGTGGAACAGGTTCAAGCGGCTGAAGGGCCTTGTCCTGTTTCTATTTCATATGGGCTTACTTGAACTTTAATATAAAATTAGACAGTGACAGAAATTTTGCGAGTGTTTCTACAGATGTCATAAATCAAACTTCAAATTTTCAGCAGGGAAATCTGTTTCCGATTATAGTTCGCACAAGACATAAACAACAACAGGATAATTCGAAAGTCTCGGACAAATATGAAGACTCGAAGAGCAGAAATCAGATGCCGAGGTGATGTTTGTTGGTGCTGTAATAACAACCTTTGTCCTTTCATACAGCTTTCTATTTAAAGCATAAACTGATAGATTTCTCCTTTAATATCAGAAAGTTAGTTTACATTCAATAGTAGCTACATTGTTGGTGGCACCAATAACAAGAAACAGACTAGAAATTTAATCAAGATTCAACTGATATCACAGCTGAGCATAAGTTATCCCATGGGGCAATTATGAAACAGGAAGTAGAATTCCTCCTGGTGGCCTGGGAATCTTTCAGCGAACATCAGAAACAGACATTATTGCTTGTGGAATCTTGCTATGTGCAGAATGGATGGTGTTTTTTCATGGCATGCCTGGCTTTATTCTTTGTGATAACTGAGGTCGTGAGAGGTGCTATACAAATGCAAGCATTTATTTCTTCTTTCATTTGACATTGTGCCTTGAGTTGTTGAACAAATACCTTCAGAGAAATAAATTCAAAGGTGGAAATGGTAAACTTTTTGACTTATTGCTCTACATCAGTCCCACTGTGATTCTACCCCTGTATTTGGGATTTAAACAAGGTTTAATACTTTGCTAAATAAGGAATTGATTCCCAAAGGAAGTAACCATTGTATAGGGCACTTCCAAGACATTGAAGATCAGAAAAGTTGTGGAAAGCAAAAAGAACGATTGTGAAAGGAACTATACCGACGAAGAAAAGATTCTATAGAGAGCTGTTGTGAGGAAAGAGAAATGAAAGTAAATCACCTAACTTTGCGGATGATGCTCAAATTTTGGGGAAGTGGTGAAAGCTGATGAAAAAGTAATTAAACTATAAGAAAGAAGAAGGAGAAATGTGACCAAGCACAGAGACTGAGAGAAACACCTCCCACTCTTATGGTCCTGAAAAGAGGTTCTGCTAAACTATTGATTGACTACAAAAACAGAAGTTGCTGGAAAAACTCAGTAGGTCTAGCAGCATCTGCTGAGCTTTTCCAGCAACTTCTAAAGTTTTTGTGCCTGGTTTACAGCATCCACAGTTCTTTTGGTTTTTATTGTTTGAGTATATTCTTCAAGGTTCTGGACAACCATCATTCCTTCATCTTCTTTTTCAACTCCAATAATTCCTCCAACAAGATCTTTGCCCACATGTTGAACAGCTTTCCATAGTCCTACTCATCAGAGTGATCCTCTATGGTTATAAATCCTTGTCTGACCCCTCAGCTTCACTGACTCCAGATCAATTATTGTCTCCCATTCACTTTACATTACTCTCTGACAATGGTCACTCATTTCGATTGCCTTTGATCTCTTCAACAATTACCCACAATCCCCATGACTCGTCATAACTAAAATAACTGTTTGGGTGATGCACCTCCTTGATCAATGTCACCCTTCCATTTGGTCCTTTGTCTTGATTGAGATTATTTGGAGGCAATTCTGACAAATAAGTGAATTTAATTTTCCTGAGACAGGAATAAAGAGCAAGTCCGAAAACTACAGCTCCAGAATGTTCTGTGTTATTTGTGATGATAAAGATTTTGCCACCAATCCTTTTTCTTTTGATTGGGTTTAAGAGCTTAATTGCTTTATATTGATTGAAGAACAACCACCATTGATTCATAACGAGCTGTAGTTTCTTACACTTGCATTAGTTTTTGAACATTCTAACTTAAAATGTGAGGAAAAGGGTCCCTCTTGCAATGAAAGTTTCCCTAATGCTGGGCTGAGGGGCCCCAGTTCAAGATCCACTGACTCCAGAGGTATGTATTAACAGTTTTGAACAGGTTGATTAGAAAAATAATTCAATTTAAAAAAAATTCTAGATTGTGAGGAGGCCAGTGATTTTTGAGATGCCATAGTAGTGACCCCAACTCTGAGCCAGGAGATCTGTATTCAAATCTCACCCGCTTCAGCAGTATGTCTTCCCATATCCCAACAAGCTGATCAAAATAGCTATCAGGATTTCTTTTGCTTAGAGAGTGTTGAATACTTTGGGACCTTGTGGCACTGTGATTGTCAAAAGATTTGTTTTCAGTCTGATTCATCCCCAGAGCCAGGTCACAGCATGTCCAAACAGGTTTGTTAAAAATTAACTATGAGGAGATTGGGAGATTTCACTCCACAAAATCTATGTTTTGCCTTATTCCCACCAAAGCTGTTAAGATCTGACGAGCTAGACGCAGTCTCCAACATTGTCCCTTTCAAAGTCATCACCTTATGCTGCACCTTTAACCGACCTGTAAGATCTATGAGCTAGAGTTAATTAAAGATGATGGTCATTTGTCATGATGGAATGCAGACCTGACCTAGTACACTCTGCTTTGAAGTGAATGGAGAACAACATGGGTCAGTTTGTAAAATAAACATACCATCAGTTACATTTGGTATCCATCCTGATTAGCAACGTCAAAATTATTTCCGTTGTTTCTACGATTAGTTTTGAATTATGAATCAAATGCAAATTATGAAACAGCAGCATAGATGAGAAAGCCTGCACGTACCGTAGCTGGACTCTAGCTCCAACCCATCACTGAATGTATACATCAAATATAAAATCTTTCCTGAGATGCATAGTTTCCAATTTATCTTTTAAATTTTTCAAGGATCTTTCCAAGAATAATTTCAAAACTTGTGGAGGATAATTGTATTCCCAACATATTGTCAAAACAAAATAGGTGTGTTGTATGTGTGCGAGTTCCCTGCAGTCTTATTATTTTTTATTCTAATTCCCGCTACAACCATATTTATCTCAAAGCTGGGATTTCAATTTGGAAATTTTCTCTGCTTTTCTGTGATTCTTTTGATTTTTCTCACTCTCGCATCATACTTTGATAAAAGAGCCTGCTTAAAGCAGCAACAGAGATCAGTTTCAACTCCCCCTTCCAGGATTTAATAGTATCTGATAATAAACAGCTGTTGGCTGGCTCACAGCGAAATGGGGATCTTTCCCTACGATTAAGCCAACTCCTATACTGCTGGATACAGTCCATCTGTTCTGGAAAACGAAGACACAGAAAATTGCAAGTGTTTGTGTGCATTAACTTGCACTTTATTTTCTATTAATAAATATATGGTTGATCTGATTGCTATAACAATCTAATCATGAAGAGTCAGAAAGGGAAATCATGTCTGATTAATTTATTAGAGCTTTTCAAGGAATTCTCAACCAGCGTGGATAGAGAGGAACCAGTAGATGGACTGTATTTGTACTTCTAGAGGGTGTTTGACAATGTACCTCACAAAATGTGAAGTCATAAGATAAGAGCCCATGGTGTTGGAGGTAGGGTATTGGCAGAGATAGGGAATTGCTCAAATGCAGGAAACAGTGAATGGGTATAAGGGGTTTTGTTTGGATTAATGACCATTGAGGTTCCACATGGATCAGTGTTAGGACCTCAACTATTTCAATATATATTAATGACTTAGAGAAAACAAGTGAATATGTTGTAGTCCAATTTGCAGAGACAAGAAAATTAGGTGGAAAAGCAGGCTGTGAGAGGGATAAAAACAGTTCACAGACAGATATTGATTGGCTCATTAAATGGGCAAACATTGGCAAATCGTGTATAGTATTGGAAAATGCAAAGTTGTTTAATTTGGAAGGGGCAAAAGAACAGAATATTATTTAACTGAAGAGAAATTGCAGGAAACTGAAACACAAAGGGACTTGCAAGAACTTGTGTAAGAAACGCAGAGAGCTAGCACACAGGGGCAGCAAGTGACGAAGGGTCTAGGCCCAAAATGTCAGCTTCTGTGCTACTAAGATGTTGCTTGGCCTGCTGTGTTCATCCACCTCTATACTTGGTTATCTCAGATTCTCCAGCATCTGCAGCTCCCATTATCTATAGCACACAGGGGCAGCAGGTAATCAGGAAGGCTAATGGAATGCTGGCTGTATTTCAAGGCGGGTTGGAGTATAAGAGTAGGGAAGTCTAACTGTCATGCTAGAAAGTGCTAGTGAGACCACATCTGGAATACTGTGAGCAGTTATGGTGCTCCTTATTTAAGGAAAGCAGTCATGTTTTGGAGGCTGTTCAGAGAAAGTTGACTGCAATGATCCCTGATGGGGAAGAATTGTCTTATGGGTGGACATTAAACAGGTTGGGGCTCTACTCACTGGAGTTTAAAAGAATGAAAGGTGATCTTATTGAAACATACAGGATTCTCAGGAGGTTCACAGGGGTAAATGCGGAATGTTTCCTCTCATGGGAGAGCCTAACATGAGAGGGTGCAGTGTCAAGATAGAGGCACACCAATTTAAGGCTGCGATGAGAGGAATTTCTTCTATTAGAGGGTGGAGAGTCTTTGGACCGCCTTGCCACAGAGATCTGTGGGGTTGTGTATATTGAAGGGTGAGATAGAAAGACTTTTGATCAGTTGGTGAAGCAAAAGATACGAGGAGAAAGCAGCGATTTGGATGTGAAGAATGTTGGATTGCCATGATCCTATTGAATGGTTGAGCAGTCACGAGGGTCTGAACAACCCTATTCTTGCTTCTACTTGTTATGGTCTTATAATACATAAAAAAAGAAATTTTTTGTCATTACCAAGTAAACGGAGAGTGAACAAAAGAACAGATTGGAGGAATGCAGAATTAAAAAGCAAATCAGACTTACCGACTCCCACAGCTACCTAGAATACACCACCTCCCACCCATCTTCCTGCAAAAATGCCATCCCCTACTCCTGATTCCTTCACCTTCACCGCATCTGCTCTAGGGATGAGGCATTCCACTCCTGAACATCCCAGATGTCCTTGTTTTTCAAGGACCACACATGCCTCCCCGCACCCCCCCCCCCCCCACCCCATCAGTGGTCGAGAACGCCCTCGACCACATTTCCTGCAACTCATTCCTCACACCCCATCCCCCAATAGCAACCAAAACAGAGTCCGCCTTGTCTTCAGGTACCACACCATCAACCTCCAGATCCAACGCATCATCCTCTGACACTTCTACCATCTGCAATCCAACCCCTCCACAAAGACATTTTTCCCTCCCCACCGCTATCTGCTTTCCAGAGGAACGACTCTCTCCGTGACTCCCTTGTCTGCTCCACACTCCCGAACAGCCTCATCACCCCGGCACTTTTCCCTGCAACCGCAGGAAGTGCTACACCTGCCCCTACACTTCCCCCATCTCCCCTATATCAGGTCCCAAGAAGGCCTTCCACATCAAGCAGATGTTCACCTACACATCTGCCAATGTGGTATACTGCATCCGCTGTTCCCGTATTGGCCTCCTCTACATTGGGGAAGCCAAGCGGAGGCTTGGGGACCACTTCACAGAACACCTCCACTCAGTTCGCAACAAACAACTGCACCTTCCAGTCGCAAACCATTTCAACTCCCCCTCCCATTCCTTGGACGACATGTCCATCCTGGGCCTCCTGCAGTGCTACAATGATGCCACCTGGAGGTTGCAGGAACAGCAACTCATATTTCGCTTGGGAACCCTGCAGACCAAAGGTTTCAATATGGACTTCACAAGCTTCAAAATCTCCCCTTCCCCTACCACATCCCAAAACCAGCCCAGCACATCCCCACCCCTCTAACCTGTCCTTCCTCCCACCTATCCCCTCCTCCCACCTCAAGCCACACCCCCATCTCCTACCTACTAACTTCATCCCGCCTCTTGACCTGTTTGTCTTCCCTGCACTGACCTATCTGCTCCATAACTCCCCACCTACACTCACCTCTACTGGCTCCAACCCCACCTCTTTGACCTGTCTATTTCCTCTCCACCTATCTTCTCCTTTATCCATCTTCTATCCATCTCCCCCCTCCCTGTTTATTTCAGAACACCCTCCCCCTCCCCCATTTTTGAAGATGGGTCTAGGCCCAAAACATCAGCTTTCCTGCTCCTCTGATGCCACTTGGCCAGCTGTGCTCATCCAGCTCGACACCTTGTTATCTCAGACTTGGTCTGGTAAAGTTTTACTCTGCAGCTATCCCAAACTCTGCTTGGCCTGGGAATACGTGGTGAGCTATTGTTAACCCAACTCTCAAATTCTTCTTTGGGTTCAATATGTGAGCAGGCAGGATGGGCCAAAATATTCCATTAGCTCTCATCCTGCATGTCCAAGGGGTATTTGCAAAGTGAGATTACAGGATTTCTATCCTTCAGGTCCTTGCAAAGCCCAAATGGAATTCTGGATAGTTGGGATGGATGTTCCTCACAATCTTATGGAAACCCAACTACTTAACTACAGAGAAGGACTGTATCCCAGTATAGGTCAGCACAGAGAATACTGGAGAAACTCTGCAGGTCTGGCAGCATATGTAGAAAGAATGCAATGTTAACATTTTGAGTCTGGTAGGACTCTTCCTCAGAACTAAAAGGTAATGGAAATTTCTTTTTATACACACTTTAATGGTGTGTATGTACACACTATTATACACACGAGGCGGTCCAATGCAAAAGACAACTGGTTGTTGACGATGAAGATTAGAAAAAAGGTTGCAAAACAGGGGTAAATTAAACTGTGAATGTGAGAGCATTGATCCTCTCCACGAAATGCAAGGTAAACAAGTCGCAAACAAGCCGGGGATGGTAGGAACTGCAGATGCTGGAGGATCTGTGATAACAAGGTATGGAGCTGGATGAGCACAGCAGGCCAAGCAGCATCATTGGAGCAGGAAAGCTGACATTTCAGGCCTAGACCCTTCTTCAGAAAAATGTTTCTGAAGAAGGGTCTAGGCCCGAAACGTCAGCTTTCCTGCTCCTCTGATGCTGCTTGGCATGCTGTGCTCATTCAGCTCCATACCTTGTTATCATAAACAAGCCAGAGATGATGAGGGTTTGGGGGTGGTTGGCAGAGGGTGGGGTGAGAATGGAAGAAAGATGTAGTCCAGGCATAATGCACTCCATTTCAGGAAGTTTTTTTTTTATAGGATGTACGATGAGGAGCTGAAGATGTGAGACAGAGCAGGTCAGACAATGTTGAGGATGAAGCTTCCCATGAAGCTTGAGGATGTGGCCTATTGTGACTTGCAGTTTCTTCAGTCAGTTCCATTCAAGCCCGGAAGGAACAGGGAGTTGTGATAGACTGATAGAAGCTGATTAAGGCCTGTAGAGACTGCTCGATCCTGGTTGGATAGTATATTCTCTTCCAGTTCTGGGCACTACGTCTGGGTAGTGTTTTGGCTCACCCATGCTAAATGGATGCAACTATTTCTGGCAGGAGTCTAGCGACATGAGTTGTCCAGTAACAATTGAAGTGACCATAAATTTAAATGAAGAAGAGAAAATAAATTTGAAATAATAGAGTGAAGCTGGAGGAACATGGCAGGCCAGGCAGCATCAGAGGGGTAGGAAAGTTGACGTTTTAAGTCAGGCCCCTTCTTCAGAATACAGTATAGATCATATGGTACAGAACAGGACTTTCAGCTCATAGACTCTGTATTGACACTTTACTTGCCAATAACTTGACGGCATGGTGAATGGAAGGCAGTATGACTGGGCCATAATATAGTTTCAGGAGAAGTGATGATGGCGAGATGTGAGGAGTTCTGAAGTCCTGGAAAAGAATGAGTTAACCTAACAAGTGAAAATGCAGAGATGTAAAAGAATGTGTTGGATGCTGCACTTAGTCCATTTGTAATTATTCTGGTTCTTTAAACAAGAGGGCCTTAATTACGATTACAGACTTGCTGGCCTGAAGAATTTCCTGTTTCCAACAGCAAAAAGCAACTGAGCTTCACTGCGTGTGTGTTCAGTTTGCTGTTACCATCCAAATGAGTAACTGAGCTATCCATCATTTGAGATTAGCACATTGTTTTGAACATGAAATTTGGAAAAAGAGAAATTACCAGTAGACAACAATTGCCTTCATGTAAATTCTTGAAAATAATTCCTAAAACATTGAACTGCAGTCACGATAGTGGAAGTGTTCCTTTTAAATGACTGCCATTAGTTTAAATATCACCAAAAAGGATCCTAATGGTGAGGGTCATTCTTCAAAGCTAAAGGTGAAGGCTGGAAAGCTGATTTGAGGCCAAGATCAGGCCAGCCTTGGCCTTACTGAAACATAGTTCAAGCCCAAAGTCCCAAGTGGCTTATTTTTGCTTTCATCTCTTATTCTGGGGCTCTTATTTTGACTTGAATTCCAAGCACAGGAGTTTTTCTTTCTGAATACTGAGAAAGTCAACAAAATTGGAGCCAGAATTATTCCCTTTTTAACAGTGATCGTTGTGTCTTAAAGTTCAGGATGTTGGTAGAGAATGAGATGCAACAATCCAGAAGGAGGTAAACGCACACAGAAAAAAAAGATCAGAGCTGAGCAGGATTGACTGGAACGAGAGATAAACAGGAAAATCAGGAACCGAACGATGGGCTACCCTTCAAAGTACCACTGAGGTATATTCTCATGGAGAGTTAGATCAAACAAACTCAAAGCTCCCTGGATGACAAAGGATACAGTAATTAATATAGAGAAGAAAAAGTTTCAGAAAAGAAACAAAATTGAGAACGAAGTTCAAGTTCATGGTGAGATGAAAAAGTAAATAAGAGAAGCAAAGAGAAATTATGAGAAAAGACTGGCAGCTGACATAAAGAGTTCTCTTAAAGTCTTCTACAAGCATTTGATAAAAAGAGTGGGAAAACAAACGTGGGGCAGATTAGGAGCTACAAAGGGGATTCACATAAGGGATTTTCTCTTATTCATTCTTGGGATGAGGGCATTGCTGGCCAAGCAGCATTTGTTACCCATCCATAATTTCACCAGAGGGCAGTTTAGGGCATGTTGCTGTGGGTCTGGAGCTACATGTAGGCCAGGCCAGGCAGGGATGGCAGTTTCCTTCCAAGAGGACATTTGGAGACCAAATGAGTTTTTCTGAAAATCAGTTCAGGGTCATCAAAAGATTCTTAATTCCAGATTTTATTAAATTCAAATTCCATGGTGGGATTCAAACCCGGGTCCCCAGAATGTTATCTGAGTGTCTATATTAACAGTCCAGTGAGAATACCACTAGGCCATCACATCTCCATAGCTGAAGTGAAGGGCAGGTCATGCCTCACAAACCTTATCGAGTTCTTTGAGGATGTGACTAGAAAAGTTGATGAGGGTCGAGCTGTGGATGTGGTGTATAGGGACTTCAGTAAGGCATTTGATAAGGTTCCCCATGGTAGGCTCATTCAGAAGGTCAGGAGGAATGGGATATAGGGGAACTTAGCTGTCTGGATAGAGGATTGGCCGGCCAACAGAAGACAGCGAGTGGTAGTAGAAGGAAAATATTCTGCCTGGAAGTCAGTGGTGAGTGGTGTTCCACAGGGCTCTGTCCTTGGGCCTCTACTGTTTGTAATTTTTATTAATGACTCGGATGAGGGGATTGAAGGATGGGTCAGCAAGTTTGCAGACGACATGAAGGTTGGAGGTGTCATTGACCGTATAGAGGGCTGTTGTAGGCTGCAGCGGGACATTGACAGGATGCAGAGATGCACTGAGAGGTGGCAGATGGAGTTCAACCTGGATAAAGGTGAGGTGATGCATTTTGGAAGGTCAAATTTGAAAGCTGAGTAAAAGATTAAGGATAGGATTCTTGGCAGTGTGGAGGAACAGAGGCATCTTGGTGTGCAGATACATAGATCCCTTAAAATGGCTACCCAAGTGGACAGGGTTGTTAAGAAAGCATACGGTGTTTTGGCTTTCATTAACAGGGGGATTCAGTTTAAAAGTCGTGAGATCTTGTTGCAGCTCTATAAAACTTTGGTTAGACCGCACTTGGAATACCGCGTCCAGTTCTGGTCACCCTATTATAGGAAAGATGTGGATGCTTTGGAGAGGGTTCAGAGGAGGTTTACCAGGATGCTGCCTGGACTGGAGGGCTTATCTTATGAAGAGAGGTTGACTGAGCTCGGACTCTTTTCGTTGGAGAAAAGAAGGAGGAGAGGGGACCTAATTGAGATATACAAGATAATGAGAGGCATAGATAGAGTTGATAGCCAGAGACTATTTCCCAGGGCAGAAGAGGCTAACACGAGGGGTCATAGTTTTAAGCTGGTTGGAGGAAAGTATAGAGGGGATGTCAGAGTCGGGTTCTTTACTCAGAGAGTTGTGAGAGCATGGAATGCGTTGCCAGCAGCAATTGTGGAAGCAAGGTCATTGGGGTCATTTAAGAGACTGCTGGACATGCATATGGTCACAGAAATTTGAGGGTGCATACATGAGGATCAATGGTAGGCACAACATCGTGGGCTGAAGGGCCTGTTCTGTGCTGTATTGTTCTATGTTCTATGAATGAATATTTTGCATCTTTCTTTACCAAAGAGTGAGATGCCACCCAGGCCATGCTGACACAATAAGGAACTCAGTCATTAGAAAGGTTCAAAATTGACAGGGATAAGTTGGAAAAAACTGTCCACAGTTAAAGTTGACAAAGTACCTGGGGTCAGATGAGGTGCAACCAAAGATTTTGAAGGAAGTGGGGGTGGAAATTGGAGGGATATTGGCCACAACCTTCAGTCTTCCCTAGACTCAGGGCAAATGGTAGATGCCCGGATAATTGTAAATTAATAATTGTGCCCTTGATCAAGAAAGGTTGTAAGGATAAGTCAGCAATTACAGTCCAGTCAGTTTAACTTCAGTGGTGGGGAAGCTTCTAAGGAAACTATTCAGGATAGAATTAGTAGTTACATGGGAACAGGTGGGTTGACTGGAAAGTGTCAGCATGGATTTCTAAAGGAAACTTAGTTTAACTAACCGTGACCTCTCTGATGAAGGGTCTAGGCCCGAAACGTCAGCTTTTGTGCTCCTGAGATGCTGCTTGGCCTGCTGTGTTCATCAGCCTCACATTTTATTATCTTAACTAACTTGCTGAAGTTTTTTGAAGAGGTAACAAGGTAACTCTGAGAGACATTCAGAGGGCATGTGATAACGCCACACAACGGACTTGTGGGGAAAGGTATAGCTCGCACAGTAAAAGTGACAATAACTAAAAAATAGGGCTAGGTAATAGGAAACAGTGATGATTAGTGGTTGTCTTTTGAGCTGGAGGAGAGTTTTCTGAAAATCAGTTCAGGGTCATCATAAGGGGTCAGTGTTGGGACCATTGCTTTTCCTGAAACGTGTTAATTATCTGGACCTTTGTGTGCAGGGGGCAACTTCAAGGTTTGCAGATGACACGAATGTGTCAAATGAAAGGGCAACATTGTAAAACTCAAGAAGATCAATGACAAGTTGCTGGAGTGGACAGATAGATGGTAGATGAGGCTTAATGGAAAGAGGTGTGAGCTGATGCATTTTGGTAAGAAGAATGTTGAAAAACAATATAAAAACAACAGGTACAATTCCAATTGGGGGTGGAAATTGCAAAATCTTTGGATGCATCTCATCTGACCCCAGGTACTTTGTCAACTTTGAGGGGGTATATATGCACACAGATAATTGAATGAGGCAGGATAGGTGGAGAGAATATTAGGTAAAGTAGACAGCATTCTCAGCTTTATTACTCGGGGCAGTCTCTTGTTAGACCCCAGTTAGAGTATTGTGTAAAATTCCAGGAGCCACATTATAGGAAGGAGAATGGCTAGAGCAGAGGTGGTTTGTAAGAGTCGATCTACGGATTAGGACAGATTGAAGAAGTTGGGTCTATTTTCTTGGAGAGAAAAGCTAAGAAATAACCTGATAAAGGCTTCCAAAGTCATGCGTGATCTGCACAGAGCCGATAGAAACTGTTCCCTCTCATAAAGTAAAAAGATTGAGAGGGCGTCGATTTAAAGTGATGTGCAAAACGAAGCAAGAGTGAAATGAGGGAATGTAGTTGGGGTATGGAATGTGTTACTTGGAAATATGGTGGAGGGTCTTTCATCTGAAGTACCCAAGAAGGAAATGAATGATTACTTGAATAGAAATAGCGTGCATGGGTATGGGGAAATAGTAGGAAATTTGAATGAGGTAGTGAGCCAAAATGGGGTTGATAGGCCAAATGGCCTCCTTTTGCACTGTAACAGAAACACTGTGATTCTGAACTGAACGAACTTTTAAAAAATATCATGTTTTAGAATGCCATGCCAACGTGGCTTATTATGGATTATGAATTAGGAGCAGAATCAGGCCATTTAGTCCTTCAAGCCTGCTGATCTGATTGTATTCTGAATTCCATAGTCCTTGATAACTTTTGAATGCCTTGCATAACGAAAAAATACCTACCTTTGCCTTAAAAATATACAATGAACTCACCTCCACAGCCTTCTGAGGCAGAGTTACAAAGCTAAACATGGTCTGAGAGAAACTGTTTCCTCTTGTCTCAGTCCTAAAAGGATGACACCTAATTTTAAAATAATACCCCTGTGATTGTTCACTCGCCAACACAAGGAAACATCCTTTCCACATCCAACTCGACTAGAGCATTCAGGATCTTATACACTTCAGTCAAATCACCCCTCACTCTTCTAAACTCCAGTGGAAACAAGCCCAGCCTTTCCAACCTAACCCCATAATCCACATATAGAACCCAGGAGCAAAAGTAACCCATTCAGCCCCTCAAACCTGCTCTGCCATTTGATACAATCATGGCTGATCTCATCACTGCCTCACATCCACTTTGCTGTCTGCTCCTCATAACCCTTCAACCCTATATGCATTTTAAAAAATGCTTCTCTTTAAAAGTACTCAATGCGCCAGCATCCTCCACATCCTAGCAAGGGATTAGTCAGCTCAGTTGGCTAGCTGACTGCTGAGTGATCCCTACAGCCTGAGATCAATTCCTGCAACAGCTGGGGTTACCAAGAAGTACTCTCCTTCTCAACCTCTGGTCTTGCCCGAGGTGTGGTGATCTTCAGGTTAAACAACCACCAGCCATCTCTCTCTCTCTCTCGAAAGAGAAATGAGCCCTATGGTCTGCTGAATCTGTGGTGACTGTGTGCTAACTACATTCTGGGGAATTGAATTCCACAGATTCACAACCCTTTCTGTGAAGTATCAATCTAGCAAGCCTCCTCTGAACTGATTCTAATGCATTACCTTCTCCCCTAAATAAAGAGACCAAACTGCACATTGTATTTGGGGTATGGTCTCATTAATTAGAACTGAAATGTTATTTCCTTACTTTTATGTTAAATCCCTCTCTTAATAAATGATAGCATTCCAATTGATCTTCTTAATCATTTGCGGTATCTGCCAACTAGCTTCTTGTGACTCATGCAGTAGTTTGATGTCTATATAGTTGGATATATTTTCCTGACTCCTGTGAGTTGAAATCCTAAAATCTTAAAGCACAGGAGACTGTTCGGTGTGTTATTAAGAGCATAAGAAATAGGAGCAGGAGATTCCATCTGGCCCATTAATCCTACTCTGCCATTCAATATGATCGTGGCTGATCTGTTCATGGACTCAGCTCCACTTACCTGCCCACTCACCATAATCCTTAAGTACCTTACTTTACAAAGAAGTTTATCTATCATTGCCTTAAAAACATTTTTAGCAAGCTTCCCTGGGCAGGGAATTTCACAGATTCACAACCCTTTGAGTGAAGAAGTTCCTCCTCAACTCAGTTCTGCTCCTCTGATGCTGCTTGGCCCACTGTGTTCATCCAGCTCTACACTTTGTTATCCCAGTCCTAAATCTGCTTCCCTTTATTTTGAGCCTTTGCCCCCCAGTTCTAGCTTCACTCACCAGTGGCAACAATCTCCTTGCTTCTGTCTTATCTGTTCCATTCATTATTTCTTATGTTTCCATAAGATCCTCTCATTCTTCTAAATTCCAATGAATATACTCCATGCCTGGTCAATCTCTGCTCAATTTTCTTTCAGTGTTAGCTCTTAGAATGAGCTATCCAATCAGTTCCACTGCTCAATTCTTTCTCTATACTGTTCCATATCACACAATCAACTGTATGAACATAAAGACTTCCCTCTGTTCTTCTACCACTCTTAACGGTGAAAATAGTTTCTCCTTATTTAGTCAATGTAACGTTGAACACCTCTATCATATTACTCATCACTTACTGACTCTGCTCTAGGCTCTCCAGATAAGTGAAACACATCATTCCTGGTGTCATTCTAAGTTAAGTAAAATAAAAATGTTATTGGCTAAATGAAGACATGAAATTCCAGTTTAATTTCAGTAGTTTTATTGAAAAATGCCTCTTTCATTTCAGAAATAAATAGGAAATTTAGGCTGTGAAATTCACAATCTGCAGTTACAAATATGAAGCAGCAATTCTATATCCATAGTCTTGCAAACAGATTCCAACTGCATCCGAGTTTCTGAAAACACTATATTCTGGTAAAGGTTCCATACTAAATATACATCACAGACATGCATTTCCACCACCCTTTGTAACAGATCTGCTGAGAACCAGCACATTTATATTTAAAGTTTTAATGTAAAAGAATGTTATAAGCAGTGTTAAGTACTGTATCTGGTAGGTACAATGATTTTAAGCAGTATTCTTTTTAAGAGTGTGTTGCACCTAATTCTTGATTTAACCAGCTGATACACTTGTAAGATAAAGTAACATATTCCTAATAGGATTATAACTGAAAATACAGATAAACTATATAATTGGAATGTAGTAGACAAGCTTGTCGTATTTAAATAGCATCTGAATTGCTAACATGGGATAAAGTTGCAGAGTAACCATTGTGAAGGGTGGGTATTGAGTGCCATTGGAAGGCAGGGTAGGAGACTGTCTATGATGTGGATTAAAGTGGACTTTTTTTGTTTTTTTTCTAATTTGAAAAAAAATTGATTAAAAGGACTTTGCTTTCTTTAAGCGCAATGTAAGTAAAGTGAACAGAGGCACAATTAAAACCAATCTCTGTAGGTTGAGACAAACAGAATAGGTGAGTTACTACACAGAAGCATATACACAACAGCGGAAAGTGACAGATTGAGAAAACACAGGCGTTAGGTTCATTTTGCATCAGTCGCGTACAAGAGTCCTGGTTTTCAAACACAGGTAGGCAGGGAAGGGGCAGGGCAAAAATTACCTTGATTGTCAATGTTAAGAAAAGTTATCACTGCTTAGTATTTCTTTCAAATATGTAAATGCAATTTGCACAGGGCACAGGGCCAGGATTGACAGTTGTGACCTTGCAAGATGTCCCTACTCTTTGCAATTGCAAGTTTCTAACTTCCCCTATTCTCCAATGCACCATTACAGTTACAAGAGGAATATAGAAGGAACAGCTCTCATTATTTGTTCAGTAAAGTTAAAAGAAAATGTGATTTGCAAATGAGCATGCTTGTGCTGTGGCTGGGACAAGAAAAGTGTTATCCCTTATTGGTCAGAGCCAAAACTAAGTGGTTACAAGTTGAACTAACACAGGTTTGCTCATCGGAGCATTGAAAAGCACAGAGATGTGAATGTGGCAACAAAATAAAGATTGAAAGTTTAGTTCATATAAAACCACTCCGTGCCCTCCCCTGCTTTTGGTATTGAAACAATGATGGTCATTCCTCATGAATAGGCTTGGCTAAATCCAGGCGACCGAATTTCAGTTTCAATTTGTTCGACCTCTTCTTCCTCTTCCCTTTCTATGGGTACAACATGGGTTTCTGGTCGATAAGGTTGCGGCTCGTATAGTCCTGGTTGGAAATATGGGTCTAATATAACACACACTATATTCGGCAACCACCAATCCTCTTGTTTAGACATGCTTTCAAGACGTCATACACAAGTTAAATTCTTATAACATATACAGATTTACATTCATCTGGGAAACAGCCTTTTGCTCAATTATACTATTTTCTAACAAAGTAGTGGGGTGGATAAAATTGCTTTCTTTTAAATCATTATTAATATCTGTAACAACATTTTTTTAAAAAGAAGAGATTTTTTGTTGGAACAAAAGAAGCAGTAATTGCACAGAACATATAATCAACACTACATAGTGACAGGGCAGTTGAAATCATGTTGTGCTATTTTAGTCAGAGGCTGCTTAACAAAGTGGCTGAGCCATATGTTAAAATGTACATCATTCGATTTCCTTAGCATGATCGTTCACTAATACACAACACTATGATTTGAACTGCCCATGGCTGTTAAAACTTACTCACTAATTTCAAATTAATAACATGAAAGAGAATTATTCACTGGTGATTACAGTTTTAAATAAAGACACAATAGTAAAATGGAAAGAACAGACAAAAATAGGTGTCAGCATATGTAGAAATGCAAGAAAGGGGGGAAGCAAAGTGAAGGCAATGGTGGGTGCACTGCTAAAACTTAAGCTTTGAATTTACCGATCAAATGCTGCCAGGAGAAAGCACAGGTCAAACACAGAGCTGAAATTCAAACCCATGCTGACTCGTGACTAGGAATGCTCAGAATTTGTGGTGCTGCTCCTGTATTACAAGCTTCTGCCCAGTTGGAATGCCACAACAGCACTGTTGTATGGTATTCCTTCTGCCACTCATGCATGCAGCACTAATGAGAGCAGAAAACCTATATTCTTTCTAACTGACCAATTTTTTTCAAAGAAATAGTTTGTATGACGAAGTTCAAGAAGCCTGAAACAGAAATCATTTTTCCTAATGCCCCACCACTGAAATGTTTTGGGGGTTGAAGTCGGTCTCTTCCAACAGCACAAGATGGATAATAATGAAATTTTAAGCTAGTTTTACACTCTGCCTAATTTTCCATTCCATTGGATAAGAAATTTAGCCAGGGCGTAGAACAGACTGTCAATTTGCAATCTCCTATCTTGCAGCCAAGACTGGTTTTAACTCTGTAATTTTGCCATTGACATTTGCCGGGTTTTCTCATTGTTCTAATACGATTTCAGAAGGGCGGTTACTATCTAAAGCAAGTAGCAAGCAGCAGGCCCGAACGCACAAGCTGGTTTAATAGATGTTACAGCTGGTGTGGGTTGTAATTCAGTTCGAACCTTTGCATTGCTGCAATTAGTTATTTACAGAAACAATACGACAAAGTAATTTCAACATTCCAGGCTAAAAAGTCTGTTTTTTTTTGTAGCTGTAGTTTGTAAAATGGTGTATCTTCACAAGGTTAGTAGTAAGTTTAAGCCTTGTTTTTTGCTTCACGATGAAACAGCCTTAAAAGGACAGGCATCTGACGTCTGTTTCATATATAGAAACTGCAAACTCTCTTAGTTTAGTAGGTGTGTCTTTCTGTCTCCTTATGAAGAACTGATGGTCAACAGAGTTCGTTAAATCAACTTCTGGTGAATTTTCCAAAAAGGCTCATTTCTTATTAAGCTCGGGAACAAATATTTCAGAAACAGGGCTTTTCGGTTTTTGTGAACATCATTGGGTAACCTAGTAAAATTTATCCGGAACCTGAAACAGGTTAAGAATGCTGTTAGTTTTGGGAAAAAAGTGCTATATATTTTTGTTTTTTTTTCTACAGTGGAGAATAAATGAGCTATTTCAGTTTTGTTTTTAATTACTCAGAACAAAAATCAAACACATAACATCACAATATTTAGACCATTAACATATCTGGCCTGCCCAGAATTTTTGACATTCTGGTTGGTGCTAAATTCTGTCAGTCTTGTGATGTAATAGCTACCTTCAAACAAGCAGGCTGTTTTCAATCATTATCAATCGAGGTAGAACGCAAGCTCACTAGAATCAGAGCACTAAGAATATTAAAGTTCGCTTTGTCAATATTTTTATTGCATATGTTATTTAAAGCAGTATTTTTTAAATATTAAAAACAGGTGAAAATATTGCAATCTGAAATGAGGTTTAAATATCTCTCCTTGCCTGAAATTACTAAATAAGTTGGACTTAAGTTACAGCTAAATGTTAACAGTCATTTTAGTTCCTTTAGTTTTTTTTAATATCAGTTTAAGAGTCTTATGCTTTGTTAATTTTTTTAAAATGGTTATTTTTATAAGATTGGCCGCAAACATAATGCCTCTATTTATGGATCAGTCAGTAGCTGCAAAGCTCTTTTATAATTGCAACAATTTGTTTGTTCCTTTTATTGAGTGCCAGCTTTCTTTGTGATTTGAGTAGAGCTCAGTTCTGGCAACAATTTGACCTGAAATATTGCAGTGCTGAGTTAGGAGGTCATCTACACAATGGATCACTCGGGGATTGGTAGCCCTTAACACAAGGGAAGGGAAGCCTTAACTCAGAGATTTAGAAAGGGCTAAAAGGCTCACGTTGGGTTGTCGAGGGGAGGGAAGCTCTGAATGTTGGATTGATGAGTAAAACCAAGTCATAAATGTGGATTCGATGCATGATTAGAAACTATACACTGAAGATGATGGGTAAGGGGAAACTGACAGTGATAAGGCTATCCCTACAAATACTGAGTTGGTGGGAAGAAGATTTATTTTCAATCAGTGATCTTTAATTAATTTGTTCAGCTGCATAAACTTTATTGGGACTATCGGCCCCTAAATTCCCAAAGTTTGATGAAAATTGAAAATTTTTGGGACGTGAGCAAAGACAGCCACAAGAAAACTGGTACAATTATCAATAATTTAAATATACTGGGTCATAACAGCAACAGAGAATTCCAAGATAAGAGCAGTAATATGGTTGGCGGGAAGGCAAAATATAAGATATAATTAAGGATAAATTGGCAGGATGCTTTGCATTGACAAACAATGCGTTCTGGGTCATTCTTTTTTGCTGCCTGGGTCTTTTGTTTGAATACCAGTGCGGGACCGGGTTAATTCCAGAGCTGTAATAGTTTAGGTGCTGAAAAGGGACAATGACATTATTTTTGCAAGGAATGTTTCCAGACTTAATGTTTAAGTAATAACTAGATATTCCATTAAAATCCTCCGAGAAGAATAAAGTTCTTGATAAGGGATATGGCGCAAGGGGAATATTCTGCTTACACTCATCAGGGCAAGTAGTTAGACTGATGGATTAAAATCTGATTTTAGACTCTTAGTGTTCACAAGCTAATAGTGCATGTTTATATGCTGGATTTTTCTGAGTTATATATATATACAGCTTCCTTTAGGGAGCACCACATTGAAACAAATACTTTTGTGTTTAGCTATGACTGCTCTAAAATAAAAATGTGCTCTTCCTAACTTGTTAAAAATTTGAGGAAGGTACAGTGAAGATACACTTCTTCAAGCAAATCTTTTTATGCAATTTTTCAATTGGTAAACTTTGGGGAAAATGATAGTTCTAGAAAGAGGAAGCAATGAGTTGCTTCACCAATGTTAAAACAATTTGTTGCTGTCCAAGAGGTTTGTGCATTAAAAAAAATACTAAATTTTAAGAAGATGGCACTCCTTAAAAATCTCAACACTTTCCCTTGCCTTGTGCTGGCCAGAAATTGAAAGGAATACTGAGTTCATATTAGGTTTAGTAGGAATCATCTTTGTTTAAAAATGCGAAACAAGTCAAGTCACTGTCATATCCATTCAGGCATGACACCAACTTGTCCAAAGCACCAGGTGATCCATCTCCTTCCTCAGAAGGACAGAGATTTTGGAAGACTTTTATTTGTTATGAAAAATAATTCCCCTTTTAAAATCTTTTTAAAAATTAGCACCGCCATGTGTGGGGCTAGATTTATGTTTAATAATTTATATATTTTAGTGCAAGCCAACCCAGGCAGTTTAACAATGAAGTTTAAAATATTTAACTGTTGAAATATCATATTTCTTTCTGAGCAAAGAAAATAAAATGTTACTCGTGATCACATTTCATTCCTGTTTTAGTTAAAAAATAACCTGTCAAAGAACTGAAGAGATTGGTCTCCCTGGATCTGAAGACAGGAGCTAATGACATTCTTGACAGAAAATAAGCCAAAATCTGTGGCTTCCAATATCTCTCAAGACAGGTTCTCACTGCGTTGGTGTTTCCCTCTTATGACTCTCTGTCTCTCAGCTTTAAGTTGGACCCATTTCTGTTGTTTGTTCATGTGCTTGAAGTAATGGGGTCCATTTAGCTCAGTTGGCTGGACAGCCGGTTTGCAAAGCAGTGAGATGTCAACAGCACGCATTCAGTCCTCACACTGGCTGAGGTTACTCTGAAAAACTCTGTCTCAACCTCTCCCCTCATTGAGGTATCGTGGCCCTCAGGTTAAATCACCATCAGTTGTCTCTCTTTAATGAGAGAGCAGCCCTGTGGTCTGGTAAGACAACGGCAACTTGACTTAAAAGGGCATACAAGGTAGAGACAAGTAAGATGTTCTCCCTGGTCAGAAAGTCTAAAGCCAGGGAGCAGAGTTGAAAGATAATGCAGGAGCACTTAGATCAGAGATAAAGGCAAAGTATTTTACTCAGAGGGTTGTGAACCTTTGGAATTCTCAGCCATAGAGGGCTGCAGAGGTTCAATGTTTCAGCACCTTTGAGGTTCAGATTGATAGATTTCTGTTTAATGGCACCATAAGGGGTTATGGGAATGGGGTGGGTAAAGGTATTAAATTGCTCAATCGGCCATGATTGTATTGAATGATGGAGCAGGCTCAAAGGGCTGAATGGCCTATTTCTATAGTCATGTGATATTTGGTGACATCATACCTGATCATATGCTACTGAATCAGGTTTTACCTGTTTGCACCAAAACTTTGAGTTTTCACAGAACCCCTACCATGTGGAAGCAGGCCGCTTGGCCCACACTGTCCCTCTGAAGAGCATCCCACTGAGATCCACCCCATCCTTATGACACTGCATTTCACAGGGCTAATCCACACATCCCAGGGCACTATGGCCAATTTAGCATGGCCAGTTTCCCTAAACTGCACACCTTTGGGGCTATGAGTGGACACCCACTGGGAGAATGTGCAAACTCCACACAGAGAGTCAGCCAGGTCTAGAATTGAACCTGGGTCCTTGACACTACGAGGCAACAGTGCTAACCACTGAGCCACTGTGCCACGCATGCTGCCTCTTTGCATGTGGGTTCATGCCAGCAGTTGTTACGACCGAAGTTCCAAAAACCATGGGTGCATCCTCCAGAACTACAAATTAATCCAGGCAGGAAAGCAAATACACATGAATCTTTATCGCAAAGGATGGGAGTGTAAGGGTAAAGAGTCTTACTGCATAAGTATAGGGGCTTGGTGAAATTATACCTGATACCATGCACAATTCTTCTCTCCTTATACCTAAGGAAGCCTCAGAGAAGCTGATTTCTGGAATGAAATCAGCTGTTCAGAGAAACTGAGAAGGGTAGGTCTAGCAGTTAGAAGATAGCAAAGAGCTCTAATTGAAACATGCAAAATTTGTACAGTGTTACCTATTCGGAAGCTGAGAAAGTATTTCTCTGGGTAGGGGTGCTAGCACAAGGGATCATGTTCACAGATTAAGTGTGGCCCACTTAGAACTGGGAAGAGTAGAAATGTCTTCACTCAGAGGGTTCTGTCCTAGAAACCTAGGGATGCTCAATCTTTGGGTGAGCTGAAGTCAGTGATCAAGAGATTTGTGGATATAAGGCAATCAAAGATATAGGGATAGTACAGGAAGGTGGAGTTGAATTAGAAGATCAACCATTATCTGAATGAATGGTAGAGCAGGCTCAAGGTGCCAAATGGCCTACTATTTACTGGCATCTCTTAAGCCTCTAAAATTCACAATTCAACTGAACACGTTAGAATCACTCAGCACAATAGAAACCATCTCGGCCATTGTATTGTGCTGATTTTTCCAACAGGTTACGTTATTATCCCTCTATTTCCCTGTTGACCTGCAAATCACTTTTTCCAATTCTCCTCTCGGTAATTATGATTGAATCTGCTTCTATCACATTCATATGGTGCCTTCCAGGTCAGAACAGCTCTGCATAAAAACAAACTCTCCGAATTTCACCTCCTTTTTTTAGGACACCTATGGCGACTCTTCTCCCAGCGATGGAAATAATTTTACCTTATTTCCTCAATCACACTTACAATTTCTCATCAATCCTTTCATCCCCCCTCGTCAATCTTTCCAGAGAACAATTACACCTTGTCTAGTGTCTGCACTTTACTAAAGTCTGTAATCCTTAGAACCATCCTTGCTACAGACTGGTGCCCAAGACTAAATGTTTTACTTTAACTGAGGTCAAACCAGTACCTTATAATGGTTTAGGAGCTTTTGCCAAGTGAAATTACAGCCAAGTGGTCTAGAGTGGTGGGTAGCTTTAGTAATTGCTGGAAACCAACCAGATCACGACTTGTTTCTCAAAAGCTAAGGTTACAGCTTGTACTTTGCTCGAGTTTTCAGGATATCAGCCACAAAAATCTTAAGAATTGTGACTGCGACTGAGCTACGGGTCTTGGTAGATTCTCCTCCTTTTGATTTGGCGCTTCCACTCAAGTTCCTGAGATCATGTGGATTTCTGTTACACTCACTGTCATACGGGCACTGCTCCCAAACCTCCTCACCAAATCTAAATAACTAACAGCCCGAACAGGCAGGTCACATACCTTACTGAATACTCCTCTCTACCAAGAGACAATAATTTCGGTTTAGCTTCCTTAAACCCATTGACTAGCCAGGAATACATTTCAGCACAACATTGTGGTAACCTACCATGTTACCTAGTTACTTCTTAGTTTAGTTGCTTTTTAAAAATAATAGTCAGGTTTATGTCAGCAGCCACTGGATCATTTAGCAAACGTTCCAGCCACTTCATAAATTTAAAGAAAGAAAAAGTTACAGCCGTATAAATCTTTGCAATGGATGCTTCTCTTGTTCTCTTCAATCTCTTGCCTGAGGCGCAATTAGGTCTCATGCATTGCAAAGTACAGGACAGAATGGTCGACTGATCATTCTCCAGTTTACTGAGGTGTAAACTCTTTACTTGCCTACTGAGTGGTTAGTTTACAAATTATATAAGAAGCTCATTCGTTTTTAGTGCCTCGGTTTAATTCAAGTTAATTAATCGCGTTAATTTTTTTTTAAAAGGTTGTTTATAAAATAGTTATAAAAGCAGTTAAAAATAATTTCACCCAAATCAGCTGGGGTTTAGAGGTTTTAAGAATATTCCCTGATGTCAATCACTTACCGAATTTAAAAACCCTTCACAATTGCTGGACTAATTCCAGGGATTGCAACCTACCTGGATATCCATTGTAGGGAATGCCTGCACACATAGAGGAATCACAGTAACCAGGAGGGCCAGCTGGACCCCGAGACCCATATCGTCCTGGACGACCTGGTGGTCCAAGAGGGCCTCTTGGACCTGGCGGACCTGTGGGGCCAGTTCTTGATTGTCCTGGTGGGCCTAGGAAGAAAAGCAGAGAGATAAGAACATTCCTTCCATTTACCTTCTGTAGATAGAGTCATAGAGCTGTACACAAAGAAACAGTCCGACTGATTCAGACATCCAAAATTAATCTAGTCACATTTGCCAGCATTTGGCCTACATCCCTCCAAACCCTTGCTACTTACACACCCATCCAGATGTCTTTTAAATGTTGGAATTGTACCAGCCTCCATCACTTCCTCTGGCAGCTCATTCTGTACACACACCATCCTCTGCATGAAAAAGTTGCTCCTTAGGTCCCTTTTAAATCATTCCCCTCTCACCTTAAACCTATACCCTCTAGTTTTGGACTCCTCTACCCTGGGGAAAAGACCTTGGCTATGTACCCTGTCCACGTCCCTCACGATTTTATAAACTTCTTTAAGGTCACTCCTCAGCATCCGAAGCTCCAGGGAAAATAGCCCCAGCCTGTTCAGTCTCTCCCTCCAAACCTGGCAACATCCTTGTAAATATTTTCTGCACCCTTTCAAGTTTAACAACATCTTTTCTATAGCAGGTATTTTATTTCCCTTCCATTTTGTTTCGTCTCACTTCTCCAGATGGTTTGCATCTTCACTCCCCACCAAAAAAAATGCATTCAACTGTTCTTCATGAGTCCTTCTTCAAATGTCAGCTGAGAGGCCAAGTTGTATTTCTAACTTTGAGTCTGTCCCTCAGAGGGGGAGCATTTCTCATTCCCAACTCAGCAATTTTTACCTGAAGCAACCTTCAAGAGACGGTCAATAGTAGCTAGCTAATGATACATGGCCATTCAGAATGGACTAGTGAGGGGATGAGATTTTGTGGAAGTTTGAAGACAAACAGGAGCATTTCCAGCACTGTAGGACTGGCCACTGAGATGGGTGCTTCCCCTGAGGCACAAGAAGAAAAGTGGTTGCAAGTTGGAGATACCCTCTGAAGAGTCAATCCTTTTAAGTTCAAAAGTGACCACATCCACCAGAGAGGTTGGTGACCACGAGGGTGCTCATCTTTAATAATGGAGCACGAAGCTCCTACTCCAGTCATCCTCCAGGTTTTCGGTGTGTTGACTCCAAAGCACCAGTCGTGGTCAGTCTTATTGAACGTGTAAATGGTTTAAATGTCGACTTGACACTTGTGTGGGGTTATCTGCCCATTGCTTGCCCCCCAACCCACCCCAACCCCAGCTCACCCTAAAGAAACCTATTCCAAAGTGATGTGGACACAGAGCCAGGTAGCACCCCCACCACGCCAGCTCACACTGAGAAAATTGCTGACCCGGTCACCTTGGTCCCAAACTGTCAGATGAAACTCGACCCTGAGGGTCTGCTGCTGGACACTGCAGCCATACATTATATATTTCTTACAAATAAATGTGCATGCACATATAATCACACAGGCAGACACATGAACGTGTATGTACACACACAACATACACACACACATGGTCACATGCAACATACACAACACACTCATACAATGCATTCTAATACTTACACAGAGACACAAAACAAACACAACACAGAGACACACAGACACACACAGACACACACACACACACACACAGCTGCCTGTTAGCTTCAATGTGTCATTGTCCACAATACAGGTGTAAGGTCCCTTCAATGAGTTGAGAACTCATCTACTGGTTGCAAATTGGATTTGCAATATCCTGCACCAAAGCCATAACCTACTTAACCAGAAATAACTAAAGCATCAGGGATATCCTTAACTTCACAGGTTTCAGAAATAAACCATCTTCTTTCTTCACTGAAAAGACAACTAATTTCAAAAAATCGCAGAACTGTTACTGTGCAGAATGAAGCCATTTTGCCTACTGTGACTGCACTGGTATCAATCTCCTAAACACTGTTTTTGTTTATTTGTTCCTGTACTGATTGTAATGAGGTCAGCCAACTGGACTACATAGAATATGAGTTCCCTGATTGGGGTTGGTAATCTGGTCCAATCAGAGAGCCCTGGCTGACAGACTAAGAGGAGAGCTGGCTCTGAAGGAGCAGTATTAAAGTCAGAGAATGTTGGATTGTAAATAAAGTGGTGACTTGGTGATGGAATACCGGCCTCTGTGGAGTTATTTCAGTTTCTTTCTTTCATTTTTATATCGGGAAGTTTAGCACACAGAACCAAACAGCTCCTCCCATCACCAAATCACCTATGGCAATTTTCAACTACTAACTCACACCAGTAAGTTACCCACATTTCTAACTGTTCAAATTATGTGCACCACGCACAATTTCTATCCATATAATTCCTCAATGCCTTCTTAAATGCTTCAATTGAACCTGCCCCCACTACATTTCCATGCACTGCATTTCGATGGACTCAAGAAGGCACTGACATGGCAACTCTTTGTCAGCTCTCCACTGGAGATCTTACCCTCACATTTCCTTCACTCTATTCAATCACCTTATGATCTTTCTGTCTTTGTGCGCTATGATCCACTGTACTGCATGTTAAACAAAACTTTTCACTGTACTTAGGTACATGTGACAATAGTAAATCAAATCCAGACTCCAACAAATTGCTGTGTGTAAAGAAGTTTTTCTTTGTCTCACCTTGCTTTGTTTGCACATCGCCTTCAATCTATTTGGACGGAAGAATTAAATTTCTCACACCTGTCCATTACAACAGTAGCAGTCTTAAATTACTTGTGCTGTTTTCCTTCTCTTCACTCATGAACTTGGAAAACTCATATCTGATCCCAAACCTGTCTGACAGCTGCTCCCTGTGCTGTCTAGACTGCTTTCATGTAATTCAAGACCAGTGGCCTGCAAGTTTCCACATATGTTGTAAATGAAGCCACAAAACTAAACTTCCCTGTCCCCAACCTTCACAGGGTCTCCCTTTTATCTGTAGATGAAAACTCTGACCATTGAGATGAAAATGACTCATTATTTACTTCATTTTTAAAATTTTCGATGAGAGCATTTGACTCCTATTTCATAATTGAACCATTCGCCTGTGAGTTGGACACCAAGAATAGATGCATGACTGTGCTTTTTAAATTATGAACTATGGCTACCTCAGGGGATAGCCCACATTAAGCAAATAAAACAAGACGTCACCTTTGCTTCTCTGTGACCTGTGAGTAGCTGATGTAATATTTGTCTTGGAATGAGCCGAATCATGGGTAACCAAACAATTGGATCTCTACTGCTGAGGATTTTGCGAATTATGTGCACTGCAGATTGTGTGTTCCTCAACAGAAAAAAACAATCACACTTAAGTAAACTTTTAGTATTCCCAGGACACCGTATGATTCAGTGTTCTGCTAGTCATTGCTGGTCAGAAACTGGCACTTTGCTCTCCAGCTGAGGCCTTGCGCCAGTAGAATTCTATAAAAGGATGGAGGCAAAAACAGGATGTCTACTAGAATTTTCAAATTGCAATTGTCTTCAGGAATTAAAAGTCAATTTCCCAGTCACTGCTGTGTGAAAATGGGGCGAACAATACTCGCTTGTGGCAGAAAAAGGAACAAAAAATCCTTCTGCCCACTTAGCTCTTGAACAAAATCATCATTTATTGTTCATATGGCAGAACCTTTGGGAAGGAGCTTTTGTTATCTCTTCCAGAGAAAATGAGAGTTGCCTGGCCACAGTCTGGCACAAAGATGAAGACAGAGAATTTGTCCAAAACCCATTGCGAATGATTGATTTTGGATTGGAAAACATCGCATTTACTAGACAACCAATTTATCGCGCAGCCAGCCAAATTAAAAATGGTACCCACGATGTTGACATTGGTAGGAACTGGGGAAGGGGCCCACTCTGGTTTGCTTTTTCTTTAATTCGTTAGATAACATTAAAAATTTTGATCAATTTCAAGACATTTTTCATCATGCAACTTATATGTTGGAATTCAAACATCTGCTCGGACATAAAATGACATACCTGGAGGTCCAGGTAAACCTCGTTGTCCTGGTTTCCCAATGCCTGTACTGCCTTGTTCACCTTTTTCTCCAGGGCTTCCTGTTTGTCAAGGGGGAAAAGATATGCTGTTGAGGGTTGCTGCAACACTGGAGCATTCAAACAGTTCACTCACAATGAAATTAAAAATTAAGCAACAACAGGTCAATGGTCTCTACTTCCAGCATTGTTGCCTCAGTTTGGTTGCAGAACGAATGTACCATCATCACAATTTATTAAGCAGGAATAGGCCATACAGCCCTCCATCACTGAACATGGTCATGAGACATCTGGTGTCATGGTATTAGAGTCCATACCTCTGATCCAGGAACGATGAATCAGTCTAACCACAGTGATAGACAAAATAGTACTTATTAATTATCAAGTCTGCATGGGGTGGCATTGTGGCTCAATGGATAGCCGTGCTAAATTGCCCGCAGTGTTTTGGATGTGCAGGCTATGTGAGTTAGCCACGGGGAATAAAAACGAAAAGAACTGCGGATGCTGTAAATCAGGAACAAAAGCAAAGCTGCTGGAAAAGCTCAGCAGGTCTGGAAGCATCTGTGGAGGAGGATTCTCAGGGTCAACTGAGCCCTCAATCAGGTCCGACCCAGCTCCCACACTTCGGCCCTCACCCCTTCTCTTCCCTCCAGCAACAGCGATTATCCTCATCTACCATCCCACCAGCATCTACATCCAGAAGATCATCAGATGCCATTTCCGCCACCTCCAGCAAGATGCCACCACCAGTCACATATTCCCCTCCCCTCCCCTGTCCACTTTCCACAAGAACTGTTCCCTCCGGGACACCCTGGTCCACACTTCCTTCACCCACCCCCCCAACACCTGCCCATCAGCTCTATGGTACCTTCCCCTGTGACCAGCAAAGGTGCAACACCTGCCCACTCACCTCCTCCCTCCTGAGTATCCAGGAGCCCAAACATACCTTCCAGGTGAAGCAACACTTCACCTGCACTTCCCAGAATCTAGTCTACTGTATTCGCTGCTCACAATGTGGTCTCCTCTGCACTGGGGAAATTAAGTGTACACTTGGTGACCACTTCGCAGAACACCTACGTTCTGCTCGCAAAAAAGACCCTGAATTACCTGTTGTCTGCCACTTTAAAGCACCACCCTGCTCCCTGTCCAACACCTCTGTCTCTGACTTGCTGCAGCGTTCCAGTGAAGCTCAACGCAAGCTGGAGGAACAACACCTCATTTTCCGCTTGGGAACCCTACAGCCTTCTGGACTCAATATTGAGTTCAATAATTTTAAGGCCTTAACTCTCCCATGTCCCGGCCCCCTACCCCACACAGCAGGCCTTTTTACCACGTAGCCTGCCATTACACACCTCTTGTTGTTAGTCACTAACAGTCCCCATGAACAACTATTCACCCTCCCAGCCTGATCGTTAGCAACTCCTTTGTCTGTCCAACTGTCTCTCTCTCTCTCTCTCTCTCTGGGCTCTATCCTATCGTTTACTCCCTACCCCACCCACCTCCCTATTTTCTGCATTTAAACTGACATTTTCCCAGCCACCATCAGTTCTGAAGAAGGGTCACTGGACCCGAAACGTTACCTCTGTTTTCTCCTCCACAGATGCCGCCAGACCTGCTGAGCTTTTCCGACAGCTTTGTTTTTGTTAGCCATGGGGAATGTAGGGTTACAGGGATATGGTAAGAGCTGGTTCTGGGTGGGATGCTCTTTGGAGGGTCAGTGCAGACACAATGGGCTAAATGGCTTGCTTCCACATCGTAGGGGTTCTACAATAAGCCAGAGATGAGTCAACCACATCTGCATAAATTTGTTAAGGGACCGTCATGTCTGCTTAAACTGATTAAGGTTTTTGAGAGGGTAACAGGGAATGTTGATGGGGTGGGCATGTTTATTACAGTCCACAGCGAATTTTGCAGCACTTTTGACAAGGTCCCGCATGACGGATTCATCAGACAAATAAAAGCCCATGGGATCCACGGAAAGTTGGCAAGTTTGGATCCCAAACTGGCTCGGTGACATGAAGCGATGTGTGATGATCGACCAGTACTTTTGTAACTGGCAAACATTTGCTAATGTGGTTTGGCGAAGTTCAGAACTGGCCCTCATGGTTTTTGTGCGACATACTAATTATACAGTCTTAAATGCATTACACATGATTAGGAATTTTTCAGCTAAAACAAAAATTGGCCAGAGGGCTTGATATTGTGGAAGAAAACTGTAGGCAGTGGAAAGACATCATATCGAATAATGGGACAGCTTTGCCAGGCCAAATGGTGCCTTCCTGCTTGTTTTTCTTACATTCTCATGTAGGGGATGGTAATGGTAAGGAACTGGCCCTTGAAAGAACACAGCAAAAAAATTCTCATCACAAATATAAAAAGCACTTGACAATGCACTTTAAATGCTGCAACTTACAGCTCTAAGGACTGAGAATGGGAAGGTAATCGAGCTGAAGAGCTTTTATTCAAGATCAGCAATGATGGGCTCATTTGCTTCCTTCTATAGCATACATTTTTGTGACTCGATAAGAAACTTTAACTCTGGTGAGTGTGTTTACAAATTCCCGATTGACTGTCTCTTACCTCTTTCACCAGGTCGGCCTTGCTCACCAGGGGGTCCTGGGAATCCTGGTGTACCTGGGGGTCCCGTTTCTCCTACTTGTCCAGTACTACCTGGTTCGCCAGGTGGGCCAGGTGGGCCAGGAACAGCTCTGTTCGAGTAGTAACCATTGGGAATTTGGTTTATCAATGAGTTCACTCTCCTCATGTGGTCTGCAAATGTAGAAAATTCAAGTGTTAATATTATATCAAGCTGGCAGCTAATTTTTTGTTCTGTACTTGCCGTGTATTTGATATTGTCATGTTCTTGCTGTACTCTTGATTTCTTGGCGCAGCTTTAGTCAATGCCCAGATCCAAAATATTTGTCTGCCGAAACAACTTTGCATAAGTAAAGCAGTTAAGGTCTCTGGGTTTCTTCCGTAGTGGAATGTATATGGGGTCTCGACCCCATTGAACTCGACCTGGTTTAAAAACCAGGCGGGAAAACACACCAACGCTTCATCAGAGGCTGTACTGAGGATATTCCCCAGCACGGTAATGAAACATCTCTAATGAAATGGTTCCATTTGCAGCAATCTTCAGCCAGAGGTACTGAGTAGGTGATCCATCTCAGCCTCTTCCAGTGGTTCCCAGCATCACAGATACCAGTCTTCAGCCAATTCCATTCACTCCATGTGATATCGAGAAATAGTTGAAGACACTGGATACTGCAAAGGCTATGGGCCCCGACAACATTCCAGCAATCGTACTGAAGGCTTATGTTCCAGAGCTTGCTGCTCCCCAACTAAACTCTTCGAGCACAGGTACATTGCTGGCATCTATCTAACAATTTCCTCATCTCTGTCTTAAATGAGTGCCCTTTCACTTTTAAACTATGGCTGCTATTTCTAGATTCTCCCTCAAGAAGAAGCATCCTTTCCATATCCTCCTAGTCCAATCCCCTCAGGATCATAAATGAATCTTCTAAATTCCAGAGGAAACAGGCCTAGCCTGTCTACTCTTTCTGCTTGAGGATGTTTGTTTATGCATTCATTCGGTATTACCATAAAATCTTGCTGGTGCCAATGATGTTGGAGTAAGGGAAGGCAAATAATTAGTTAGTTTTAGTTGCTTGCTACAAAGCCAGCCAGACAGTAGCCAATATGAAATACTTTGGATAAACTAAATTAAATGATTATACTAACAGGCATGCTCTTAAATTTCAGCCAATTATGCTTTGAGACAGATAAGAGTACAATTTTTACTCATTCAAGTGCTGTGGGTGCTTCTGGTTAGACAAGCATTTATTGCTCATCTCTAATTGCCAGAGGTCAGTTAAGAGTCAACCACATTGCTGTGGATCTGGAACCACATGTAGGCCAGACCAGGGAAGGATGGAAGATTTTTCTCCCTAAAAGACATCAGTGAACAAGATGGGTTTTTTTCCCTGACAATCAGCAACAACTTCACAGTCATCATTAGATTCTCTATTCTAGATTTTCATTGGGTATTATAGATTTTTAGCAAGTCCCAGAATATTAATTAGGTCTCTAGGTTAATAGCCAAGCTATAACACTATCGCCTCTTCTTTATTAAAAGTAGTATCTTTGTTTATTAGACCATAGTCTAAAAGTAAAGGAAATAAAATGATCTTTACAAGAGGAGACACAATGGAATTTTCAAAATCATGAGGAGTCTGGAATAGATTGAATAGGGAGAAGCTGTTGTTGCTTCCAGAAAGATAATGAACAAGAGGCTCAAATTTAAAATGATCTGAAACAGAGGCAAATGCAAGGTCAGAAAAATCTTCTTAATTTAACAAGTGGTTTGGGTCTGGAAGGTGCTGCCAGTAAGTGTGATGGAGTTCTATTGGAGTATCCAAGAGGGTGTTCAATATTTCTATTAAAATAACCAATGTCCAAGTGTCTGGTGAAAAGGGAGGACCACAGCACTGAAATTACAATGCTCACTTAGAGAGTCGCAGCAGATAAGGGTGGCCGAATGGGCCTTCTTCTGCAGCATACCTATTTGTGATGTTGGGAAGTCTTTGATCTGTCTGAACAGAAGCAAATCATGTGAGGTGACGTGGCTCAGCTGCTGCTTTTTGTCCTCAGCAGGATGTGGACTTCTTGACAACATGCTGGGAGCTTTGTGAAGGTAGCAAACCTTAGCCTGCCTGGGGGCAATCTGAAGAGAAAAGTGGTCATTGGGACATCCATATTGTCAGCTGTACTCACTACCTAATCATCCCATTGCAAAAGCACATACATCCAGTCTCCAAGAATTGAAATCATTAAATAAGCTGGTTATGAATTTTTTTTGTCATTAGTGATAAGCCTAAACATGTACACACATATATTTTCTATAGATATGTATGTAAAGATACATAAAAACATTTGTGTACACACATTTGCATCACTGCTCATATTGATAGCTATGACAAAGTAAACTCCTGTGGAATTAACCATCTACTCTACCCTTACTCAGGACTAGGTATTAAGAATTTTCAACAAATATTTTATCATATCCTAAGTGAAAGTTGTCATGCAAATAATTCCATCACTGGCATTCAACTAAGTATTGATTTATTTAACAATCTTTGTTTGCATCATTCTTTTACAATTGAATTTCCGCAGTCAGTTCATTCCTTCTTTATTCCTGATCTACTGCAAGTTCCTGCAACCGCATGTTTCCTACGCTCACCTTTGCAATGAGAAAGGTGTACATTTCTATAGTGCCTTCAATGACCTCAAAATGTCCCAAAGCACCCCACAGCCAACAGTGTTCTTTTGAAGCGCTGGCCCTGTTTTAATGAAGCAAACCCAGCTGCTACTTAATGTACAGCAGGAGCCCGCAATGTGAATAGCATCCCTGTGTGTCGTCTGGCATTACTGGCAGGTCAATTGTTGTAGGTTCCCATTTCCTGCTCCTGACTCTAAGGACTCACAAAACACTTTAAATACTGTTCGAGCCATAGGGCTTGACTGCTATTTGATATGTCGGCATTATTGAAGTGTCTTCAAGTTTAGCGGTCCTAGCTTTTGGTTTACATATCAGTTTCAGAAACTTACGGTCCATTTTATATCCTTTTTTGATTGTAAGATGTGTTTGTGTAATGTTCCCCTCTGCACCCAGATGCCCAGGATACTGATCGATAACATAAGATATTCAAGTTCATGAAAGAAAATTGGTATTTGAAATGTTGACTGCCACTCCCAGGAAATTTTACCACTTGAGAAGAGAAGGCTTCATCTGTTTGCAAGATTGAAATAACTAGATTGAATGGGGACAAGTAGAACCTGGGTGTGTGCCAAAATTCTCCGACTAGTGTGTAAGGAGAGTGGCAGCAAAGCTCAGTTGTGTGGCTCTGAAGATGGAAAGTATGATTGTAATTGGCTAAATGATGTGAAATACTTCCTTCACACCGCCTCACTCTAAGATACATGAGAATGCAGATCAGGTAATGTTAATTGCTGTCCTGGGTACACGGAAACAGAAACACTATAAACCAGTTCCAACTCGAGATCACAACAGTTTTGAGGTTTCCCTTAGTAACCAAAACAGTCACACTCACTGTTCATCAGCTGCTCACAGACTTGTCTTGAAATTGCTCTCATCATGTTCTGGGGAGCAAAGTCACCCTAGAAATATTACAAAAAGAAACACATATCACAAATTCAATTATCTAACAGTAATAAATAAGAAAAGTTAGATCAGTCGTTTATCTTTCAATGCCTTAATGTATTCCAAAGTGTTCAGCAGCCAAACGCATACATTTGATGTATGGTCACATTAAATTGAAGGTAACATGGCAGCCAATTTTCAAACAACGAGCTCCCACAAGCAGCAATGAAATGAATTACCAGATGTTTGTTTTTAGGTAATGGCTGAAGGATGGGTTTTAGCCAGCAAGGCATAAAATGTGCTGATTCGTCTTCAAAGACTGCCATGGGATTGGATACACCTTCCTGTAGTTTTGTGTATAATCTGAAGGGGGATATGTTTGACAGTGCGGCAAAACCTCAATCGTGTCCTGGAACATCAGCCTCAATGTTTGTCTGAAACCTCTGGAGTGAAGTTTGAGCTCACAAAATCCTCATGCAGAAGTAAGGGGAAGTCATTGTGGAAAGAAAAACTTGCCTTTGCACATTAATGTCCAAGACCAATTTCAGTCACAAACAGTTGTAAAACAGTGAGAGAGAACGTACAATAAATTGTACTTAGATCTCTTGTTTTTAATGAATTTTACTTGGCGGTACCCAAAGTTTTAAGTTGTTTTACTTAAATGAGTTGTCCTGCTGCATCGTAAAGATTACCCTTCACTTAGTCTTGAGTAGATAATGCACAATGAAACTGATGCTAAACTTTAGGGAAAGGTGTAGTAATTTTACAAAAATTGAGCTGGGGCTCGGTGGTGGGAGTGCTGTAGGGTGCTCAGCAGTGGCTCACAGATGAGTAGTGCTATTGTTCATTTCACATCAATGAATGATGGTGATTGTAAACTGGGAGGGATAACTTTCCCAGATTTTGGGATTGTAGGGTGGGCACTAAGTGGCAATACCATTGAGCTACTTCTAAGTATCCCCAACAAGGGTGTCTGACTGTTTGATGGATGCCCACATCTCATTAATGCCCTTGAGCTACACATGCTGAGGCAACATGCACAACCATCTGGGATTAGCTAGATAGATTCTGACTGTAACTCACAGATTATAATAATTCTCGATTCAATTCCCACCTGTAATTCACACAGAGCTGAGTCATCAGCTCAAACAGCTCTTTTAGGAACTGGGGGACATTCAACAGATGCCTTCTTACTTTCGGAGATGCTGAACTACAAGCACAGAGTGAGACACAAAATAAAACTGCGAGTAAAATTTACACTTACCCGGTCTCCTTTCTCTCCCTTCGGACCAGTTTGCCCCTATACAAAAAGAAAATACAGTATTTTAATTGTGTTGCAGCTTCGTATGTAACTGAATCACTTTGGCTTCAGTATGAAAACATCCAAGGGATCACATCAGAGGATTACCCAGTGCCCACTACTTCTGAAGCAAGAAGCATGTGAATTTTGTACTGCCTGCTAATTTCAGTGATACAGGCCTGTGGCCAACATTATGTTAAGTGCTGGGTAGCTAACCCTGACCCTATTGCAGGACGTTGAGAGAAGCTAGTATAAGTTAGAACTAGCCTTCATTATTAAAAGTCACCTCCCAAGGAACAAAGTGCATTCTCACTGAAGCAAGTGCTGGAGGTCATTCTAATTGATTTTGATATAGGGGTATATCCAATCTCAGTGTAAAATGGCAGAGAGCAGAATCCAAGATTTTCTAAAGCTGCACTTGAGGCTTCAACACATTAAGATATCAACTATGCAGAGCTATTCATAAGACTTCCCAAAAAAACTTAGTGGAAGCAATGGAACCAGATCACCTTGACGTTCATTACCAGGTGTCTAATCCCAATGATCCTGGATTCAGAACTAAGGGTTCATTGTTCTCACACAACTGATCAAGGTCTGTCTATGTATTTTTAAAAGCCACAACCCAATAACTGCACAATGAGCATCACACCCTGGATGCCGTGCTCTAAGAAGTTCGAGGTTCTTACCAAGAGTGGTTAATGTCAGTGAAAAATCTTCACTGGTCAATCCTACCATCTTCAAAAGTAGCTTCAGTGCACCATGCTAACATCACTCACTGAATGGCCATCTTTATCAGTGGCAACCCATGTCTAACATCCGTAGTTTTACTTCAGCCCTCTGTCGCCACTGCTCCAAGTATCGCACTCATGGTAAGGACCTCGAACTTCTTAGAGCACAACATCCCAGGTGTGATGCTCATTGTGCAGTTATTGGGTTGTGGCTTTTAAAAATACATAGACAGACCTTGATCAGTTGTGTGAGAACATTGAACCCTTAGTTTTGAATCCAGGGCCATTGGGATTAGACACCTGGTAATGAACGTCAAGGTGATCTGGTTCCATTGCTTCCACTAAGTTTTTTTGGAAAGTCTTATGAATACCTCTGCATATTGATACCTCACAACTTGCATGTACTGTAAAGTTTTCAACAATACAGCCCATGTCATCCAAATGGAATGCACCACACTCATTCACAAACCACTCCCCTCTCTTTCTGGGCAACATCTAAAGGTGGCAACATCTAACTGGCAGGGGACAGGCATAGTCGCATTTCACCGCAGAGATCACCACCATCGGAATGCTGACGCTGGGAACTGTGGTGGGGCTCAACCCAACAAAGTTGACCATTTCCCCAGGTATAATCCTCTTTCCCACATCACCCTCATCACATAATCTATTGCTGAGAAGAGAAAGAGACATGCCATTGAAGCTTTCCATCCTATGCTCATCAGAACCAAAACAAAAATATCAACTTTTAAAAGGAACAACAATTTACACTGTTTGAAAAACAGGGTGCTGATGGTTGGCACTTGAAGCACTGCCATCGGGAATGCACCAAGGAATTTATCCTCAAGATTTTATCTGAATTCAAAATGGTGCATCAACTCTGATAACTTTGCAAATAGGAAAAGTTTGGAAGAAAATGGGCCAAGTACAGGCAGGTGGGATAACAATGTGTAGAGCTGGATGAACACAGCAGGCCAAGCAGCAAATCAGAGGAGCAGGAAAGCTGACATTTCAGGTCTAGACCCATCTTCAGAAAATTCAGAAAACCTCACAGGCGGGTGGGACTAGTTTAGTTTGAGAACATGTTTGGCCCAGAGGGTCTGTTTCCATGCTGTATGACTCTATGATTGGGTGAGACAAGCCATCAGGAATGGGCTAAGAAATAATGTCCTCTCAAGATTTTGTTTAATTGAGAAGATACAATGCCTGGACAAATTGCAGAGGACCCAGGCTCTACACACATGTACTTGTAGCTTCTAGAAAGTGTAAGTTCAACTGATCATTTTAAATAGTTTGTTAGTGGAAATGCTGGCACACTCAGGAATATTGAATAAGTGCTTGCCAATCATTGAATCACTCCTAACGTTGGACATTCTGTTCTGAGGTTTGAAAACACAGAGTGGTTGAGTACACTTAATAATCATCCTGTTGCAAATAGCCAAAAAGTTGTGTTGTTTGATACGATCTGCCAGTCACTGAGACTGACAGCCAACAGATCTGGCATTACACCAAAACTGAAATTCTTTCACCACATTACTCATTTATATGGTAGGAAGAGCAGCTTTTTGGCTAGACAACTACATCCTGTTGGTTGGAGAAGAAAGCTCTTGCGCTGCTACTGCATAGTAGCATCATGAAGAGCTAACTTCACCTGTTGTATTAATCTGTAGAGGTAGCCCTTGTTTCATGTGACTGCGTTAATGTGCCCAATTCTGCCTTCAGGCATCCAAGGTGAACTAATTACTCAGGCACTATTGACAAAATTAATGATAAGGCCAAGCTGTAGCAATCCTGACATGCATATTGATGATCACTGAATCTGTTCCAATTTGTGAGCTGCAGATGGACTATTGAAAGTGCTTACCCCACTCCCTTTACCAAATCCCTGGGGCTATCATAAAACAAAACAAAGAAATGCAGATGCTGGAAATCTGAAAGAAAAAATAAAGTGCTGGAGAAACTCCGCAGGTGGGGGGAGAAAGCAGAGCTAGCATTTTGAGTCCAGTGACCCTTCTTCAGAAGCAATGGATCTGACAGCAACTGAGATTAAACTCCAAACGTTAACTCCTTTTTGCCCTATAGTTGTAGACGGACCTGCGGAGTTTCTCCAGCACTTTCTGTTTTTCTCTCCATCCTGTATAGCTTTCTTCTTTCAAATTCCCAAGACAAGAGCAAGAAGGAGAATGATGATGGAATACCACCAATTGTTCATGCACTGTCCGCAGTCACCATCTTAAAGGATAACATTGACCCCTGATCAGATGACCTGTAGACAGGTGAGGAATAAGGGTAGCCTAGGTGCTAGTTTGCTGTAGGGACCACAGGGTAGATCTGCTGCAGAGACCTGGAATGGGGTGGCCTACATGAGAAGATTAGTGGAGTTACCCAGTAAAATAGTTGGTGCACTGACAAACCTGCTAGAAGACATATCAGGAAGCCTGTAGGAGGCTGATAGTAATATGGCACACCAGGTTTGGATACTTCCCTTTCCAATGCAAAGTGGCAGCCAACTCCATGAGCACACTGAAGTCCCCAGCCATGATGCAGCATCCGACGGTCAATGCCGATGCCAGACCTTTCTCATGCCAGATGAGCTTGATGCCAGCAGCTGGAATAGTCCAAAGAAATGTTCCACAGCCAAGCTGCTGCGTTCACTCTGCAATCTATAGTTTCCTAACCCTAACCCAATGGCTTCCTATTAACCAAGCTACTGCTACAGGGGCTTCAGAGGGGGGCAGCAGGGGGGAAAGGTGGGGTGGCACAAGTAGCCGCACAAGGTAATGTGTGACTAATTTACTTTTTTTTGGTTTTTATTCATTAATAGAAAGTGGGCTAACATTTGTTTCCTATTCCAAGTTGCCTTTCAGAAGGTGCTGAACTGCCTTTTGGAACCGCTATAGTCCATGTGCTATGGGCCCTTAGGGAGAGAATTCCAGGATTTTGACCCAGCGACAGTGAAGGAACTTTCCCAAGTCAGAATGGTGAGTGGCTTGGAGAGGACCCTGCAGATGGTGGTGTTCCCACGTATCTGCAGCCTCTGTGGCTTCTAGATGGAGTGGTTGGGGGTTTAGAAAGTTCTGTCCAAAGATCTTTAGTCAATTTCTGCAGCGTATCTTGTAGATGGTATACACTGCTGCTACTGAGCATTGGTGGTAGATGGAGTGGATGTTTGTCACTGTGGAGCCAATCAAGTACGCTGTTTTAATTAAAAACCAAAAGAATTGTGGATGTTGTAAATCATGAACAAAAACAAAGTTGCTCAAAAAGCTCAGCAGGTTTGACAGCATCTGTGGAGGAGAAAACAGAGTTAACGTTTTGGGCCCTGTGACCCTTCCTGAGAATGTAGAAGTACGCTGCTTTGTCCTGGATGGTGTTGAGCTTCTTGGGTGTTGTTCAAGCTGCACCCATCCAGGAAAGTGGGGAGTATTCCATCACACTCCTGACATGTGCCTAGTAGATAGGAAACAGTCTGTGGGGAGTGAGTATGCAGTATGGCTGTGTTTGACGTATAGATTTGTTTAGAATGTTTATTTCATGGTGGCTTTTATACTGCCATCATAGTCAAGCGAAAATTGTTAACATTTTGACAAAAAGCAGCATAAATGTAAATCCAATTGCCATAAGTTTCATTTAGTATTAATCCTCAGCAAGGTGATACATGGGGTTGCTGACAGTGTTAACTAGCAGCACATATTTGGGAATTATTTGGCTGGATAGCTGGTTTGCAATGCAAAATAATGCCAACAGTGTGAGTTCAATTTCTGCACTAGCTGAGGTTACCATGACGGACTTTCCTTCTCAATCTCTCCTCTCACCTGAGCCGTGGTGACCTTGAACAACACCCAAGAAGCTCAACACCATCCAGGACAAAGCAGTGTACTTCTACATTCTCAGGAAGGGTCACAGGGCCCAAAACATTAATTCTGTTTTCTCCTCCACAGATGCTGTCAGACCTGCTGAGCTTTTTGAGCAACCACCATGAGTTCTCTCTCTCTCTAACGAAGGAGAAGCCTTTAGTCTGCTTGGACTATGATGACCATACTCAGAAATAGCTAGCTCACTGACTCTCAGTTTGAGTTCACCTAAGGCCAGTGATCTCATGAGAGACTTGGTACAAACATGGATAAGCTCCCAAGTTTGTGGTCCTTGTAATTCTACTTTAAACTCAATCCAACTTCCAAAAGATAATGCCTTCTGCACCTTCACAATGTCTCCAACTTCTTCTGACAAAATCCAAATCATTGCCACCATTACCCAACTAATTCATTCACGGAAGTTCAGGTGGTCTGCTATCTGTATCATCATGTCCCACTCACCCTTTACCCCCTGTCCTCAGCAGAGTTACTCACTATGAGTCCCCAGATGCAAAACATTTAAAATATTAACTTCTAGTTTAATTCTGCTGTTTCTCTCTGGCCGTCTCCCTCACTTGAACACTTCACATCATCTTGAACTGCGGTCTCTAATATATTCCTGCCAACTGAATTTGATGTGCAATTCACAGCTGTGCCTTCAATTATACTGGCTTAAAGGTGAGGAATTCCTTTCCTAAGCCCCTCGATCTTCATCTCTTCATCTCCACCTTTAAGACACTTCTTGGAATTCGCCTATTATCCTTCCAATTCATGTTCACCATCTACAATACACGACTAAGGAGTCCGGCTGATTGATCTCCACTTGCCGCTCTGTGCAGCTCCGACAACACTCAAGGGCAGCAGATATAGACCACTGCCACTTGTAAGTTTCCCTCTAAGACACTCACCACCCTGATGGAAATATGGAGCACAACAGTGGCTCAGTGGTTAGTATTGTTGCCTCACTGTGCCAGGGACCCAAATTTGATTTCAGCCTTGGGTGACTGTCTGTGTGCACTTTGCATGCATTCCCACTGAACCCTCACCCACCCTGTCCCAACTTCCGTGTCTGTGTGGGTTTCCTCTGGGGGCTCCACTTTCCTCCCACAGTCCAAAGATGTGCAGGTTAGGTGCATTGGCCACGCTGAATTGCCTGTATTGTCCAGGGATGAGCAGGCTAGGTGGATTAGCCATGGGAAACGCAGGGTTATAGAGATAGAATTTCATGGGTGGTCTGGATGGGATACTCTGGGTCTCGATGGGCTGAATGGCCTGCTTCCACACTATAGGAATTCTATAATTCTACATCACCATTCCATCAGTGTCGCTGGGTCAAAATCTTATATCTCCCTCTTTAAGGGACATTGTGAGCGTCTCTTCACCCAAGGACTGTAACAGTACAGAAGGGAGCTCACCATGACTTTCTCCACACACAATCGAAGTTAGGATGGGTTTAATCCATTGAATGAAAAAGAAAACAGATATTCAATTAGAACCCTGCCATCCCCACTCCATACGTTTTCTTTGGCTTTGTGTTTACTTTTCTTGTACTCCTCTCTGAGGCAACTTGAAGCACATTTCTAAATGTCATGTTTTTGATGCCAAAGGGTTTAAGTTACCGTGTTGGAGTGGAGACATGATGGTCCATCTCTGTGCTGTGCTGGAAATAGATGACTTTTTATTTTGTAGAATTGGCCAATTAATAACTAGAGGATGCCAAGACCTAATGGCCAATCAGAGATCATCTAAAAATGACACAGAGGCAGTTCCACTGCCCAGGGTTGTAGAAACTAAGCCCTGCAACAAAATTGAGAAAAAGAGACAGTTTTGCCTTTGAAGTGATCTCTGTGGACCATTTTTAAGGAGAAAACATGTTTTAGAAACCAGCAAAACCAGCAGACCATTGGAGAACGAGCAATTGCAAATGGTGTTTTTTCATACATTTACAAATTGAGGGCACTGCTGGTTAGGTTAGCATTTATGGCCTGGTTGAGAGCCAACCACATTGCTGTTGGTCTCGAGTCACATGTAGACCAGGTCAGGTAAGGACAGTATTTTCCTTCCTGAAAGGATATTAGTAAACCAGATAGGGTTTTCTGACGATCAACAATGGTCTGATGGTCAACATTAGGCTTTCAATTCAAGATTCTTATTGAATTCAAATTCCGCCATTTAACACGGTAGGATTCAAATCTGGATCCCCTGAACATTATCAGGGTCTCTGGATTAACAGACTAGTGACAATATCAGTGAGAATTTGCCTCCGCTATGGTCTAACAAGCAGATTTGTTTGCTGGGAGGAAACATTGCCCAGTCTGTTTGGGGGCTGCCTCCTTTTGGTGTTCCATGTTTCAACCGTGGCATGGTCACACCTCAACCAGAAATGTCCAGTTGCTGTGGGAGAGGGGTCTCATTGGGCTCCATTACTTCAGTTGGCTCAGCGTCCACTTTCTACCCAAACTTCTCAAAAATGGTTCATCTTCAGGATGATGTAGCTCTCTGCCGGCCAGAGATACAGTGTTCCAGGCCGTTGCAAATAGAGCTTTTAAAAATCTGGCCACAAAAAAACACAAACTTTTAAATGCTGCATTGTCTGAAAAGACCAAGGAGTTGGCATAAAAACCAAAAGAACTGCGGATGCTGTAACTCAGAAAGAAGCACATAAATTGCTGGAAAAGCTCAGCAGGTCTAGCAGCATCTATGGAGAGAAATCAGAGTTAATTGTTTTGGTCAAGTAACCCTTCCTCAGAACAAGGAATTGCCAGAGTTCATGCAATATCTCAAACGAGTTTGAGGGAAACCTCAAACCAGAGGCTCGGAGGGGGTGGCCTTATAGAGGTTTATAAAATTGTGAGGGGTAGGGACAGGGTAAATAGATAAGGTCTTTTCCCCAGGGTGTGGGACTTCAAAATGACATGGTGTAGGTTTAAGGTGTAAAGGGAAAGATTTAAAAGGGACCTAAGGGACAACTATTTCACACAGAGGGTGGCTCATGTATGGAATGAACAGCCAGAGAATGTGGTAGAGGCTGGTACAATTACAACATTTAAAAGGCATCTCATTGGTATATGAGTAGAAAGGGTTTAGAGGGATATGGGCCAAATGCCGGCAAATGGGACTCGATTAATTTTGGATATCTGGTCAGCATGGACGAGTTGGACCAAAGGGTCTATTTCCATCCTGTACATCTCTATGATTCTATGAGTTGACTGGAGTGGTATTCTCTGATCACTATTTTTATAGGAAGGGAAGAGAATTTTGTTAAATTTGTGCCAACTCATTAGTTAATTGCAATAATCACACAAAGTTCACCATGACATGTTAATGAATTAATTATAAATAGTTACTACACCCTAAGTTGTCCTCCACTCAGTGAAACTGTTATGTACGGAAGCTACACCTGACAATCCAATAGTTATCACTCACACTACGCAGAGAAAATCTACTTCAACTCTTAATGAATTCATTGAAAGCATTACACAGGGAAACCAAAAGAAGAAGTTAATCAATTTGTCAATTCAAGTATTGCACAGGAGAAATTCAGCCAAATGTATTCACCATCCTTTTAAAAATAAGACCTCAGAGGGGTTTACTTCCCTGGAGAGTGCTGAGTTTACCTTCAGTGAAGGATGTGTGTGGAATTCTTTGTTGCATGGAAATGGAAAGTTGCCAAAACAACCTCATTGATCTATTCGTGGTCCACATTCCCATATGTAGTTTTCTACATTTTTCTCTGATAGAACTATATCTGGAAACGAGTCTGAAATCCTGGAACATTACACTATTTTTCCTATGAGAATGTACAGCAGAGCTACAAGCTTTTCTCAATCCAACCAACAAAAATAATTTAACCCACAAGGAACAAGAGTCCTAATGCAAAGCAGCTGTTGAATTCAAAAGTTTATTTTATTACTATTGTTTTTTTTTTAATATTTACAGTTTGGGTTATTTTCATATATCTACATATTTTGACTGGGCAATAAATGCTGGCATCACTCATCAGATCCATTTCCCAAACTCGATGTTATTAAAAATGAAATCATAGCATGAAAGGCATGCTGGGAAATGAGCAAGCTGCATTACCTAAGTTGACTGCTGTCAAAAATTGCCAATCATATCCACCTCACAGTCTGAAGCCCAAAAGAGACGGGAGGAGGCCATTCTGCCCATCACGTTTGCTCCACCATTCAATAGGATCATGGCTGATCCAACATTCCTCACATCCACTTTCCTGCCTTCTCCCTGTTTCTCTTGATTCCCCAACTGATCAAGAATCGATCGATCTCAGCCTTAAATATACACAAGGGGCCCTCCACTGCAGCTCTCTGTGGCAAGGAATACCAAAGAGTCATTCCTCCTCATTCCTGTCTTAAATTGTTGCCTCTTTATTTGAGGCATGGCCCTGTCGTCCCAGACTCTCGCATGAGGGGGACCATCCTCTCAGTATTTACCTTGTCAAACCCCTCAAGAATCTGATACTTTCCAATAAGATCATCTCTCATTTTCCAAACTCCAGTGAATACAATCTCAACTGTTAAATCTTTATTTACAGTTCTTCCATACCAGGGATCATCCAAATGAACTTTCTGTCAACTGTCTCCAGTAAAACAACATCTTTTTGTAGATTAGGTGACCTGAGCTGCTCACAGTGTTGCTCATAAAAGAGAGCTAACTTCTCAGATAACAAGGCATAGAGCTGGATGAACACAGCAAGCCAAGCAGCATTAGAGGAGCAGGAAGGCTGACATTTCGGGCCTAGACACTAGGCCCGAAACATCAGCCTTCTTGCTCCTCTGATGCTGCTTGGTCTGCTGAGTTCATCCAGCTCTACACTTTGTTATCTCAGATTCTCCAGCATCTACAGTTTCTACTATCTCTGAAATAACTAACTTCACAGACCCTGTTTCATAAAGCATTGCGGGAGGACCTGCTGTAAAGCGTGTATCCCTAACACATATCCTGAAGTTGGTATGTCTAGCGACATCGGTACTTACCTTGGAGAATAAATCTTGATTATACATCCAGTTGGCACAATGAAAGAGGACAAAATGCCACCCTCACAATCACGTTGTGCAATATCATTTCTATTGTTGCTTCCCATAGGCTCATGTTTCTACCTCAGTAGCTCCTTTTCCTCATTTTTATCCACTTCTTCTTAATCCTCTGCCCCCTCAGTCTTGACAATAGCCATTATGTAATTTTCTTTGAGACTGTCTGATATATTTCAAGATTTTGTACTCTGTTCCAACATTCCCTTGGCCCCTTAAATTTCTTCAGCACACAATTTTCCATTCACGGTTCATACCACTGGTACACTTACTAGTCTCATCCAATTTTTCACTTGAGGTTACACTCAAGAGATGCCTTTGGAAAATTTTGCAAAAGTAACAAATTTCCACTTGAATGAAAATAAAGCCAAGAGCTGTGGATGCCGAAGATCTTAAATGAAAACAGGAATTGCTGGAGAAACTCAGCAGGCCTGGCAGCGTCTGTGAAGTGGAAGCAGAGTTAATATTTAAGTCCAGTGACCTTTCTTCAGAGCTGATGGTGGGTGGGAAAGTTATCATGAAATGTTAACTCTGCTTTCTCTCCATAGATCCTGCCAGGCTTGCTGAGTTTCTCCAGCAGTTTCTGTTTTTGTTTCAAACTTCCAATGTGTCTGCTGACAAGTCAATCAATTTGGTCTAAATTGTGCAGACAGTTAAAAATCTAGACTAAGAACTGTCAGAGTAAACTGAAGTCATAAGGAAAGACTTCATTGAGATACATTGGATCAGAATTTGTTAGAAATAACACTAGTCACATAAAAATATTAGTATAAAGACTGTAACATTGAGGTCACATTTGAGTTTAATTTATTGGTAAATCAGGAACCAGCTCAAATCACTGAATACACACAGCTTGAAACAGTCAAAGGTGAGAATCACAAGGACTTTGAAAATACCATGTTAAATATTAGCATCTGAATGTTTAATGGGGGGTTGATCTGAAGCTCCCCATGTGGGGAATTTTTAAAAGAAAGTTAACATCTCCATTTAAGTAGCAGGCAGTGGAAATTTATGTTAATCTGTTAAACACTAGCACACTAATGTCCATCCTGTTTCTCAAATCTAAAGTTATCCTTAAATGCCATCAACAGATTAATGCATATGTTGATGACCTAAATTAGCCCTCAATGATGAATATTGGGAAGGAGAAAAGGATGAGGTTTAGTTCTGTAATGGAAAAGAAAATATTTCGTTGCTCAGTCACTGGGCATGACAGCATCAAGAACAGCCATCCTGTAAAATTAACTTTGCCGAGTGTCTGAGAAGAAGTGCCAATGCAATAATGCAGGAATACAGCCTGGTGTCATTTGGGCAATACTGAGGAGAAATTTGGATTTTTCATTCTTCCGCATATTTTAGTTGAAAAAAAATAGGAAGTGGTGTATTGCTTGTAAATTACTCAAACCCAAACCGCAGGACCATACACATGGGTAAAATTATGCACATAGGGATGGCATTAATGTCCCATGGCTTGATAGATTTTGACTTGAATTTGCACCTGCACCATAAAGAGCTCCATACTCCAACAAAAAGCTTTCTAAATGCTCATCCTCATTCTCTTATGCACAGTATACAGCTTTACTTTGGAAAACAGTATGGGATTGCACATATTCTCTTCTCTGCTGCCTAGGGGCTTGAGCCTTATGCAATTGTACAGGTAAGATAAGCAGATAGCACAGACTCCAACTGTCAAATGTAACATCCTTTCCTTATATTAATTTGAATTTGTTAAGTTCATCACTTACCACTGATCCCATGTCACCTTTTGGTCCTTGACTACCTGGTTGGCCTGGAGGGCCAGAAACACCAACTGTGCCCTAAAAATAAAGAAAAACAAATACTTTGTCATATTTGAATGTCCATAATTAGCATTTCATAGAATTTTACAGGATAGAAGGAGGCCATTCGATCCATTATGTCTGCATCAGGTACCCAGCCAGTCTCAATCTCAATCCTTGTGGCCCTCTAGATTCTAGTCTCATAAAGATAGACAGTTATGTCTGTCAAAAGTAACTCAGTAATTCTCTGATGAGTCAGAGATGGTGAAGATTGAGGTCATTATTAGGAGGAGTAATGTGGAACTTCACGTCAAAATTCATTTGAAGTTGTATTTCTAGACAGAAGGGATTGGCAAATGAGGTTTTTTTGGCCTTTGAAAGGATATTGAACTGAGAAAAACACCATCTGGATTCACTGCAAGCAGCTATGTGCAACACATCATCTTCCTCTGAAAACTAAATTCAAACTCTTACATTGTCAAGGTAGATGTTGAACTTCCATCCTCTGAATTACCTGCCTAGGTTTCCTCCCACAGTCCAAAGATGTGCAGGTTGTGTGATTTTGCCATGCTAAATTGTCTGTACTGTTCAGGGATGTGCAGGTTAGATGGATTAGCCATGGGAAATGCAAAGTTACTCTTCAGAAGGTCTGCATGGCCTCAATGGGCTGAATGGCCTCTATCCCCACGATAGTAATTCTATGATTCTACAATTTGGATGCCATAGAACTTGGGAGGGAGTGTCCGCTGTGAAGGTGGAACTTCACTGAAAAATCTGTCCATTGATCACAGCAAACTAAACTCGTTATGTTCATTAGCTGCATCTGTAGCTGGGAGGTTTTCTGAAGATGATAGCAAGGAGAATTTTCCCTTATATTGGTTTTCGTTAAATAGCCACAGAAACACAGTCTGACAGCCTTCAAGGCTATTACTTAATGCACTGCAATCATACAATTAGTGTCTACATGTGCTCGCATGTGGTCACACTGGGAGATGTCACCAGTACCAATTCTGACTCCTGTCTCTGCTCAGTAACAATGACAATAGCCCTTGGAATGCTGACAGGTCACAGATTCCTTACGCTCCTTTGGTTTGTGTTCCTGTTGAATGGAATTACAAATTCAGTGATGTCCTCTTCTCTGTCCTCACTCCCTGTGGTAGGAGTGTTCCAACAATAGCATCATGGATTGAATGTGAGCCAGACTCCCTGCATTATCTGTTTAACTTGTTACATAATTCAGTGGACTGGATCCAGTATAAAGACTGGCGTAACGTAATTTCAGCAATGGTGTGCAAGGCCGTATGCATAAAATACTTAGCTTTATCTCTAAAGGGCTGGGTGGCTATGCCGACAGAGGAATACAGTGAACATTAAAGGAATACAGTGAAGTAAAGGCAGCAGTAATTGAATGCTCTAAATAACACAATGGAGTAATAACGTCCCATCTCACTGTGGCTGGCAAGCTGGCTGTACAAGCTGCTCAATTGTCCTTTCTGTTGAAGTCAGTGGAAAGATAAAATCAGGTGTGTTGTGGGATGGGTGTCCAATTCATTATGCTTGTTTTACAACCCTGCCTAAGTTGAACCTTGAGTTTCTGATCATTTCTGAGCTTTGTATATGCACACAAACATAGGCACTTGTCCTCCTGAACCTGTGGCGAGTCTATCTCTACATTGGATATATGTACTCCAGCATTGTCTTTGTAACTTTTGTTGGCCTAGATATTCTGATGGCCAGAGAGTCATTGGAGCAGCGTGGACTGAAGTTCCACAACAGGGCCTTGCGGGATCTCTGACAGTGGGAATTGCCCAAGAAACTTGGCTTTCTGCTGGGCTACTCCCTTGTGGCTGCTTTCTTCCAGAAAGTCCCACTGAAGAATTCAGAGTATTCTAACTCATTAAAGTTTAATCATCACCTATCTATAGCTATAGGATTAAAAACTTACTCTGGGCCTAAATATAGAAGCAGAAATAGGCCGTTCAATCCATCAATTCTGGTCTGCCACCCAATGAGATTATGGTTGACCTGATAATCCTCAATTCCAATTTTGTCCCTCTCCCTGTAACCCTAAATTCGCCTCCTGATTAAAAATCCATGCCTCTCAGCTTTGACTATACTTAATGACTCAGCCTCAACAGATCTCTGTGGTAAAGAATTCTGCAGCTTCGCTCCTCTGCAAGATAACTGCCGGATAACTATTAAACTGAGCTCCCAACTCATCACTGGCTCACTACAAAACTCAAATACACCCACTGAACAAATCTTCAGTCCTGCCTTAAACTGATTCCAACTTGTATGTCGTTTCAACCTCAGGTTTAATCCTGTTAAACCTGTCAACACCATGCCCCAACTCCCACCCCTACCCCCAAAGCCTTCTATTCTATCACCAGCCTGACCAACCTCTCCCACTGCATGAACTGACATCTCTCCCACCCAACAACCATTCCGACTGTCAGACCCCAACTTCCCTGACTGGATCCCAGCCCAACATCCCCTGACTCAACAAACTTAACCTGACATGTCTCCCTCCACACAGTCTCCATCTCAACTTCCTATGACAGTGAATATAGTCTGTCATCACAGCTGTATCCTATCTTCTCAATGCAAATTTGTACAGAGTCAAATGGATGCTGAGAGGTTGGGATACTCTGCTGCAGGGAATGGAAGAGGCAAAGTGAAATGTATCTTTCAGAACAAAAGTGTACAAACATTTAATGCAGAAGGCGACAATGCGACTGGTTTTCAATTGTTCTCTCATCAGTTAATGCTGTCATTATGGACTAAATAGCTCCTACTGTGCTATAAACTTCTTGCAGATTAAATAATTGAGCGAGAGTAAGGGGCAATGAAGACATGGTGACCCTCAGGTTAAACTCACAACTTGTCTCTCTCTTATAACAGACCTGTCAGGGACTATGGTGACTTTACCATTCCTTAATCTGATTTAGTGCAAAGGAAAACCTTTCATCATTCCAAGATTTTAGATTCAATTCCCTACAGTGTGGAAACAGATCCTTCGGCCCAACAAGCCCACACTGCCCCTTGAAGCATCCCACCCAGACCCATCCCCCTATAACCCACACACCCCTGTACACTATGGGCAATTTAGCACGGCCAATCCACCTAGCCTGCACACCTTTCGACTGTGGGAGGAAACTGGAGCACCCGGAGGAAACCCACGCAGACACGGGGAGAATGTGCAAACTCCACAGAGACAGTTGCCCGAGGCTGCTGTCTTTGATGTTGAATTTCTGTCTTTGATGTTGAACTTTAGCAAAGAACGTGTTCAGTGAAACTTTAAACTAACACTGTTTGGATGCCAATTGCTCATGATGCCTAACATTGTTTAAAGACATTGAATAGCGATATTTCTTTCTGATGATATGACTTACAGGTGGTCCTCGTGGTCCAGGAGGTCCGATTGGTCCTTGTTTACCTGGAAAACCCTGTAATATGAAAGAAATACAGTTTTGATAGAGATCCCAGTTAATGTATCCTTTTGCATTAAGCATGCAGCCCCTCCGAAAAAATTAAATTCAACTGTCTGTTGGCACAGACTTGACACCAGTCAGCTAGAATCGGAAATTTCCACAAATGAGCTATCGGGGATCTTGTTAAGTGGGACTTCTTTTTACTTCATTCATAGTGGGCCATGAGTGGGCAAGCATTTATTGCCCATCTGTAATGGCCCAGAGGTCAGTTCAGAGTCAGCCACATTGCTTTTGGTTTGGAGTCACATGTAGGCTCGAGGTCCTTCCTAAAGAGCATCACACAAACCAGGCTGGTTTTTGACCCCAAACAATTGACAATGGTCATCATTAGATTCTTAGTTTCAGTTTTTTTATTGGATTAAAATTCCACCATTTTCCATGGTGGGATTCAAAGCCAGGTCCCCAAAGCTGGGTTTCTGTATTAACAGTCAGTGATACTACCATGAGACTGTGCCTCCCCAGACATTTTAATCTACTCCAAATAAAGCACATTACATCACAAGAATGGGTTAAAACAAACAAAGAGGAATCCCAAATGGGGAACCTTCTCTGCCCAGCCTTTTCCAATGCCAAATGCTTGACTGCCTGATAACCGATTAGCTAAAGTTTCACCCACTGGACCAGTCCAGGCCTGTCAAAATAGCAGCAACAACAAATCTTCCCAAGCAGAAGCAGAAGTTGCTGGAAAAGCTCAGCAGCTCTGGCAACATCTGTGGAGAAAAATCCTAGTTAATGTTTCAGGTCCAGTGGGGAAGGGTCACTGGATCCTGAAATATTAACTCTGATCTCTGTCCACAGATGCTCCCAGAGCTGCTGAGCTTTTCCAGCAACTTCTGTTTATATCACTTTCTTGTTCTTGTAGATGCTAAAAACTCTGGTCTGGATTTTATGACTAGAAGCTATTCATCTTATTGGCTTCCTCTTGCTGTTTTGATTAAAGATATTAGGCCACCTTATCATCACTGAATGAAGGTTAACAGTCACTCTTCTTGTACAAATCATAATACAAAGAATATAAGGAACTCGTTATTCATCTTTTTATCGTTTGTGGGAGATTACTTTGTGTAAGTAGGATGTTACATTTGTCAATGATGATCAAACTGTGGCTATGGGTTACACAACATATCAAATGTTCCTCAACCAAATTGTTAACAGGAGTCCCAATCAAACCCATTGAAGACTGTCTGCAGGTCGGGTGCAAATGACAGAATGAAGACTGATTACTCATGATTGCTTTGCTTGTTACACTGGGTCCATCTCACTTTCCTAGCCCTAACCCTGATTTCCTGAAAGCACCATCTCAGAGTAGATATGATCCATGGCTATCCAATAGTTTTTGGTCCTTCAATTCAGCCCCAGGTTCAAATATTCTGTCTGGGAACCCAATGGGGCACAATCAGGACTAGGACACTTAGGTTTCTCCCTTTGACATTCAAGAACACTGATCACAACAGAAAACAAATAAAAACCACATCAACAGTTAGAAATTCAACACACTCCTCTAGACCGGGCAGGTCTTGAATATGGGTCACCTGGCTGAGAGGTATAAACCCTACCACTGGATCACAATAGCCCTTTAAATCTGCTTTGATTATTGATATCTGGAAGTATTATCACACATAGCTGAATAACTTTCCCACCATCAAATCACCGTGACTTGTTTTAACATTAACCCCCACCAGTAAATCACCCGTGCAGCCAATTAGAAATTTACAAGCAATGTCCAATATTGCAATGCAAGTGAGGCAGAAGGTAGGGAGAGAGGGAAGGGGCTAAATCAAAATGGAATTGGAGGGGGAAATAAAGCACTGTATTCCCTGCAGTGCCTACCTCTCTCAAAAGGCATTGAAAACACTGATGGGCACCACATGTTCCCTCTTCAATGACAGCCAGGCATGAGCAGAACTTTGGAAAAGGGGCAGTTGGTTGGCAGAGATGACCCCCTCTACAACCCGCTGCCTGGGCCTGTTTACAACCAGCCTGACCAAGCCCAGAAGCAGACCCATGAGGAGATCCTCCGATCTGCCCACACCCCTCCACAGTGGGTGCCCAAATATCAGCAGCACACAGCTGAAGTGCAACACAAAACACACCAAAAGATTTTTCAAATAACTAAAAGTTGGACCTGCTTTCTCTTTGCTGCCAACAGACCGTGGGCCTTGTAGGGGTTATCACATAGGGCTTCTTACCATCCTAGATATGTCCCAGGAAAATGTGAAGGTTGCCGTTATATTGCAATAACAACTAATAAAGAAGAAGCTTGCAATTTATATGAATATACTTCGGAGCATCTATTATACTCTGCCTTTAAGTATGCACATATACAAGAAGTAGTTCTGAAAATCATTGGATGGCTCAAGGTGTTTTACAGCTGGTGAAATAAAATTGCAGCCAGTGTTGTAGGATAAGATACACATTCGTGTAGAAAATGTACACTTCTTTTGAGACCTATGTGCTTTTAATGACTAAAACAGTACTCACCCTTGGACCCTCTGATCCTGGTGTACCTGGGGGGCCAACACGGCCAGCTGATCCCTGTCAACAAACAAAGTTTTCAGTCAGACCCTGATATCCCAATTCACCCTCATGTGTCTTTAATCATTAACTTGCAGAAGTACGAAACAACAAACCTATCCTTATATCTCGGGTCCTGATATCACCTACATTGTAAATTGCATTTCAAACAAACTCTTAAAGGGCCATCTTTTACGGAAAATAAACTGCTGGGTGCATGGCATCCGGCCATTCTTCCAAATTGTTCCATTTGTGACCCTCATAGATGTGGACTGACTTGTAAATGAAACGTATTTTTAAAAGTCCAGCAGTCTCGGTGCCCTTTCAAGTTATGTTGATATTTACAATGTTCATAATGTATTCCAGACTTCTCTGTTTCTTACTGCATTGGATGCCAAAAGACTGAAGTGGATTCTAAGGCAGCTGACAAAAAGAGGATTACGGACTATCCAATCTAGAGGTTTTCTTATTGAAAAAAAATCAGAAAAGAATCACAGAATATTAGATTGTGGGCCTCAAGGATAGATGGGACAGGCAGACAGGAAAGAGGACTTAAGGGCTCACTGGGAACAGCCATGATGTTGTTGAATAATTCAGGATGTCTAACAAAAACAAAGTTGCTGGAAGTGGACAGCAGGTCTGGCAGCATCTGTGGAGGAAAAAACAGAGTTAACGTTTCGGGTCCAGTGACCCTTCCTCAGAACTGATGGTGGCTGGGAAAATGTCAGTTTATATGCAGAATGAAGACGGGGTGGGGGCGGCTGGGGTAGGGATAGGGTAGGGTAGGGCCCAGAGAGAGAGAAAGGCAGTTGGACAGACAAAGGAGCTGCTAACGATCAGGCTGGGAGGCTGAATAGTTGTTAATGGGGACTGTTAGTGACTAACAACAGGGGGTGTGTAGTGGCAGGCTATGTGGTAACAAGGCCTGGTGTGTGGGGTGGCAGTGCTGGGACATGGGAGAGTTTAGGCCTTAAAATTATTGAACTCAATATTGAGTTCAGAGGGCTGTATGGTCCCCAAGCGGATAGTGAGGTGTTATTCCTCCAGCTTGCGTTGGGCTTCACTGGAACACTGCAGCAAGCCAGAGACAGAGATGTTGGACAGGGAGCAGGGTGGTGCTTTAAAGTGGCACACAACAGGTAGTTCAGGGTCTGTTTTGCGAGCAGAACGTAGATGTTCTGCGAAGCGGTCGTTAAGTCTACGCTTCATTTCGTCAATGTAGAGGAGACCACATTGTGAGCAGCGAATGCAGTAGACTAGATTCTTGGAAGTGCAGGTGAAGTATTGCTTCACCTGGAAGGTATGTTTGGGCCCTTGGATACTGGGGAGGAAGGAGGTAAATGGGCAGGTGTTGCACCTTCACCGGTTACAGTGGAAGGTGCTGTAGGGCTGTGAGGTGGTGTTGCGGGTGAAGGAAGTATGGACCAGGGTGTCCCAGAGGGAACGGTCCCTGCAGACAAAGGAGGGGCAGGGAATATGTGTCTGGTGGTGGCATCTTGCTGGAGGTGGCAGAAATGGCATCTGATGATCTTCTGGATGTGGATGCTGGTGGGATGGTAGGTGAGGATATGGGGGACCCTATCGCTGTTGCAGGAGGGAAGAGAAGGGGTGAGGGCCGAAGTGCGGGAGATGTGTCAGACCTGATTGAAGGCCTTGTTGACAATAGAGCTGGGGAATCCCCAGCTGAAGAAGCATGTGGGCATTTCAGAGGCTCCCTTGATGAAGTTGGCCTCATCTGAACATTTGCAATTGAGATGGAGGAACTGAGAGAATGGGATGGAGTCTTTACAGGAAGTGGGGTGTGAGGGTGTATGGTCCAGGTAGCTGCGGGAGCCAGTGGATTTGTGATGGCTATTAGTGACCAGTCTATCCCCAGAAATGTCGAGGAAAGGATAGGAGAAATCAGAGATAATTTCTTCTCCACGGATGCTGCCAGATCTGCCGAGCTATTCCAGCAATTTTGTATTTGTTCCTGATTTACAGCATCCATAGTTCTTTTGGCTTTAATTTAGGGTGTCTGGTTGGCATGGGCAAGTTGGACTAAAGGATCTGTTTCTGTTCTGTACAACTTTATGATACTATGAATGGCAGAACAAGCTCAAAGGGTCAACTACCCCTGTTCCTTATGGCATTTTGAAAGGAATTCACTATCTTTCTGGAAAATGTCCAGTATCAGTTGTCTCAGTTAGTTTTTGTCAAGAAAGAGTTTGGACACAAAACCTATTTGAGACTGAGATTCTGAGTGGGACAAGAAATAGACTCAGAGAAGCACATTGCCATCGGGCAAAGTCAGAAACATTGGTAGGAGCCAGGGCAAGATTTGTGGTGTGCCACAAAAGATAGACCAGGGAGTGTCGGTAAAGGGATCCTTTTAGACTCTCACCACGTGTGAGAAGAACAAAAATCTGTTTGGTACGTATGCTGACTCAGAAATCCTGAAGATCTGGGAAAGAATTCACATTACATGGTAACAAGCCCAGAACTGACAGTACTACATGTTCTACAATTTGAAATGATGTAAATATTACCAATATCTCATCAAAACCCGTACGTAAACTCTGTCCAGATATTTCAGTTTAATGGTGGAAATGATGCATTTTTCTTTAAATGGAACATCACAATAATGATCATACTCTGGCAAACTATTGCACCTGTAAGTTGGATGGACTGTTCTTTGTCAAATTCACAGGCATAACACTATTCAGTGCAAGCCAAGCTTCCATAACACTTTCCTGAGAGGTACTCCTGGGTGCAACAGAGAATGAAAATAATTTAAAGCATCTACTGCACTCTGCCATCAAGTATTCCCAGCTAAAGGCAAAAGTCAACATTGCCTTACCAAGCCATTGGGCTCCTCTCATTAGAGAGGCTGTCTGCATTGCAAACTAGCTAAACAGCTAACTGATCCACCGAGAAGACTAAAGCTCATACTGCACTGTTTAACCAAGCAATCACTGATACAGCATTGAATTGATGGAGTGTGATGTACCCTCCACACATTCCCATCAAGTAAGACAGGGTCAGGCACAATTCTACCCCAGCCTCAAAGGAGCATCCTTTGTATTCCCTGTGGCAGTCGTCATTGTATCTCTCCGGATTAGGTTTCCAATTCAGTCCATCTGGTTGCAAGTTTAACACTGCAATCTCACCAGCCTTAACACAGTCAGGTAACCGCAGCAAAAATAAAAGCAAGTGAGCAACTGCTACTTACTGGTCTGCCTGGCAATCCTGGTCCGCCTGCATCACCTTTCATACCTGGGCGTCCCTGTAACAAACATAGCACAGATTATAACCACAGCAAAGAAAAGGGTACATCAGCAACAATTTCCTAGTAACCTCAACTAAATGAAAGCACTGGCAGATATAACATAGAAGGAGATTAAGGCCATTCAGTTATTCTATCATTCAGACAGCTTACGGCTGATTTGTATCTTAATTCCCATGACCTGAATTTGCATTCAATCACTCAATGCCCTGATGGAGTGCAATCTCTTGAAAACTTTAATTGTGCCAGCATCTACAGTCTCTTAGCAGAGTTTGCAATTTCAACTTTGCTCGAAAGAGCTTCCTGCGTTGCCTGGTTCTAATTTTAAGATTATGTACTGTTACTCCGATTCCCTCACTAGAGAAAAAAAGTTCAATTAAACACAGATACTCATGTAGTTAAAATGTTGGTTTTGTTATTTAGCTTAATTACACTTTCATCAACTCCTAACCTGTTTTCAACCAATTCTATTTTATGCAAACTTCCAGTTAATTTTTAAAAATATATAACAGGCACATTGCAAATATAATTTGCAACTTATCTCTGTATATTGTTGCTTACAATTATTTTATTTATGAATACCTTAGTTCAGTCACACTCTAGGGCATCCCTAAGGATCCGTGAAGGGAAAAGTCTGGTAAATGTTTCATGTTTGCAGATCCTGCCGATTTGAAGCATTAACCTGTCTCTAATCATATGATGGCAGACCCACTGCACATTATTTCCTCTCATTGAGATAGAAAGACAGATGGAGCAATGGAAGTACTGACATCCTTGATGTGATATGAGAAAAGCCAAAGAAGATAAATAGCTGTTAGACCCATTCAACTCACCTCTCTGGTCCCTTAACTTTTGTATAATAGCATCCAGCTGTATTTTCAAACTTCTCAGTTGTTTTTTCTCTACTTTCTCACCTGGCAGATTATTCCGAACATTTATCACTGTTTGGAATAAATTCTTCCTTTGTCTGTTTTACATTTACTTGTCAAAAATGTAAATAATATGCCCTACACTTACTTTCCTTGCTTGTTTTTAAGTAATGAAGAAAAGCTTCTTCCGTCTCATCTTAAAGCGTCTTCATTTTTAGCTGATGAATTTGGCTGCATTTAATCTTGCCTCACAGATCATCCTCTTTACATCTGGAACTGGCCTTACTGAATCCCTTCCCAATGCACATACAGCAGAACAGAATACTGTGCCAAGTGTGATCTGACCAGCATGTTATACAATCTCTGAAGAGTTATATTTGCTATTGTGCCATTCTAGTATTCTACCAACATTTTTACCATATTGGAAGTTAAGAGTCTGATGTTATCTCCAGGCCCCCCTTCTCTAAGTTTGTCTGTGATATATCTATTTCATTCATTCACCTCTCAGATTATGGCTCTGGCCTGAGGCAAGCTTCTAGTTACATTCTTCACTTTTTTTCCTTAACTGGTGAATGTGTATCACTGGCAAGGTGTGCATTTTATACATTATACAGCACTGATTGCACTGGAGAACGTCGTGACGAGCTATGTTCTTGAACCACTTCAGTCTGTGTAGTGAAGGTGCTCTTATAGCGCTGTTAGGGAGGGTGTTGTAGGATTTTGACCCAGTAATGACAACAGAACAAGGACATATTTCTAAGACCATTAAGGCCACTGCCCTTGTTATTCTACATCAGAAGTCACACGACACCAGGTTATAGTCCAACAGGTTTATCTGAAATCACAAGCTTTCAGAGTGCTGTTCCTTCGTCAGGTGAACTCACCGAGTATCATGTGGCTTCTGAGCTTACCCACACCGGTCCAACACCAGCACCTCCACACCTAGGCAGTAGAAGTCATGCATTTGGTTCTGCTATTAAAGAGTCTTGTAAGAATAAATCTTAAAGATTGTACAGTGTTTCTACTGTTCTGCTTATTTTAGAGTCAGCATCAAATCTGAAATGCAATGTCTACATCAGTACTGTAAATTGGAAAGAACATGTTTTAACCACCAGCTCAGTGGGTCTTCATTCAACACCTACACTTCATTTCATATTGTTTTAACCAATTGCCAATCCAGAAACACTTTACATCTCAATTTTCTGCGTCTGGAGTGGAAATCCACTGTGGTTTGTTTATAAATTAGTCAAAAGCCTTTTTAAAGGTAAGATGGACTGGTAGTCAGACAATTAAATGAGTTGTTAACTGAAATGAGACAGCTATCTTAATTATAAATGAAGCTCTGTTATGAAATACAGTGACGCTACATTGAATATTGTAGGGATTGTCCGTTGATAGAAGACTCGGATCTACTTAGCTTGCATAGAATCCAACAAGCAGTCACAAGATAAAATGATATAGAATCAGTACTGATCAAAGCATTAAATTCTATCTGGTAGTTTACAGCAGACGTCAATATGTGGTGAGGAAAACATCAGTGATCAAGACCTTTTGGAATTGTATCTATGCCAAAGTTAGGCATTTCATTTTTTCAGCATGTCATCACTGCAGGATTTTGTGGGATTCTTTTTAAAGTTCTCATAAGGGCAATTTTTTTTAAGAACTGAAATCTGGAAGACGCTTTGGATCTTCAGTTTAATGGAAGCAGACAAAGAACCATTGTAAATGAATCAATTTGTTTAATGGAAATCGGTGAAATGGTTCTCTCATTATCAGATAGTGGTGGAACCAAGAATGAGCCAGTAGCTATCAGATGTGTCATTGGAGCGTATCCGTTCATGAAAGATAGCACAGCACTGAAGATGACTAATCTGGTTGATTTTTACATTTGCTGGGGTGACATCAGCATCCGATTGGCTAACAGCCATCTCTACATCTTGTTCAATAGTTGTGATCTGTTTTGTCCTTGTTGCTAAGAGTGCACATACTGGAGAAGCAAGCTGATGAAAATTGATCTTGGCCATGTATGGGTTTGTGGGTTGCTGAAATGATTCTAACTCGAATGGAACACTACCATGGTAACCAGGCAATGAATGCAACAACATGTCTATAAGAAGGAATGCAGGCCTTATAATTTGCTTGAAATAGTCACTTCAGCAAAGTGGATTTATACACGGTCTTCAGGTCTACCTTATATGGGAGGGGTCTCAACCTCACTGACATAACAATAAGAATGTAAAATATTTATCTACCATTTTAATCTGTTGATAGAAACCTTGCCTTTAAAAAACACATGACAAGAAATTGTAAGTAACAAGCACATGATGGTTTTGAAGTTCAACTGTGTGATACTGGAGCACAAATACTGAAAATATTCAAGAGGCGTTCTTTTGTCACCAATCTAATGAATGAACTGACCCTTTTGCTATTCAAGTTGGAGACTGAAGGAATTAAGGCAAATGCATTAAGCTTTTATATGCCCGGAGCTACCAGTCAAACATGCTCCAGCTGTTACAAAGTGTAATACTGTTTTACGAACAGGAGTGATGGCAATGCTGTGGACAGTTACATAAAGCCTTTTAAAGATCTATCAAAAGTGTTGAAGTGTGACTTTTGTAAGAATAAGTCAAAGATTCCAGTTAATTTATACAATTACTTAAAGTATGATAGTGAGTTCATATCTTAAAGGCCTTTGTTTCAGACTAATGAGCAGGAGGCATTCAATTTGTTTTTTGGGAGTGAGCCAAGTGGATTAAGTGACACCAGTGTGTTACAGATATGATGTACATCATACAATAATGTTTTAAGACTCTGCCTTTAAGTTAGGATAAAAATTAAGTATCAATGTGACCTATTCTGAAACCTGTCTAATGTCAGTTGTGGGTTACATTGCAGTTAATGTTTAAAGGACAGTTCTTGTTGCTTGCAGAAAAAGGATGCAAGGCAGCAGTGTCCATGATTGCAGGAGCCTGACTACTAGTCCCACAGTGGTGTTCAGCAAGTCATTCTAAAAACAGTTTGCTTTTAACTCTTCATTTACTGCCAAATTGAAAGAGACCCTGAGTCTCAAGGATAGATAATTAGCGTTTCTACCTGGATATAAGGCTCACCTGATTCACACAAACATAGGGATGGGTTTTGTGAAGGGAAGGTTTCCCAACATAGCACCAAACCACACTGGCAGCGCTGGTCTGCCCAGATCCAGAAGGGAGAGAGCTAGCTAGATGCCCATATTCTCCACGGCCCATCACACAGGAACATACGTGGGATACCATGCTGAGACTGAACAGGTCAAAATTTCATAAAGTCTTGTACCCAGAAAATGGACCAACTTTGTGGTAGAGGGAGAAGTACCAGGAAGAATGCTTACTGTGAATGACAGCTCTGTGGTTAAAGATTACCAAGTTGGAAAAAGAATGGAAGTAAAGCTTTGGAAGCTAAGAAGAGCATTGGACTGAGATTAGGAAAGTCAAATAAATACTTAAGCTTTATATATGAATTGGGCTTTCCGCTGTAGTTGAAGTAAAAGAGGAATGCTCTGTTCTGTAGTTTACACTGTAGCTACCTACAAAAACAGTGCTTAGCAGTCTTAATTGTGAAATATTGCGCCATCCATTCAAAGTTTTTATTTTTTTAAAAGTTAAAGTTATCAATCTCTATGAGGATTGTAACAAATGAAACATTTAGGGGGGCAGTGCTCAGATACACTTGCTACCCTATCAAACCCATGCTAAGCCACCGAGCTACCACATCCTTGGACATTGTGGGGTAATTTAGCATGGCCAATCCACCTAACCTGCACATCTTTGCACTGTCAGAGGAAACCAATGCAGACAAATGGAGGATGTGCAAACTCTACCAGGGCAGTCCTTTGATGGTAGAAGTGGGCATGTGGGTTAATTAAGGAAGGGCAGAACAAATCTATTAAATAAAGTTAAGTAACTTGCTTGAGTTTCTTGACGAGGTGAAAGAGGGTTTGTGAGGGTAATGCCTTTGATTTGGTGTCCACGGTCTTTCCTAAAGGGTTTGGTAAAGTGGCACACAATGAGCCAATGTGCAATCACAGTAAAGTCAACAGAGTCACACTTTCACATGAGGTACAGAGAACTAATGGTGAGCTTCATCAGGGTGGCAGTTGAGGAGTGGGGGGCATCATGCCTCAGGCAAAGTGAGAGGTTGAGAAAGCAAAACCTTCATGATAAGCTTAGTTGGTGTAGGAATGGAACCCATGCTGTTAGTTTCAGCCTGCTTCACAAATCAGCTGGCCAGCCAACTCAGCTAACCAAGTCCCATTAAGTGTAACAGCATTCAATAGATTAGTTAGGCATTCTGGAGAAAGGCTAGCACAGTAACAAGTTGGATATAATGTTGGTTGAGTGACAGGAACAAGACATAGTGGTAAATGATTATGTTTTGGTTTCAGGGAAGGCTTATAGTGGAGTTTCTAAGGTTCCGTGAAAAGACTCCTACCCCTCCTGATGTCAATTCATGACCTACACCCTGTCCTACAGGACAAATGTCCAAAACTTGCAGACAATACAAAACATGTGAAGTCTCAGGAGGATTTTGTAAACTGTCAAAAGAAAGAGAGATGTTAGTTGAATGGCCACAGCTGAAGAATTGGAAGATGCAATTCAATACAGTAAATGTGAAGTGATTCATTGTTGTAGAAAGAGCATGAAGACACAATGTTAAACATAAGGTAAAGTTCTACAGGTGGAGCTAATGCAGAGGCACTTGAGTATATATTTGTACAACTTATTGAAGTTAGGAGGACAGACTGAAAGGGTATTGAAGAACCTTACAATGTCCTGGGCTTTATCAGTGGGGATATACAGTCAAAGCAAAGAAGTTACGTTAAACCTGTGTAAAACAGTAGAATCATTGCGCTATAGAAGTTAAGGCACACTGTGAAGCAAGGAGAGAGGATGTAGAAAAGATTCATGAGAATGTTTCCAGGGATGAGGAAATTTGGAAATGTTGACAGGTTGGAGGAATTGGGAAGTTTGAGAGGAGATTTAATTGAGGTGCTTAACATCATGAAAGTCTTGGTCAGGAGAAAGTGCTCCTATTGGTGCAATGATTGAGAACAAGGGAGAGGAGAAACTATTTCATCCAGTGAGTGGCTAGCATCCAGAATGCATTGCCTGACAAAAAAAACAGTTGAAACAGAGTCACCTAACACTTTCAAAAGGATCATGTTCCAAAAAGAAAACAGCTGCAGGTCAGCAGGGAAAAAGACTGGGGCTTTGCACTAGGTGAATTTCTCATTCATAGTGACAGCACAGGCACAATAAGCTGAATGTCCTTCCTCTGTACTGTGACCATTCTATTATAGGGATGGGTATAAACCGATCAGCCCCTGGATCCAGTTAAGGATAAAGTCTAAAGCCTCAGACTGTAGAAATATAAAGGTCTTTCACATATGACTTTCAAAGTAAGCTAATCATATTTGGTTTAGTTTCTAGCAATTTGGTTCTTTCCTCAGTATACATGAAACGATTAACTAAATTATGTATTGCGGAAGCTGGCAATTGTGTTGGGACATTTGCAGTAACACAAACTTGGAAAGGGTTTTCCATTTGAGGCTGGTCTGTTGCCATGACATTCAAGTTTTCAGTGCCAATAGATCTTGTCTTACTCAAGACTTGATGCCAATGGAGTAGTGCCATGGATAAAGTAGCAGATTGTTGAGAGATTAATTGGAACTGAAGAATAGAAAAGTCAATAGCTGTACCACATTCTGCCTCACACATTTCTTAAAGCATTTTTTGTTTGCAGTCATGAGCACATTTACCATAAACTGATGCAACATCCTTCACAAAATCAATCGTGATTTTGAAACTTATTTGTTGAATATCCATCTGCGCAGTGTCATTCAGTGCTTTGATTATTGAGGTCTTTGTTACAATGACTTTGGTTGTTCAGAGAAAAATTACATCTGGAGAAATGTCTAATGGGGTGCTTGAGAACAAAGGGAATTATAGAGATGTCTCCACGATCTCTTCTCTGGCAACTTGCTCATGGACAAAGCATTTCCTTGCTGGTCAAAAACCTGAACCTATTTTTCTTTTGAATCTACACCTTGAAAAGTGCAATCTCAATCACACGATCATTCGTCAAGTTGCTCAAAAAGCACAGCAAATCTACTTGTTGCTGAAAAATGTCCATTGACATTGAAATGCTCCTAATATCTCCTCTTCAATCAATGTGTTGTAGTCTGCTCTGACTGAACAAGTTTGGACGTCAGGTATCTCTCATCCTCCATCATGTGTGAAACTTTGTGACATTGTACAGCATCGATAACCTGACAGAGTTTGTAAGAAACATTTTGAAGGTAGTTACCTCTATTTACTTCTCATTTTGAGAAGCAACCAATTTCATGTTGTGAACAATTTGACAATGCTAACCCAGATCGAAGTGACTATAACTGGATGGCAAACTAGCGGGATGATTTATCAAAGATGGAAACTGACTGACCAAATCAGAGGGTTGTGAATTTTTGGAATCCCCTTCCTCAAAAGAATATTTAAACATTTTTAAAGGGAAAGGTGAATTGATTCTTGATTACTGAGGGGATGAAAGATCAACGGGGATATGTAGGAATGTAGATTGAGGTTAAAATCAGATCAGCCCTGATCTTATTGAATGGTAGAGCAAGCTTGAGAACTAACTAACTGGTTGTGGATTATAGAACTAGGGATATTGGCTAAGAATTAGAGCCTGTCCAATCTGAGACATGTTAGGAAGCACTTCTATGCACAAAGGGTGGTAGATTTGGAGCTCTCTTCCATATGTGGTGGAGGATGCTGGATCAATAGTTAATTTTAAACCTGTGATACATTTTTATTTTGTTGAGCCAAGATATCAAGGGATATTGGCCAAAAACAGGTATATGGAGTTAGGTCACAGATCAGTCATGATCTCTTTGACTGGCACAGCAGGCTCAGCTAGTCTTGTTCCTAGTTCATATGTTTGGAAGAGGCTTCGTGACGGCAGTTGGAGATGAAGAGGTCGAGGGAGGGTAGGAGGCCTGGGGGTGGTGTCCAGGAGGAGGACTTGTGTTGGAAGCGGGTGAAGGGGTCAGTACAATGTGGACTTCACCAGTTTCAAAATCTCCCCTTCCCCTACTGCATCCCTAAACCAGCCCAGTTCGTCCCCTCCCCACACTGCATCACACAACCAGCCCAGCTCTTCCCCCCCACCCACTGCATCCCAAAACCAGTCCAACCTGTCTCTGCCTCCCTAACCTGTTCTTCCTCTCACCCATCCCTTCCTCCCACCCCAAGCCGCACCCCCATCTACCTACTAACCTCATCCCACCTCCTTGACCTGTCCGTCTTCCCTGGACTGACCTATCCCCTCCCTACCTCCCCACCTATACTCTCCTCTCCACCTATCTTCTTTACTCTCCATCTTCGGTCCGCCTCCCCCTCTCTCCCTATTTATTCCAGTTCCCTCTCCCCATCCCCCTCTCTGATGAAGGGTCTAGGCCCGAAACGTCAGCTTTTGTGCTCCTGAGATGCTGCTTGGCCTGCTGTGTTCATCCAGCCTCACATTTTGTTATCTCATATGTTTGGAAGTTCAGTTACATTTTAGTCAATGTGATGTCAAAAGAGAAATGAAGCTGTTGAGAAATTTATTGAACTAATCTTAATTTTACATAAGCTTCAGATAATGCTGTATACTATCACATTTTGATTGATTAAACAATACGCATTTCCCAAAATGTTAACATTGTGCTTTAATGTAGTTTTCTCACAGTGTGAAAAATTAGCCTTGATACTGTAGATTATCTAACTATCAAATTTCTTCTATTTTAAATGCCACAACACTGGGACTGCAAAAAGCACATCTGTTATAGATGATAGCTGATAGCATGTCCTGTTTGAGAAAAGCAGACCTAATCTATGGAATGCTTTGAAAACTCCTAAACAGCAAGGCAGTGCAGAGGATGCCTGGAAATGTAATCCTACTCCCAACAGAAGTCAAGACTTCACAACAATACATTCTTTGTTGAAGAGATTCTTCACTGGTGAAGCAGACAATTGGCACTCTAGGGAAGAATACAAGAAATAGAGACCCAGATCTTCTGGACATTAGTCCACTCCTTAGAACAGTCACCTTCCTTTCTCACCCCACCAGTATTCAGTGTTTGACACCCTCTCTCCCATCCTGATAATATTTAGCACTCTCTAAGAATTTTCACCATTGTCTCTCATCTCCCCACTGCACGTCAATACAAGTATTTTCAAGTGCTCTCCTCCAGTACAGCTTTCCCTACTTTGCTGACTCTTCTGAAATTGGCCAGAGTAGCTAGAAATTCTGGAAAGTGAATTGGTGGAAGAGATGCAGGAAAGGATCAGGGAGTAAAGTACTGTCCAGAGAGGGAGTGTGGAGGGGGTGGGGGGGGGGGGGGGGTGTGGGCGGAGTGCTGCTACAGTTAGTACTGAAATACTTTGACATTCCAGCTGACTTATTTCATGTTTTACTGGTTAAACGCCTACCATTGATAGCTCTAAGTAAATTATGTAAAAACCCATGCTGAGTATAGGGCAAACGGCCAAAGACTCCATAATCCTGGCCATCCGATCCTACTAATCATCAGAATTGGGCTGAGTGAAATCAGAAATTGAAGTTTCTCATATAAGTACCAATCATAAGTACCCATCAGCAATGAAAGCTCACTTACAGGCTTCAACATATATCAGAAGCTTTGGGTTAGGCATTGTACCCGGAGTGGCTTCCTCTACATTGGGGAAACCAAGCAGAGGCTTGGGGACCGCTTTGCAGAACACCTCTGCTTGGTTCGCAATAAACAACTACACCTCCCAGTCGCAAACCATTTCCACTCCCCCTCCCATTCTTTAGAATGACATGTCCATCATGGGCCTCCTGCAGTGCCACAATGATGCCACCCGAAGGTTGCAGGAACAGCAACTCATATTCCGCTTGGGAACCCTGCAGCCCAATGGTATCAATGTGGACTCTCCTCTCTACTTATCTTCTTTTCTCTCCATCTTCGGTCCGCCTCCCCCTCCCCCCCTATTTATTCCAGAACCCTCACCCCCAACCCCCTCTCTGATGAAGGGTCTAGGCCCTAAACATCAGCTTTTGTGCTCCTGAGATGCTGTTGGGCCTGCTGTGTTCATTCAGCCTCACATTTTATTATCTCAGAAGCTTTGGGACTTTGTTTCATGTACGGGTCCTCCCAAATCCCTGACCTACAACATATTAACTTACAAGGGTAACCAACCATTTGGGGGTAATCTTCATCCTTGTCACATAACCTGGTGACCTGGAAATTCATCCTAATTCTGTAATCATTGGTCAGTCAAAATCCTGGAACTCCTTGCCTAGCAGCATTAGGGAAATATCTTCACACCATGGACCTCAACAGTTCAAGAAGAAGTCTCATCACCTGCTTCTCAAGAGCATTGAAAGATCGGCAGTAAATGCTAGCAATATCAAACCAAGGAGCAAGTTTTATGCACGGGTGAAGATAAGTCCCAAACAAACATTCCAGATTCCTTTCTGGCTCATGTTTGAAATTCTGATCCCTATGTTATATTAAAATTGGAAATGTTGGGGAAACATTTTTATGAAACATATTTTCATCTTGACAAATCAACCGTGAGTTCGGGTATTGTGACTTATTTAATGCTAACTGGTCCAAGGCAAATGTATTCTGTTTGAATTCACTGAGATAAGCCGAAATCTGAAAAATTCAGCTGCTGATAAAAAATACCCTTGTGTCTAATTACGTCTTTTCTATTTAAACAACATTTTTATCTATTATAAAACCAGCAGTTTGAAAGGACAGGGAAGAATCAAATATATATTCTGTATTATACACATTACATTAAAGGACAACATGAGAATTGTAATACTATTCTGGGATTGGTCCTGTTGTTCATTCTAGAAGTGAAGTAAAGCAAACTGGATTACAACATTTGCGCTGTAATTTGAGTCACGCTCACTACGTATTTCTCTCTCTCTCTCTCTCTTCAAGATTGACAGTTTTCTAATTAATGTGTGATAATTCTGAATTGTTTTCAACCGTATACTGTAACAAAGATGGGGGAGGGAAGGCAGGACAGGGGGACAGGAAACAAAAGGGTTAGACTCACTGGTTCTCCTGGAAGTGATAGTCCATTAGCACCCTGAGGGCCGGGGAGGCCTTGTGGACCTGGAGGTCCTAGATCACCACGAGGACCTGCTGGACCCTGTAAAACAGCAATTAAGAGGTTTTTCTTCTCACTTTCTGCATGACAAACAAGAAACAATATGTAGCTGTTATTGCAGTCATCTGCAGCCGTCATGTAAATCTGGACATTGCTCCAAACCAAATATGCATAAATTTTACCCAAATATTGACTTACACATCCTGATGGCTCTGTTAGTAATTACATCAATCAGCATATGATTGAACCACACACTACAGGTTCAATCTCCCGTCTCTGCGAACTGACCTGTTGTAAGGTGGTAAATGCTGCAACCATGTGCACACAACAAAGCCTAAAAGAAATCAATGAAACAATGTCCCTGTAATCCTTAGTGATGCTAATTGATTGAATACTGCTGTGGGATGTTGTGGTCCATCTGCAAACTTAGTAGGCTTGGCCTCAGCTTAATTTCTCATGTGGTATTTGACTCCTAGAACACTCCCTCAGTACTGCATCAGTATCAGGTTGGATTATGAGTCCATGTTCCTGAACTAAGTTTAAATATCCAACTCTACAAGACTGATACTTATTGAGAAATAGCTCAGGTGGAAGACAATTCCCCTTCGTAGAGGTGTCAATAAGCAGAGGTCACAGTCTTCAGGTAAGGTTTAGAGGGGATGTGAGGAAAACTACTTTTTTTAAGCCAGAGTGAGGTATATATCTGGAACTCACTGTCTCAAAGAGTGATACAGGCACTAACCTTAAAGGCATTTAAGAATTACTTATATGAACACTTGAAATGCCACAGCACACATGGCTATGGCCAAGTGCTTGACAATGGAATTAGAATAAATAACTGCTTGATGACCAGCACAGAGAAAATGGGCTGAAGGGCTTTGATCTGTACTGTAAAATTTTACGACTCTGTGTCCCAAGGGTGTCGGGAAGGGAGGCATTAACCAGAAATCCCACTCGTGATTGCGATATGTCAGTCCATGATGGAAAGTAATACATACAGTTTCAGTTAAGGATGAAATTGAGCTGTCTTGAGATGCACCCCCTCCCCCCATTAGCACTCGGAGAGATTAATCGAGGGTTTTGCTGACAGCACGAGGCCAGAATGGCAGGATCAGTTAACAGAAAGTAAGATACTCACAGATGCCCCTTGTTGGCCTCTTTCTCCTCTCGGACCTTGGCTGCCACTTTGACCCTGTTAATGGAAAAAAATAACAGAGAAGGCAAAATAAGCACAGCCTGTGTTCAATACACATGGATTCCCTTCACCGCTGAACACCAGCACCATTGCTTCCCCCAGCCCATCCCCAGCCCCAGGCCCACAGGATAATCAAGCTGAGAAGGAAACGTCTGAGATTGTCTTGTTTGGATATGTTAGGTGGCTGAGTGAGTTTCATTACACATGGACACAATTAGTAAATTATATGCATTCATGCATTAAAAAGCCCTGGCTCAGCATATTTCCTCATTTCTACATTAGGTAATTCATAATTGTTGAACAGAATCCTTTCATTTTATTTTCAATTTAAGTTACATTCACTATGTATCTCTCTCTCTCTCTCTCTTCAAGATTGAGAGATTTCTGCGAGCATTTCAAGCACCATCAGCACTGATGCAGAATGCAATGATTGCCACCTTTTACAATGTTTTATTCTCTATCTCTCTCTCTCTCTCTCTCTGTCTTTTCCGTTAGCTTGATAGAATATGTGAACTGCTTTCTAAGCCAGGATATGAAAACGAATGAAGTATTTCCTTACAGAAGGTCCAGGAGGTCCTGGGGGCCCAATACTGTCCTGAGCACATGTGCAGGCATGTGGAAGCGCTGGGCACTTTGCTTCATCTCTCTGAAATTACAGAAACCGCACAATTTTGTCAGATGAAAGAAGTCATGATAGAAAGAAAGCCAATGCAAAACAAAATCAATGGCTTTGTATGGCCAATGATATGAAAAGCTATGAAGCAAACTAGACAGCATTTATAAAAAGTTAAACAAAGCAAAGGCATGTTATACTTCTTATTTGGTGGTCTACTTTGGCATTTATTCAAATTTAACTGGTAATTGATATTGTTATTCTTCTTTGCATGTGCCTTTGTAGGGAAGTTAAGGATTCCTAACAGCAGTAACAAAGACAGTTACTTGTCAAATATCAGGGTCAATGCTTGGCATGGATCCTGTGGCTATAAATAAAACATGACTAAGAAACACCATTTGGTGATTGTTGCCATTCCACAGAAATGTATAACCCATCTGTTTCTCTACCCCAACTGATTCTTTCCCGGAACACCAGGATGATAAAACCAGCCATCTCTGAAAACCAAACATGGTGCAATTTCACATTTATTCTCAGAATTTTGGAAAATATTCAAATGTGTCCATTTATTGTTTTGTTACCCAGTACAAATTTTGAAGTGGCAGCATGCAAACCAGAGAGGCAGATAGAAATGTCCTTCGAAATTTACTTGCCCTAAAGGTAAGAGGATTTTTGCACCAATCCGGAAATGTTCATGATCACCCATTTCCGGTGATAAAGTACGATGAATCTTATGTTCACAAACTAATTGTCTGAAGCATTCCATCATCACCGGTTATTTTGAGACTATGTTTTCTGAGTGAAGAATAGCAAGTGAAAGTAAAGTGCCCTTATGGCACCAACTGAATGTGAACAATCACGCCTTGCTTTCCTGTAATGCTAATAGAATGTCAATGACTAAACTGGGTGGTGGACACAGTTTTGCCAATTCCAGCTGGAAGTTATTCTGCAGGTGTCACCACTCAAACTCAGGCTCAGACTTGCCCACGTCACCCTGCCAACACCGGTCCATCTCCTGGGGAAACGGCCTGCCTATTTAAGTGTGGGAGACTTGACGTTATCCAACTGGGCTGATATTTGATTTTGGTAAAGCATCCTTTCTTGCCTCCTCGAATTAATGAGTGCATTTCAGAAGAAAACTGCAGTCATTGGAAGAAGGGCCAGGTAGATCTCACTAATTATGCCACCCTTGATTGGGGTTGTTAATGTGGGCCAATCAGGTTGACAGATATACAGAGGAGATTCAGAAAGTCACCTCATCCTAGGGGCTGTCTCTGAACTGGCTGGTCAGAGTTCATGTACTGTTCACATACATATAAAGGGTGTCTTGGTGACGGGGCTGCACAGTTATTTCAAAAACACAGCATTGTTTACTTTCCCTGCACTTTCCTGCAACAGAAATACCTGCTCAGTTAAGGAAAAACAGACCCTTCTGACAATCCAAGGAAAACACAGACAGGCAAGCCAAAACTCTGGCATATGTCACATACTGACAGGTGGATACTTGCCGTGGAAGGAAGATCGCAGCATTTGTCTCTCATAACCCAACCGAGGCTGCAGATGATGTCGAAGCTTTGAATTTCGAACTATGATCAAAAGAGAGAAAAGAATACTTTGAAGCAAATGAATACATATTGTCGTAATTGGCCTGAATGCCCCTTGGTCTTTCTAGTGTTTCTTCACTCAAACCAATGTGCTCTGCTTATTACTTTCTAATGAAATATTCATCAACTTGCAAAGCTACACCTTTTGGTTCTCTCTCTCTGTCTGTAAGATACTGCTGGAACTTCAGAGTGCTTATAGCATCTTCTGATGCGTTACAGACTTCCAACATTGGTAGTACTTTGCTTTTTATTCCTTTCTGCCTTCAATGTTTTCATTTGGCCTAATGCTTTTTGACTGCCTTATTGGTCCATGCGCCCAATGATTTTCACCTCTTGTTATTCTTTTGTTTTTCACTGCTACAATGGTAGTCAGTGCAACTATCACTCTATCCTTCTTGCTCCATTGTATCTAGTTCCATTTGGGCCTCACAGTTGTTCCAGTTCTGAGCTTGACAAATAGCCTATATGTCTATACCATCAATTCAACTTTAGGATGTGCCACGTGCTACCAAAATTTTCCGCCCCTCCCCTTAAATTCTCCAGATATTCTAACAATTCAGAATGGCCCTTTAAAGCAGTTAATATTCAACAAAATGTTTCAATTAATGTTTCTGTTGAATAAGTGGCTCATGGGTAGGAAAGTAATTTATTATTATTGTTGGACTGCAACCATGTTACCTTGTTTTGCATTCTCCGTTCATTCAAACCCATGGGAAGGTGTACCTCAAATTCAGGAGTTTGACAGAAACTACTTGTTGAGGCAGAATCTTCTGGCCCAGAAGAGGTGAGATAAAAGGTGGGCAGGTAATCTGAATTAGATGAAAACATTGGAAGCCTACCAGCCAGGTAAACATTTGCAATGATATTCTTTGACCTTGAAAGGTTGAGAAGCCTATCTGCACACATTTGCAACTCATCAAAAGCCGAATTCACCAGAATCAGGTGCCCCTTCCCAATGCAGTTCACTCTGATTGCATTCAGAGACCCAACCACACTCATCTGGCAAGGCTGCCTTCTTCCTGGACCTTGGGGTAAGTTCAGAGCAAGTGATACACGAGGAAAGTATGTGAATGGTTGGGTTGCAGTGTTCATTTCGCCAAGTAGAGCAAAGTAGCACAGGGAAGGAGGGTCTGGTGGGAAATGAGGAGACCTGACCCAAAACGCAATGGGGTCACATTTTCTCTTTGCTGCCAGCTTGCCTTGTCTGGATGTCCAGTTATCTCATGAGGTAAGAATAGGTTGTCGACTTGATACCTGTCCCATTGAAAAATTTGCCAGGATCCTCAAGTGTGTGTTAGTATATTGGACTAAGGATCATCAGATTGCATGTGAGCACCCATTCTGCTCCAAGTTAGAAGTTTCACTCACTTCCTCAACCATCTTCACCCTGATAATCCTAGCCTGAAAATTCTGCTCAGTCTATTCACAAAGTTACATCTTTGAATGGAGTACAGAACAGTGGCTGAGTCATTGAATATGCCACAATTATGGACCATGCCGTACTTCTGATTCAAATTCACAATGTAAACCACTGTCCCACAAAATGGGAATACATTCCTCTGTACCTATGGTGCCAGAGATTGGAGGACAAATAATGTTTTTTTCTCTTCACCCACAGTTCCAAAAAGGGTACAATGATAGATTGCATTACTGACACTATGGAAACAGGCCCCTTGGCCCAACAAATCCACACTACCCCTTGAAGCATCCCACCATAACTCACACATCCCTGAACACTATGGGCAATTTAGCATGGCCAATCCACCTAGCCTGCACATCTTGGGACTGTGGGAAGAAATCAGAGCACCTGGAGGAAGCCCATGCAGACACGGGGAGAATGTGCAAACTCCACGCAGACAGTTACCCGAGGCTGGAATTGAACCCAGGTCCCTGGTGCTGTGAGGCTGCAGTGCTAACCACTGAGCCACGTGCCACCCAAGATATCTTCAGATCTTTGATTTCACACAAGGGAACAAGCATGTTCCTGCACCATCATTTACATACTGAAGAAGTTTGTTTTTCTGATGGTTATGTTGGAAAAAAGTCACAGAATTGCTGTTTACAACATAGCTGTGTTTGCTCACTAACACATTTTAAGCTAGAAAAGTTCTCCCACAGTCAGTTCTTGATTTCAACTTTGCCATTCTAATGAGTTGTTGGAACAGAGAAGTTACACGGTGGTGAAGGGCTGAACTGAAAATTCTAGGATTGTTGCTTCTAAAAATAAAAGCACTAAGGGTATGTATGATCACTGGTGGCTATCAATGGTATTGACCCATAGCTGATCAATTCTGATAAGACGTCCGACTGGTTGTTTAACACTGAAGCTTTTGAGAAAGGGTTGAAATAATCTCACGTCAAAAGTTATTTCAGGTTCTTGATTATGTGACATGAATGTACTAGTCAGAAGAAATAGTTAATTAATGTTGATGTCAGTCAACAGCTTGGCATATACTCATGCCAACTAGTTGGGTATCGAATGTCCTAACCCATAAAAAATCTGCAAGGGAGACAAAATGCATCTAAAATATTCACGCCTTAAACTTATGAAATTGTCATGACTTACTGGAGCAGACCTGCCCTTTGGTCCTCTAGTTTTAGCCAGCTTTCCAAGAATTTCGTATCCATTGGTGGTAATGTTACCAGGCGGATTTGCCAACTTTTCTTCAACCTCTTCACAGTCCACAATCAGTTTGACGCTGTTCTGGTGTACCATGATATGAACCTGCAAAGGGGACATTGGAAAAATCCAAGTTGAATCCACATTTCACAAACTGATATCCATTCTTCTGTAGTTACTAAGCTGAAGGGTACGTTGAACACAGTGTGCCACCAGTTTTGCATCTACCAGTAACTTGGAGGCTTACTATCAGCTGCCTCAACAATGAACCTTGGAAAGAAATCAGAGTTAACATTTCAGGTCCAGTGACCCTTCCTCAGAACCTGGAGCTGAAACGTTAACTCTGATTTCTTTTCATGGATCCTGCCAGACCTGCTGAGCTTGCAGCTGAGCAATCTTTCGAAGTCCTCTAAACAATATTAAAAGTGTCGATAATGCTGCAACAAATTTCAATTTTGCAGGAGAACCCTAGGATATATTTTATGATAAAGATTTGCCTTAGAAAATTTATTGTATAGAAATATTGAAAGACAAAGGAATATCTTAATGAGGGAGATATCCTTCTACACAGAAATAGATAGGTACATCACTTCCAAAGAACAGTTAGACTAGACCCAAAATGTTAACTTTGTTTTTCTCTTCACAGATGCTGCCAGACCAGCTGAGTTTCTCCAGCATTTAATACTAAATTTTATTATAGACCTATCCCTTATTTTCAGATGAAACATAAGTAGATATTCTTCCAGGTTGAATTGAACGAAGTGCCAGCCAAGTTTAAGAAGAGTGAAAGATAAACTGGGATGAAACAATCTTTTCAAAACTCAAGATTGAAGAAGGAAAAAAGAAGAAAAGTCGTGGTGCGTTCTACAGCTAGTTTTGAGCATTTGATCGATCAGACAAGAAACTGTATGATAAAGTATACTTCACCCCATGAAATGCATACTGTTGTCTGAAAGTAAGTTGCAAAATTTCATGAAAGTCTTCACAGGGCTTTACAACTGAAATTATGAGCTTACATAAACATCGGGTTGCACTCCCATATTTTCAAAAATCTGGAGGCAGGGAGATGTTAATTCAGATTTATAAAATTATGAGAGGCTTTTATCAAGTAAGCAAATGAAAATCCACTTCCTCTGGTGAGTGTGCCCAGAATAAATGGGGATCAATCATAAAAATTAAGAGTAAAAAGCACGTATTGACACAAAATAAGTTGTGAAAATCTGAAATTCTCTCCAAAATGCTGCGATTGATGAGCCAAATGAAATTTTCCAAGACTGAGATCAGAAATTTTGATGAAGTAATGATATTAAGGTTATGAAGAAAAACACATACATCAATAGATTTGATGCAATGATGCACAATGATCTCAATAAAAGATGGAATAGCCTTGATGGGCAAAATAGCCTACTCCTGTCCTTACGATAAATGGTCAAGATGGATGGTGACAAGTTGGAGTTGGTGAAGATCATCTCAATGGCAACTTTATTTTATATTATATCTCAAACTGCAGCAACAGATAGTCAATCATTCATAAAAAAAAACACCATGCAAATCTTGGACGGTCTTGAAATATAGGCATCTTTCAAGGAAAAAGAACAATTTTCTTTTCTTCATGAGAAAACCTAAGTTTGGTGGCAGATCTAGCAATGGCAGGATCATGGAAAATTTTATCTCAGGGAAGGAGTTAATGAGATTGAATTGTTGATAATAGGACGTTGATAGAATAAGAAGGTAGAAGAGTGGCATTAGGAAAGGAAAGATGTACCTTGTTAGCCTTGCTAAGGTAATTTTGTTATGGAGGATATTGAATGAAAGAGAATGACAACTCAATGACTTAAAGGCGAAAGATTAAGCAGTATCCTCAACTACGCCACAGAGGAAGTCTGAAGGGGAATCAGGCAGAATATATTTCCATCGCACTTTTGATTTACAGGACAACAACAAGACATTCCACGTGTAAGAAGAAAGCAAAGATTGGATGTCTAGTATGAGAGGGGACAGAGAAGACAAGATATGCTAGGGTGAGAGACCAAATGTATCACTGATTTATCTACCACAGTCATGGTCAAAGCACATGTCACTTTTGATGATGATAAGGGCTATTGAAAGGCTTGAAACTTGATCAGAAGGTGATGGGAGCCCATAACTAACTTGTACCGGCTCAGTTTCAAAATCTGACAAAGACTGCATTGAGTGCTTGATACCATGTCAATGAGTATGTTTCACTAAGATGGCTGATGGGGACGTGGAGATGTGAAATGTTAATCTCTGTTTGGATGAAAATAATGGCAAAATCCGACATAGTTTCTACATGACACCGACTTTGTTCAGAACAGGATGGAGTGAGCATTATAGAAAGTGCTTCCGTTACACTTTCCTTCCCTTTTAGAGAGAATGATTACTGAGGTTTGTCTGGCTTGGAACCTCTTAATCAACATCCAAATCTAAGCCTGGCTGTGATGTTGACCTCTGGGGCTCAAGGTTGTGTCACCTATTGAGGATCCAGTACAGACATGAAAGGAGCCTCTAACTCTTGGGACTTTGTGCATGAGAAAAAGTTTTATTTAGAAATAGAAAAAGTCCGCAAGGATTGATCTTGCTTACATAAGCGTGCAGCTCCCATCTTTCAAATTCGACACTTACCCTCGACTGATACCCACCTTTGAAATGATCTTGATTATAATTTTTCAGTCTGTTTTATTTTTAACTGCCCTCTCCCCAGTTAATCTCTATGTTAATGCAATCTCATCATGTTCTCTGTGTGTTTATTTTTGCTTCGTTAAACTTCACAGTCTCGGCTGATTTTAGCAAGGTTCATGTCACATTGATCTGATAAACATTTCACAGCTGTTGAACCGTTCGTCTCCAATACCACTACCAAAACAATTTGCTTTTTTAAATCCTTTGCACTTACTTTGCCTTGGCTCAACCATGTACTTGCTGGGTTAGGTCTCATGGAGTCACAGAGTTATACAACATGGAAACAGATCTTTCGGTCCAACCAGTCCATACCGAATGTAATCCCAACCTAAACTTGTCCCACCTGGCCCATATCCCTCCAAACCTTTCCTGTTAATGTACTCATTCAAATGTCTGTTAAACATTGCAGTTGTACCCATTTCCACCACTTCCTAAGGAAGTTCATTTCTCATGCGAGCCACTTTCTGTGTAAAAATTGTACCCCCGTGCCTTTTTTGAATCTTTCTCCTCTCACCATAAAAACGTGCCCCCGGTCTTGAAACCTCCCGTCCTAGAGAAAAGACGACTACCGTTATTTCAATGCGTGCCCTTCCTTATTTTATAACCTTCCGCAAGGTCGCCTCACACCATCCAGTGCTCCAGTGAAAAATGTCCCAGCCTATCCAGTCTTTCTTTATAACTCGAACCTTTCATATACGGTAACATCCTAGTAAATCTCTTCTGAGCTCTGTCAAGCTTTTCTATCGATCAAGGTTTTTCTTAAAAACAAATCAAATGTTTCAGAACTGCAGAAGCTCCTATATTCCACAAGATCCCTGAGTGCTCAAAGCAGTATCCAAATATAACCAGAAATTCACTCAAATTTCAAGTGCCAAGAGCACTATCCCCTGCTTTTCTTTATATAATCCAAGTTTCCCCAGAGATCTTTGATGTTGTTTTATAGAATGTTGCAGAGTTCAAAAAAAAACTGTTCAACCCCAATTAATCACTCGACTGAACTTGGAAACCAAAAACTGTCATCATCTATTTCATTATGTTATTCGAAAAAGAACAAAATTCCAAAGCACTTCACAGCCAAATAAGTTACTTTGTCATTTGCAACAATAGGACAGTAGATCGTGCCAAGTTTTTTTTAAGCAGGCTGTTGATTTTCTATTGGCAGTTTTGTGGCCTCTGCCGAACCCAAGTTTGATTAGTTTAGATTAGATTACCTACAGTGTGGAGGCAGGCTCCAAAACTCTTCCTGGGATTTCTGAGAAAGAGATATTGCCTAAAAAACCAGGATAATTCCTTGCACTTCTTCAGCAGAAAGTCTATTTTCACGGCTAGCTTACCTCTTGATTTAAAGTACCAGCTGAAAGTTGATAGGCAGAAATTTAAGGGTCGGGTGAAGGGCCTACTTGGGTCAAAATATGTGTCGCTGCTACACATGTAGACGCTGAGCCTTCCACCCAAACATTAATGTGGCAGCTATCTGGGTGATAGCAGTGTCATCTGGTTCAGGGACTATAGCCCACCCCCAGACCTGTTGTCCCAATTGGAAAAGCTAAGCCAGGACCCTACAGCGGGAAAGGAAATATTTGAAATGATGGGTCCCGGTGCTCCTTCTGAGACACTGATAGGGCAACAGATGCTGCCTCACCTACTACCAACTCCCTTTTCGCTACAACACCTCTTTGTCTGCTGCTGGGAAGCTTCCTCCATTTATCTAGTGCCCCCTCCACAAGGTGAAGAGGTGAACTTTCATTGGCACTATGCCAAAGGAGTGGTAAAATGGCCCTTATTCAGGCCCTAACATCAACCTGCTGCACACTGCCGTGTAGGTGGAAGTCTCCCTGATGCTGCTTCCTCCGTCAGTAAATTTCCCCAATAGTGGGGAATAGAGGCAGCGTAGTGGCTCAGTGATTAGCACTGCTGCTTCACAGCAGCAGGCATCTGGGTTCAATGGTAGCCTTGCATGACTGTCTATGTGGCGTCTTCACATTCTCCCTGTGTCAGTGCGGGTGCTTCAGCTCCCTCCCACAGTCCAAAGATACATAGCGTCCAGGGATGTGTAAAACAAGTGGATTAGCTATGCAAAATGCAGGGTTACAGGGATAGGGTAGAGGGATGGATCTGGGTGGGATGCTTACCAGACAGCCAGTGTGGACATGTTGGGCTGAACGGCCTGCTTCCACACTGTGGGTGCTCTCCGAGAGTGGGGCATAGACAAAGAGCATATTCCATCCCTTCCTTCGGTGGGGCTGATAAACTTCTGCCCAACATCTCTTACTATGCAGTACAATTTCTTTAGTACTGTGCTGCAGTCTCAGCCTGGTGGGCTATGCTATGAAGCGTTCCTACACATAGCTTTCAGAATCAGAAGAGCTTTCTAACACCTTGGGCTATCATTGATAGTCAGAGTCTGTGTACTCTGTGCTGAGTGGTTTATTAATGCAATCCAGACAGAAACAGAAGAACAGACTTTCTTTTACTAATTGCTTCAGACTAACAGTGCTTTCTTCCAGCCCCAGCTCTCTTCTCGTTCAGGTATGTTCCATTCAACCTCTTCTAAGATGTTATTATACACCTCTAAAGCTCATGAGACTTGGATCAAGGCCTCTTGGTGCAGGAGTTGGGACATTACCTCTGTGCCACAAAAACCCCTAAATCCCACAGTTTAGACATAACACACTTCTGAAACAGGAAGGACTTGAAACTACAATTTCCAGATCGGAGGTTGGGACATTACCATTAGGTCACAACAGCCCCTAGGTATCTAGACAAAATGATTCCCAATCAGCCTGTAGGCATATCTTATTACACTGGAGCAGTTGGGATTTGAACTTGGACCTCCTGGCTCAGTGGTAGGGCACTACCACTACAACTCAACACTGACCAGATAGCTAGATAAAATATTTTCTAATCAGCCTGTAGTGAGATCTTATCACACACTTCCCCCCATGTAGGACTTGAACCTGGGCCTCCTGGTTCAGAGACAGGGACACACCTACTACATCACAAAAATCCTTAGATATCTAGACGATTTATTGTTAACCAACCTGTTTGGGCATATTGTGGCATACCTCTGGAGTAAGTAAGAGTTGAACCTGGGCCTATGACTGCACACAAAAGACCTTAGATAGCTAAAGAACAATTAACCAATAAACAGCCATCAACTGGTTCCTTTCTGTTAATTACCTGTTATATTAAAATGTTCACCTCCTGACTCCTAAAAACTGCAGCACCCATCTCAGTCCACAAGCCAGTTAGTATGAAAACTGGTTTCTTTTCTTTCCTACATTACAACATTACTTCAAAAATACTTCATTAACTCTAACATCGTTTGGGACATCTTAAAGTTGTGAAGAGCTCTACCACGACTGGAAAACTCTTGTACTGAACTACAGAATGAAATTAGAATAAGCCGACTATATGGCTTTGCTCTGGGGCAGGAGTTTGGAACCTTCTGTTTTCATAACTGCAGCTGAGTATTTTTCTGTTAGCCTCAACATAAAGATTTGCTGAATTGCATCAACGAAGGTGAGACGTGATTCCAAAAACATCATAACTCTTCAAGCATAAAGCCTCTGTGCTTGCAATCCCTCAAAAAAACATTTATCATGTTTATCAGTTCAACTCTCAATTCCCCATGGAGTCTTTTGTATTGACTGCATGGAAGGCCATGGAATGCAATTAGTGGCAACACCAACCATTGTTCATATAAATCTCTCATGATGGACACCATTCATGGCTTGGTGGATAAATACAAAGCTTCATTGATCTGAACCTATGAGGGCCAAAAGAAAAACATAAAATGGCATTGCTGCCAAGAAACTTATTCAGATTTGTTTTACATTGAAATACTGAAAATAGGAGCGGGAATTCAATATGATCATGGTTGATCACCCAACTCAGTATCATCCTTCTGCTTTCTCCCCATAACCTTTGATCTCGTTAGCCCTCAGAAATATACCTGACTCCCTCTTGAAAATGTTCAACGTTTTGACCTCAACCCCATTCTGTGGCAGAGAATTCCACAGGCTCACCATAAATCTCTCTTCATCTCAGCCCTAAACGTACCACCCTGTATTCCTAGACTGTGATCTCTGGTTCTGGAATCTTCGGTCATAGGGAATATCCTTCCTGCGCTTTTCTTGTCCAGTCACGTTACAACTTTATGGGTTTCTATGAATTTTCTTTTCCTTTGTTCATTAGTGGGATGAGGGCTTTGCTGGCAGGACCAGCATTTATTGCCCATACCTAACTGACCAGAGAGCAGTTAAGAGTCAACTGCATTGTTCTGGGTCTGGAGTCAAATGCAGGTCAGACCAGGTAAGGATGTCAGTTTCCTTCTCTGAAGGATATTACTGAACCAGATGATTTGTCCTGACAATGGATTCATGGCCATCATTAGATTCTTAATTCCAGACATTTTGTTTAATTCAAATTCCAACTTCTGCCATGGCAGGATTCAAACCTGGATCCCCAGAACATTATCTGGGTCTCTGGATTAACAGTCCAGTGATAATACCACAAGGCCATCACCTCCATAGATATGAGATATCTCCTCATTCTTCTAAACTCCAATGAATACAGGCTTAATTGATCCAGTCTCTCTTTGTACATCAATCATTGCCATTCCTGGATTCAGTCTAGAGCTGGAGGAACATAACAGGCCAGACAGCATCAGAGGAGCAGGAAAGTTGGCATTTCAGGTGGGGATCCTTCTTAGAAGAAGGGTCCTGGCTTGAAAAATAATCTTTCCTATTGCTCTGATGCTGCCTGGCCTGGTGTATTCCTCTAGCTCCACTCTGTGTTATCTCTGACTCCAGCATCGGCAGTTCTTACTATGCCTCGAATCAGTCTAGTTATTTACGAGATATGTGTGCCCCAGGCAATGCCCATAAGTAATTGAACTTGAGAAGGTAATGGTAAGTTACTGCTTTGAATCACACTAGCCCATTTAGTGTGTGTATATCAAGAGTGTGCATATATATTGAGGGTCCAAATTCAATTCTTGGTCCAAGATAACAAAGTGTGAAGCTGGATGAACACAGCAGGCCAAGCAGCATCTCAGGAGCACAAAAACTGACATTTCGGGCCTAGATCCATTCTTGGTCCACCCTACTTTAGTTGATTGCAGTAAAGTCCTCCCATTAGCACAGTGCATCAGAGTGGAGGAAAAAAGGCAACAAGAGAATCTATCAGGATTCTTGCTACAGAGTAGAGCCCATAGATGCTGAGCCTACACCGAGTTAACTGATTCCAGTCAGATTGAGAAGAGCAGCATTACAAGCGGTTTCAATACCCCCAGGGTAAAAAGGAAGATTATGGGGTAAATAAGCCACATTCTCCATTTCTGGTCAAGGTATAATGGCACCTTTCTGGAAACAAATGACAGATGAAAGCAGGAATGAACTTGGCTGTAAACTCTCCAAGTTTAACTCAGCCTCAGATAACACTAACAATTCCTGCAGAGATGACAAATGGCCACTTGGATGAAATCCTGGGAGCAGTTGTTGCGCCTATGGAACCAAACCTCTATCAGAGTTAGTGTTTTCACAAGGAAGGGAAATAAACCGGGAAGTATCTAAGAAAGATAAGTTCCACCATTTGGTTATTTTCAGCCATTCCTCTGTCAATAGTTTCTTTACGGGCTCAAGGGGTAGGAGCTATTGACTCTGTTCCAAGTCCAGCTACTATAATTGACATTGACAAAGTCCAAGAATTTTGCATCGCAGTGACTTCTGGTGCTCAGAGACCAGCTGCTTAAACTCAAGGAGATTATACACAAATCGAAGACATGGGCTATCAATCTGAAGATTAATGTTCTTGACTGATACACTACAGAAACACTCTGAATTTTTAAAGGCCCATTCCAAATAAATAGGTCCGCTTTGGAAATGACATCATACATGGGCAGTGATGTAAAAACCATCACACAGAATATCGCCAATAAACCCATTCCTGTCTCCATATTCATACCGTAAATATAGTTGTAATGCCCATCCTCCCTTAAGGCCTGTGATGTTTTTCATTTATTCATGGGATGAGGGCATTGCTGTCCAGGCCAGCATTTATTGTCCATCCCTGATTGTCCAGACGGCAGTTAAGAATTGACCCTATTGCTGTGAGTATGGACTCATATGTAGGCCAGACCAGATAAGGATGACAGTTTCCTTCTATTACTGAACCAGATGGGTTTTCCTGATAATCAGCAATGAATTCGTGGTCATTATTAGATTCTTAGTTCCAGATTTTTATCAAATTCAAATTCCACCATCTGTTATAATTGGATTTGAATTTGGGTTCTTAGAGCATCAGAATCATACAGTAATGCTATACAGCAGGGAAACAGACCCTTTGGTCCAATTCATCTGCCCAGCCACACTCCCCAATCTGACCTAGTCTCACTTGGTCAAAATTGTGAATACAATGGCCCATGTACTAGAAACAGGAACTCAGCCAGTGCTAAGGATTCTGTAGACCCACTAAATCAAGGAAGTGTATTAACAATCCAGATCTGTACACAACTGGCACAGTTCCACTGAACATGGAGCAGACACTGGTATGTCAATGGGGAGGTGATGGCCTAGTGGTATTATTGCTGGACTGTTAATCCAGTGACCCAGATAACATTCTGAGGGCCTGGGTTCAAATCCTGCCATGGCAAATGGTGGAACATGAATTCAACAAAAATCTGGAATTAAGAATCTAATGATGACCATGAGTCCATTGTCCATTGTTGATTGTTCGGAAGAGCCCATGTGCCTCATTAATGTCCTTTAGGGAAGGAAACTGCCATCTTTATCTGGTCAAGCAAACATGTGACTCCAGATCCACCCCAATGGGATTGACTCTTAATTTCCCTCTGGGCAGTTAGGGATAGACAATTAATACTGCCTAGCCAGTGATCCCCTCATCCTGTGAATGAATTAAGAAATGCAGATATTATCTTTCTGATAAACTCTTGCAAAGCAGTATTTCAGTGCCCCTTTCCTGAACTGTCTTGTTAATGTGCTGAGACAAATTGTGCTGAAATAAACAGCCCGCTCATATACAAAACCGTTGTTATTCAATTACACGGCAGAGAGGTTCAATGTTTGCAGCCCTTCCTCAAGGGCTGCATGTTGTATATCCTTACAACACCATGATAATTGTGGCTTTGCATGTTTTAGTCAGCATGTCCATGTTTGGCTCAAATGCAGATTCAGCAAATTTACTAAATCCTGTTTTAATTCATGGTCATTATCCAAAGCGTAAGGTTACCACCAAAGCAAGGGATGTGTTATGAACTTTAATTCACCACAGACAGGATGAGTTCACCCTCACTTATTATGAAACTCATGACAGCTACCACAGTTTCCATGCTTGAGAAACATTTACCATCTTAGACATTAAACTTGATCTTGTCAGTTCCGTTTCTCAAGAAGCACAGTTCCTTGAAGGAAATAGGCTGGTCAAAGAAAGGTGAGTTTCCAATCCAAGTTTGCATGAAACTTAAAACAAATTGCCGTACATATAGCATCCTTCAAAAACTCAAAATTTCCGAAAACACTTGATAATGTATAAGCTCCCTACAATGCCCTCGGCATTACATTTTACTGTAAGAACACTTAGCAGGCAAATTGCCACATCAACTACCCATACACAGTGCAGAAATAATGACTGGCCACCTTTATTAAGTGAAACTGAACAGGTCTTCCACCATTTGTGAGGAGGGAAACAGAGTTAATGTTTAGAGTCCAAAGACCCTTCTTCAGACCACTGGATCCTAAACATTAACCCTGCTTTCTCTCCACAGATGCCGTTGGACCTGTTGAGATTTTCCAGCATTTTGTGATTTGTTTTGTCAGTATCCATATTTCTTTTTATTTTGCGATAGTAGGAACTGCAGATGCTGGAGAATCTGAGATAACAAGGTGCAGAACTGGAGGAGCACAGCAGGCCAAGCAGCAACAGAGGAGCAGGAAAGCTGATGTTTCGGGCCCAGGCCTTCTTCAGAAATGGTGGAGGGGAGGGGGTTTCTGAAATAAATAGGGAGAGAGGGGGAGGCTGATCCATCTTCTATTCACCTCCCCCCTCTCCCTATTTATTTCAGAACCCCCTTCTCATGCCCCATTTCTGAAGAAGGGTCCAGGCCTGAAATGTCAGCTTTCCTGCTCCTCTGATGCTGCTTGGCCTGCAGTGTTCATCCAGCTCCACACTTTCTTTTTATTTAACCTGTTTTAGGCTTGGCTAAGGTATCAATATTGGAACCCAGGTTAAAAATAAAATCCCTTTGTCTTCATATACTGCTCGGTCCAAATTATTCCTTCCTAGAAGTTAAGACAGTGCCTTGGTTTAACGATGTACCCAGAAATTGGAATCTCTAAAAGTGCTCTGCTGTCCCTGTGCTGCATTGGAAGCATTAGATTATTTGCATAAGTTTCTGGTTTGGAACTTAGACCTATAGTCCTCTAACTCAGAAGAAAGCTGTCATTGAACTATGGTGGATATATAGTTAAACTGGTACCAGGAGTTAAGCTTGCAGTGAGTACAGATATTGTCAGGTGTTACACAATAACATATCCCTTTCTGAAACTATTCACTTGACACCATCTGCTTTTAATTTGCCCTTAGCTTTCTGTTTTTTTACATTGAGAACCATTATTGGATACATGTTTTGCAAACATTCTTATCTTTTCTATTATAGAGGCACGCAGCTCAATGGATGAAATTCCCAGTTGGGAAGATGAAGCTAAAAGAAAAAAAATCTGTAATTTAATACTGTGCAAAAGGACACACAGATTGATGAGAATACTTGCCACTAGGCCCTAGAACACCAAACCTCTCCAACTGCACACATAGAATCCACAAGCTAAGTTGAGACAGACAAATCCCAATCCTGACCTACCCAAATCAGACTGTCATCCATTAACCCAAAGGCTTTTTTCAGCACATTGTCAAATTATTCCAAGATTCTGACCTTGAATAGCCTTTTCGGGTAACCTATCCCAGCTGCAGATCTGCAATTAGGCAAAGAGGGACATGGAGTTGTCTGTTTTATGCTTACAACCGCAGAATGACTAGGAGCCACCTTGCACGTGAAGCAACACTGTCTCATCACCACAGGTCCCAATGGCTGCACAAAACTCAATGGCTCACTATCCCAATGGCAACCCACATTAACACAACTGCACTTCAAAACAGTCTCAGTTCCCCTTGGGAATGTGAGCAGAATGCAAACAGAACAGCTATGTTGCGTGTCCCACTTATTTTGACAGCTTCGCCAAGTTTCAGTCAAAAAAAATGGAAACCGTGTCAATATTTTCCTTTTACAGAGCTCCATTTACTCAAGTTTCAAGTTATGAAACAGAAAAAAAAAGTATGGAATCTGTCTCCAACTGACTCTGATGATGTAATTAAAAGCGATGAAGTCCAGCAGACACTGAAAAGCTACACTTTTTCTTCCTTTTTCTTTTTAGGGCTTTCCACGTCCATTTTCCACTCACTGCAGTGGGATGAATTACAACTTTTACTTTGGTTAGGTAAGCACGGAACAAATGAGATTTAGAACCAAGGTGAAATTGCCAGGAGTGCTTTTGAAGAAAAATACAAGATCATATCCTGGTCTTTGGCATTGAAAATTAAAACGGGATTTAGAGAAATGATGACTCCAGCTAGTATTGCCAGGTAATGAAAAAGACCAAAGATGCTAGAGAAGAAGTCCATCCAGTTACCACTGTCATTTAATGAGATCATGGCTGATCTGATAATCCTCCGCTTCACTTTCATGCCTTTCTCTCAAAGCCTCCCTCACTGATTAAAGTATGTCGGTCTGAATCGATTCAGAATAAAGTATTGCTCCCCCATGAGTACAACTTGGAGTACAAGTTGGGGTCAGCGAGGGATAGAAATCCACAGGTGAACAGCCCACTGTTTCCCATTCATATGCAGACACAAAGGATGGATGAAACAGCTTCAGTGGAGATGCCCATCAATGCAGGACAAAAAGGCCAGACACTTTTTCTTCCATGAGGCCACAGCCATAAAGTTATACAACTCAGAAACAGACCCTTTGGTCCAACCAGTCCAGTCTTCAACTAAACTGGTCCCACCTGCCTGCGCTTGGCCCATCTCCCTCCAAACCTTGCCTATTCATGTACTTATCCAGATGTCTTTTTAAACATTGTAGCATCCACCACTTCCTCTGACAGTTCACTCACACATTAACCACTCTCTGTGTCCCTCAAGTTCTTTTTAAATCATTCTCCTCTCACCTTAAAAATATGCCCTCCAGTTTTGAACTTTCCCTTCCACAAATCTGCTTTGTGCATCCTTGCTTCAAGGTCTAACATTTGGTAAGATCCATGGTCGCAGCAATTTGCTGAACTCTATCATTAACCCTGTCAAGACTATTTTGTCTTGCAAAACATTAACTCATTCAGATATCTTTCTTTCTAAATAGCATTTGCCAAGCACACACTGTGAGCCAAATTTACAGACAATTGAAATTAAAATTCTTGCCTTTAAGTGCAGCCAGAATATATACCATTAATATTTCAGATTTTCCTGAAGACTGGTGCACAGTATGTCACGCACACTCTGCTCACTTCACATTAATATGTCCTAAGAGCGAAGGCTTCCAGCTGGAAATAATCCATCTTATTAGACCCCAAAACAACCTTCAGATAAATATCACATGTTAATATTTCTCCCTTTCATTTTCAAATGAGGAATGAAAAGGGGTTGTTTCATTGCCAAAAGAAGTCATTTGCTTTATATCCAATAAAATTAGACCTGCTTGTTCTAGATTACTCTTTTTATTAGAGTTTGATTCATAACGATATCTATTTTACTATCATTTGGGGCCTCAAGCTCTCTCTTCCTTTGACACAATAGCTTTCCAGAAGAACAGACCGGACTTTCAGATTTATATCACTGTTTGTCATGAAGCATGCGTCCTGCTTTCAGTTCAAAATGTCAAATATTAACATTGTTTTAAATGCCTCAGTGGGGTCCCCACCATTCTCATATAACCAAGAATCATGGTCAATTAAACACTTCAATGTCTCATCCCATCCCCTGTACACCACTAAGCCATTGCTATCTGAGAGCTTGGGTCCCCAAAAATTTAAGCTTGAGACCCCTCTCAGGGTCATGGCCACTGCTTTACGAAGCCCCTTCTTTCTGCAGAACCATTTCCAACTTGCCATTCAGCTTAATGATGTAATCTCTGGCCTGGCTGTCTCTGGTAATTTCACTGTTGATTGGTTATTGACTCTCTAACTTTCTACTAGGCCTCTTGAGACTTTCCTGGTAATTTTTATGTAAAAGATGTAGATTCATAAAATCCCTACAATGTGGAAACAGATCATTTTGGTCAGCAAGTCCACCGACTCTCTGAAGTGCATCCCACCCAGACTCACACCACTACCAGCTCCCTGTAACCCTGCATTTCCCATGGCTAATCCACCGAACCTGCACATCTTTCGACTATAAGAGGAAACCCACGTGGAGAATGTAGAAACATCACACTAGCAGTTGCCTGAGGCTCGAATTGAACCCAGTTCCCAGATACTATGAGGCAACAATGCTAAACACTGAGCCACCATGACAACCTTAAGAGAGGAAAGTTCAGTGGCTTTAGTTGAGGAATCAACATGTGACTATGATCCTCATGTGTCATGTGGGATCAACCTACTGTGTAAATAACATGGAGAAGCGAACTGAATGGCTTTTCATGATGTTCAAAAGGAATGGAATAAACAAAAAACTCAAGCATATTCATGAGGAATTGCTAAGTTATTGTAGAAAGTCAACAGGTCTGGTAGGATCAGTGGACAGAAAGCAGAGTTAACATTTCAGGTCCAGCAACCATTCTTCAGTCCAGATTATAACTATGAAAAAGTGATACATATGCTGAAGACAAGAGGCGTGGGGAGAGGGTAGCGGGAGGAGTAAATGAGAGGTGAAGATAGAGCCCAGATGGAGAGAAGAGCAGCTGGGCAGATAAAGGGATGCATAATGGCGAGACATGGACAAAGAAAGGCTGTGAATGGGCACCATTAGTCAGTGAAAAATAGCTTAGCTGGGCTGAAGGCAGCCCTTGTGTTGATAGGTCCTGAGGGTGTGGAGTAGACAACAGACATGGAAGAAGGTGTTCAGTCCCTAAAGTTATTTACCTTAGGAATTCCAGCATCCACAGTTCTTTGTTTCTCATCTAATTATTGTGCCAGCTTAGGTTCATTGGGGATACTCTCCCAATTGATTTTTGCAAGGTTGTGGATTTAAGTCCTAATCCAGCATCCTCATACGAGGCTAACACTCCAGCACAGTATTATAAAAGTGCTGTATTGGGGAAAGCACTGGCCTCTGGGTTAAACATCAAACCCAGACATTGTCCACCTGGATAGACGTGAAAGATGCCTTTGCACAACTTTTAAGAAGTGCAGATGTGTTATTTCCTGGCCAATATTGATCTCTCATTAACATCACATGAATCATGCAAAATTATGAAGGGAATAGATAAGGAAGAAGCAGGAAATTGTTTCCACTGGCAGGTGAAGCTAGAACTCAGGGACACAGCCTCAAAATGAGGGGGAGCAGGTTTAGGGTCATGAATCTGTGGAGTTCCCTGCCCAGTGAACACAGTGAAGCTACCTCATTGAATGTTTTCAATGCAAAGGTAGACAGACTTTTGAAAAGTCACAGAATTTGGGGTTATGGTGAGCAGGTGAGTAAGAAGATGTAAGTTCAAGAAGAGATCAGCCATGATCTTATAGAATGCTCGAGGGGCCAGATAGTCAAGTCCTGCTCCTATTTCTTATGTTCTTGTCATGAAAATAGACAATCTGGTCATTACGTCATTGCTTTTTGTGACAAGTTGCTATATTCAGAGTGGAAGTGCACTGTCCTCTATTACATCAACGATTTTATTGCTCAAGCTCTTCATTGGTTATAAAGTGCTTTGGGACGCACAGAAAGCTAAAAACAAAAGCTGTAGAAATGCAAGATTTTCTTTCTTAATTTCAGCCACAAGAAGGAAAGCATGTCATTTGCCAGAAAACATGAAAGAAAAGTCATTAGGAAAACATAACAGAAGAAATCGGAGATTTTCAACATAACATCTCGATGAATTCCTGTAAAGCACAACAGCGTGTAATGGATAAAATGAACACGAGGTTTTCATAGGAAAAAACATCAAATATCTTTGATGAAGGTTGCTGCTAAAATATTGAGAGGTACATAATGGCATGGTCTTTGTTTAACATATAAAATATCCAAAAACACAAAACAATTTAACAACAGCAATGCTTGACTCTTGTTACAGAGACAGTAGGAACTACTGATGCTGGAGAATCTGAGATAACACGGTGTGAGGCTGGGTGAACACAGCAGGCCAAGCAGCATCAGAGGAGCAGGAAGGCTTGGCGTTTTGGGTTGGGACCCTTCTTCAGAAAATACTTGACTCTTGTTTTGAATGCTACATTGGGAAATATTGTGCACTATTTCTCAGCCCACTAACTTAGATTTCTGCCCCTTTAATATATTACCAATCTGTAAGTGAAAGTGAAACAGTTGGCCGGATTGCTTTTAAAATGGGAAAAGAAGGAAGCTATCAACTAGGGAACTGGGAATGGGCCAAAGATCAATGAATGAAAGGCCAGGGAATGAATAGACCTAAAGCAAGACATGAAGCCAAGTCTCATGAGATAAGCGCTCACTAATTCCATGGGATAACATTAGTTCATGTTGAAATAGAGTGAGCAGGGGAAGGGGAAAACATTACAAGCAATAGAACTGTTATTACACAGAGGGGATATAACAATGACAAATATTCTGGAGTTAGCTAAACCAGAAAATGCTTGTCCTGTTTTTTTTTCCCAGGACTTCATGGAGCCCATGATTATTTATGTATTTTCTAAACTTAGACAGTTAATCAGAAGGTGTCCGTCATATTTCCCAGTCCTGTTGAAAAGTTACTAACCTGAAGCATTAACTGAGGTCAGAATTAATTCATCATTTTAAATTATTTCATCTTTTGTCAGGATAACTCACCCAATTTACCACCAATCAGCTCAATGACAAGCAAGCAAGGGTCTTGCCCCATCGCTGCCGTCACCGTTAGCTGCCCAGCCAATGACAGGCCAGTAGATTCTGGGTCAGTTGGACTGTCAGCCATGGCTTATCTCCTCAAGGGATTCAGGAATGGGATTCGAGCCTGGCTGTCCAGAACATTACCTGGGATTCTGAATTAACAGTCCAATGATAATACCACATAGCCGTCACCTCTCCAATAAAAAAGGAAAAGCACTCTGTCAATGCTATTCATTCCTTTATCTTCAATATGATTCTCCAACTATTTGCTATTTTTATAATGGTGTTTCAAGTCTCCCAATACTAAAGGGAGTGGTGTGGCATATGTTAAAATAGGCTTTTTGCTGACTTCAAGACTTCAGCATGAGCTCATTATGGCCAGGCATGGGTGCAATAGCTGACAGTCTCCTTGGAACACAGCATGAGAATAAACAGAAGCCTCTCAGAGCAGGGCAAGCTGGAAGAAGAAAGAGGGAGGAGCAGGTGGGGAATGGTTCTCAGCAGGAGGCCACATCCATGTCCAGGGAGACATTTTGACCAGTCACGGTATATACACAGACCCATCTCCGTGCTCTCCTGTAAATTATAGGTGACATCTGAGCTGGAGTGCGAGACAGAAATCAAATGATGAAGCGTCTTTACCATCTCTGCGCTTTTAGTGCTCCTCCATTGCTTAGCCTGACTTTTAAGTTGTTGGCTACCTCAAAGGAGAAATGTGTTGAATGCTAGCTTTAGGCAATGCAGGTCATGTTTACATAGCACAAGTAAGCTTTTATGATATTGGCTCAAACTAATGAGCCCTGCCAACCAACAGCAGAGTTAATGATCGTTCAGTGCTGTATCTATTCAAATCAGCTGATGGCACAAAGTTGGCATACTCTAATGAACAAAAGCAGCTATCCAATTTAATCTCAGGTGAACTTCTCACACATGATTTAAGTGTTTAGACTATGCAACTTTCCATAGCCCAGGTCTGGCTGCATCTGTGGAGAGCAGAACAGAGTTAAGTGTGGTACAGCCCATCTTATGTAATATTAAAGAGATAATGGGAACTGCAGATGCTGGAGAATCCGGGATAACAAAGTGTGGAGCTGGATGAACACAGCAGGTCAAGCAGCATCTTAGGAGCACAAAGGCTGACGTTTCGGGCCTGGACCTTCATCAGAAAAGGGCCTTCTCTGATGAAGGGTCTAGGCCCGAAACGTCAGCTTTTGCGCTCCTAAGATGCTCCTCGGCCTGCTGTGTTCATCCAGCTCCACACTTGGTTATCTATTATGTAACATTAACCATGTTTCTCTCTCCACGGATGCTGTTTGCCTTGTTGAGTTTCTACAGCCATTTCGGTGTTTGTTTCAGATTTCCAGCAGTATTTTGTGATTACCTGCAATACGGTCTATATTGCAATTGTGATACTTCAAAGTATTTCATTGACTGTAAAGTTCTCTACAATCTCCTGACATTGTGAAAAGATTGGTGTAAATATAAGTCTGAGCTTCTGTCATGAAATAGGACAGCTGTTAGCCTTGGTTCATTGAATTTCCACTGCAGCAAGTCAGGTAAAAGCATTAGACTTACAAAGTCTAACTACAGGAGTTTCTAAAAAAAAGTTCTGAAATTAAAAATGGTACTTCAACACAAAAAAGTTACATTTCACAATGTTTTATCAAGCAAAAGAATGAACATTGGTTACATATTTTACAGGAGACGTCCAACAGGAAATTGAAGAGACCTGTGTTGAGTTATCAACACCACAATAAAGGATGGTCATCATTTCATCTCAGGCAGAAATTGATGTTCTCCAATTGGCCTCAGTATCTCTGGGTGAGGCAGGGGATTAGAAATTGAGCTTTATTTGCCCATTTGATTGTTACGCAGAGAGTTGTACTGGGTTTTATACAGGACCCAGTGAGGGTGGGGATGTAATGGTTTTGATTTCCATGCTGTGTTGCCTATGCTCAGATTAGAAGATTGGCAATTTCAGACATGCCATGATGATGTCTGCCAGGGCAGATGAAGCCTCCCCTGGTGAGAGTCAACACCTTCAAAAAGAAGTGAAATAAGAATCAGAAGAAGTGCAGCCAGAACACAAATTAGTGAGGCATCCCACACGACATGTCTAGAGGCTACATTCCAGCAAATTCTGTCTCCTCAATGATTCATGGCAACATAATGACCTAATCACAAGAAAATAAACAAGCTGCACTGAGGGCAAATTAAAATGTCATCAGCAGAATAAAAGATAAATAAACACTGACCTTGTGAAAATTTCCATAGAAGAGTTTCTTCACATATTCATTGTCAAACGTGATTGTCTGAGATTCTCCTCTCTCATCCTTGTTAAAGTATGACAGCGTTTTACTGTTGCCTATGGTTTGGGAAATACCATGAATAAGTGTTCTTTTATTCTCATATATTAAATAAAAAGCATGTTGTACTGAATTCATCCATCTTCTAAACTGCACAGGGAGACTGTTCAGAATTGTGCAAGAGTGGAAACACTAGGAGGGTGTGATTTGGAAATAAGAAATTAACAAATAATGACCAGACTGCATATGCAAAATTTATTTAATTATTGGTAGGCAATTTATAGAACAGCTGGGGCAGTACAATTGAGACTTGGTGAGAGAAGGAAATTAGTAGCCTGTTTTATTCAGAATTAGAAGGTTAAAGGGTGATCCGATTGAAGTCTTCGAGATATTTACAGGAAAGGACAGAGTAGATAAAGATAAACTGTTTCCACTGGTTGGAGATTCTAGAACTAGTGGGCATAGTCTGAGAATGAGAGTCAAGCTGGTCAGGAGAGATGTTAGGAAGCACTTCCATACACAAAGGGTGACAGAGGTTTGGAACTCTCTTCCACAAATGGCTGTGGATGCTGGCTCAGTTGTTAATTTTAGATTCGAGAGAGGTAAATTATGAACAACAACAAAAACAGAAATTGCTGGAAAAGTTCAGCAGGTCTGGCGGCATCTGTGGTGGGAAATCAGAGTTAACATTTCAGGTCCAGTGACCCTTCCTGAGAACTTGTGTTTTAATAGATAAATTGTCGTTGAGCAGAGATATTTGGGGATATGAGTCAAAGGCAGATAATATGGAGTTAGGCCATGGAATAGCCGGGACTTCATTGAAGGATGGAATAGGCTCAAAGGGTTGATTGGCCTACCCCTGCTCCTATGTTTTTGTCTTCCTATGACTGTGGCTGGATGGAATACTGTCCAGTTTGGTGATAGGTAAGCTAACTAAGGGATCATGAAACCAATAAAGGCTAAGATACAGGTTAGGCATGATTTAATTGAAAGAGTGAGCAAGCCTGAGGAGCTGAATCATCTATTCCTGGTCCTGTATTTCTAATAAGCACTGAGTCTCTTTGAACAAATGGGTCTCTTCGGGTAGAACCTCCCCTGAAATATTTGGATTTCAAACCATAACCCTGTCAGGTCTGGCTGAATACAGCACTGAAGGATTTTTTTAATAAGGTTGGGAACTTTTAAATCACATTATAGAAACTGGTTAAATTAAATTCAATTTGGAAAACTACTGAATGCTGTATGAACCCAACTGCTTCACTCAAATTCCTCAGGGAAAGTTAATCTGCTGCCCTGCCCTAGTGAGCTTTACACATTACTCCAGTCCCAAACTGTGCAAGTCTTCATTGATCCAAGTTAAGTAAAGATAGCCTATACAAATTGTTAGCACTGCCCACAACACAATAGCAAATAAACATAAGATGCTGATGGACCTGTTGCAAATGTTCAGCACTCCGGTTCAGCAATTTCTATCCTTCTTGTCTAGAAATATGTAGATGAATTCAATGAGTCTGCCAAATGAAATGGAAATCAAAGCAGATTTTGGGATTAAGTGAAAGATCCAAAGTCTCACTTGTTACCCACAGCTGAGATATCTGTTTTTCTAATGTAGGCCAGATCAGGTAAGGATGGCAGATTGGCTCCCTTCAAGACATTAGTGAAGCAATGGGATTTTCCAACAATTGGGTAACTGTTTTATGGCCATCATTAGAACCTTAATTTCTAATATTTATCAAAATCAAGTTCTACCATCTGCTCTGGCAGGATTTGAACCCAGGTCCCCAGAGCATTACCTGGGTCTCCAGATTAACAGCCCAGCACTAATACTACTAGGCCATTCCCTGCCCAATTACTGACGAGCTACTTGTTCATGTATTAGAAACCACAGCTCACCATCTAGGAGCACTCCAACTTCTGGTTTGTAATCTTGGTCTGTGATCTGCCAAATGGCAAAAGGCTCGCTGGTAGTCCCTGGAAGAAGTCGGAAGAGCATCATGATGGTATAGGTTGGTGGCAGGCCATCAGGGTGAATGTCACTGTTTGATAATAAACAATGTTTCAGTGAATAATCACAATTTAAACAATCAAAAAGACAGTGTGATATAAAATTAAGAACTGGATTGCTATTGTACCATAATACAACCTTTGGAAATAATCACATACAATGAGTTCACTTTCAGTCACCGTAACTGAAATGGAGAGTGAATTTAACTATTCCAAAGATTTGGATTCTATTGACTTCACTAATCATTTCTGAGGAAATTGCAGAGAAATTTTCAACTGCGATGTAAGTCCTCATTCAGCCACAGGGCTTTGAAGGGAAAGAGAAGGCTGAAACATGAAGAAATGCGTAAAAAAACGTGAATGGGGAAAGTGAACTTGGACACAAAACCTTCTGTTTTGGTTGTGTACATAAAGTAGGCCACTGAAATATGTGCAGAAATGGCATTTTTGAGCAAACTAGCTTTCTTCATAATTTCAGAATCAGCTGAAAATTGCACATATGACTTACTTCTATGTTTCATCCATGTATTTTATCAAAATTCAGCAAGTGGGGGAGTTGACATCAGTATACAAATCAAAGAAACCTCTTGTCAGGAGCACTGTCACATAGATCTTCGGTCTTAGACAGATGAAACTACGCCAATTTATTTTTTCAATATCAACATGTGTTTCACTACTATCCTCATAATTCCTTTGTTTACATGAAGTCACAGTGTAAGCACAGCTGAAGGCCAGAATCAGGCCATTCGGCCCGTTAAGTTCCCTTTCTTCACATGAGCCTCGCTTTGCTGTTCACTCCCAACATCCTTTCATATCACTTGTTTTCCAAGAAAATAAAACTCTTTTGTAGACACTGCCTCAAAGGAAAGGTTTGATGCAGCAAATTCAATAGTCTAAGCAACTAGCTGTAAGTATGAGATAGATCACATTTTGTTAAGTAAAGGGATTAAGGGAAGTTAGGCCGCAGATCAGACATGATCTCATTGAGTGGTGAAACAGGCTCAAGGGACTGAATGGCCTATACCTGTTCCTGTGATCCTCAGCTCCCAATGGATATCTAAAATTGTGAATAGAAATGACATAACCTCAGTCTGTCATCTCCTCTGAGGAACAGGGCTGTCATATTGCAGCATTCCCTCAATGATCCACGGAAGTGCTGATTCACATTAATGTGCTCAACACTATGAAATGGAGTTAAAGCCTTCAGCTTCTTACTCACTGTCAAGAGTACAATCAATTCGGTCAAGCAACATGCATCATCATTCCTTTGTTATATTCCCTTCAACACACGATACCTTAACTCTGGTAACAAGTGTCTTGACGGGCATCTTATCAAATGCTCTCTGAGAATAAGGTGCGGCAGATTTCGAAACAGAGACGAGGAGGAATTACTTCTCACAAACGATTGTGAATCTATGGAGTTTTCTATTTCAGACTGTGATGGATGCTGGGGCATTGCATAAATTGAATGAGGAGATAGACATGTTGTAATTAGTAATGAGTTAAAATATTATGGAGAGTGGTGGGGAGGGGTAGTGAAAGTGAATTGAGGTCAAGATTGATTAGCCAATACCATGTAGAGGTAGGTTTGAGGGGCTGAATGGTCTACTCCAGCTCTTGCTCCTAGCTCTTACTTTCTTATGTTCATTGGCACTACAGAGACCTTGTATAATCCATTTAACCTTAAACTCTATACCACTAGTTTGAACTCCTCAGATTAACCTATGCGTATCCATTAGAGTCATAGAGGTATACAGCATGGAAACAGGCACTTTAGCCCAACTCATCATATTGACCAGGGTTCCTAAGCTGAACTAGTCCCATTTGCCTGTATTTGGCCTATATCCTTCTAAACCTTTCCTATCCATGTATCTATCCAAATTTCTTTTAAAGTTTGTAATTGTGCCATCCTCAACCACTTCCGCTGGCAGCCCATGCCATACATGCACCACCCTCTGTGCGAAAAAGTTGCACCTCAGGTCCCTATTAAATCTTTCCCCTCTCACCTGAAATCTGTGCCCCTCTAGTTTTGGACTCCCCCATTTAGGGAAAGACCTTGGTTCTTCACCTTATCTCTGCCCAATTTCCCCGCCCCATGATTTTGTAAATCAAAGCTTTCACATTAGCTGGATCTCCCCCATACTCGATGCCAGATTCAAACTACATCGAATAAAGTAAAATCCACGAGACAGATCTTTGTCAGCAGCTACCTTCAAGGTGAGCAATGAGGGCTATCACTCTGCTGCTGATGTCTCATGGAGTATTTGACAGATTTAGTTTATATTTATTCCGAGGAAACCCAAATCCATGATCTGTGGGAGTTAATCAACTCAAATATAAAACTACTGTGACAATATCTAGAGACAGTAAAAGATAATGCAACAGTGAGCAATTTAAAGGAGGAATGAGGCGGGTTGCAGCTATAGAGATACCAGAAGCCTGGAAAATTCAATGAAGATGAATGAATGTACAGTTTCACTGAAGATTGAAGATCCTGAATAATGTTGTCAGAAAGAAAAACTGGAGAATAAAAGATTAGGGGAGGGTGAAAGAAGAAGTCAGTAAGCGAGGCAGAGGGACCTCATACACACATGAACTTTTCGAGTACAATAGAATTGGCTAAATACGAAATGTGATGAGCAATTGTTTTTTAGCCTGGTTGGTTAACCACTTGCCAACCATTGCTAGCCTATAATTTATCGCAGTTGTGGATTTGGCTTTCCTCATGTATAACCCAAGTACATTAATTATTCATGATACTTCACTAAGTTTGAGGTATAGCATGCCCACATCTATGCTCATCTTTGATGCGGATTCAATCTGTATAAGCAAACATTGCTCTTTCACTTCCAAACATTTCATCAGGATTTATGAGAACTTCTTTTGTTTGTAACAACACTGTTCTGTGAAATGGGCTTGGAGTAAGCTTCAATTCCACTGATTGTCAGAGACTCGAAGAACAGAAGGAGTCCAAACAGAGTGTTAAGTCTTTGTAGATGTTTCTTTTTCAACTGATTCCCTTTTATAAATTACTATTAAGTCTGGTTCCCCTGTCCTTTCAGGTGATGTATTCCGGATTGTGTAACTCATCCTCTTGTGAAAGCTCTGGTTCTTATTAACTTAAGTCATAAAAGTGGTCTGTTGAGGCACTGTAACCTGTTGTTTTGGAGTGAATTACATGCTTTGATTTATTGGAGACAACCAGAGCTGGCATGATGGCTGGGGGATGGGAATGGAAGGAGTGTTGGGAGAACCAGTTGGAGTACTTCCATCAGACTCTCAACATTAGGGAAATTGTCTCAAACTAAATTTGGACTAGGAAGAGCCTGATGTGAGAATGCTGCCTGCAGCCTCGGAGAAGTAATTCCTCATTGGCTGAAACAATGTGTCTAATGACAGAAACTGGTACCAAGTAGATGCAAGTGGGCTCTTACTGGGAGCCATCCCGACGTAAGCACCTGACGTTGCTGCACTGCCCCTCCTCTCTGGCTACCCAGGCATGTAAGACTCCCTCCTCCCTATCCTCTCCCACCTGAGTCATGAAAGCTGGCATCCTGGGATTAGGCCACAGTGATGGCACGGTTGCTCAGAGGTTAGCCCTGCTACCTCACAATACCAGGGACCCCAGGTTCGATTTCACCCTCAGGCAACTGTCTGTGTGGGGTTTGCATGTTGGCCCTGTGTCTGCATGGGTTTCTGCCAGGTGCTCCAGTTTCATCTCACAGTCCAAAGATGAACGAGTGAGTTCGATTGGCCATGCTGAATTATCAGGGATGTGGAGGTTAGATATATTAGCCATTGAAAATGCAGGGATATGGTAGGGGGATGGGTCTGGGTGGGATACTCTTCAGAGAGTTAGTGTGACTTGTTGGGCTGAATGGCCTATTTCCATCCTGTAGGGATGTCAGAAAGGTGGCAGACAATTTAAGCAGAAGGTCCCAAAACCAACAATGTGAAAGAAACCAGATTATCCTTTGTGTACTGATGTCGGTTGGCTGGGGTACAATTGAAAAATTCCGTATTCTTCTTCAAAAATGGTAATGCGGGAGGGTTGTAATTTTGCATGAGAGGCCTCCCATTTAACGTCTCACCTGAAAAATGGCTCTAGCCGTGCTGCACTCCCTTGTTACTGCACTGAAGTGTTACACTTAGATGATATGCTGATGTGATATGGTGGCACCTGGACTTACATGGTAGGTTGAAGGAGGTGTGCATCTTTATGAAGGGTGTAAGACGTATAGCCATTGAAAGTTCCTGGTCCCATTGAGACTCCTGGAACTGATGCAGCATCCTTCTCTGTCAGATTAAATGATTCCAGCATTCTGTAACCTTCAGAATAGGGAAACATATGGTAATCTATTAGGCATTTTTACTGTATTTGGAATTGTATAAAACAACCACTTAATTCATATTGTGTCGAAAACTCAATGACCTGATGATTCCAGAAGATTCTCATACTTTATTCCCTGGTAGGAGAGTGACACATCTCCTGCCAGACATTTCCATAGAATTGCTTCTGCTGATTTTTACAACTTTATCAGAATTCTGTTTAAAATCAACCAGATCGTCATCATCTCCTCTTTGGATGGCCCAATGATATCTCATGTTATATCGAAAGCAGTTGCAAGCAACTTTGTGAATAAATCCTTGTTAAGAAACCAACTAACAGGCCAAAAAGTGTAACACTCGGTGACAGAAATAGATCATGAGATGGAGTAAAGAGAGAGATACAGGTAAAGATGAGCTAGTGTTCAGAAGTGGAGACATGTGAGAAGGGCAATGGTGTAGAGCAGTGAGAAGGGAAGAGATTGGTGAGATGTTAAGAGAGGTGAGGGGTGAAACAGTTAAAAGATGAGAGAGGAGAACACAGGCACATGTAAGGAGCGACAGTTTAGAAAGAAGAGTAGAAATACAATGGAGACAGTGCTAACTAATCGTGCATGTGCAGCGTAAAAACAGCTTGAAATGAAAGGTCATAATTTCTAAAATATAAACCAACCATTTATCCAAATAATATAAATCACAATGAACATTCCATTGCAGTACTGGATCACATCACTCTTAACTTCAATCAAGAGTGTGATAATGAAAGATGCAGAAAAAGAACAGTCAATTAATGCCTTACCTGGGGTAGTGAATCCGTTGAGGTAAATTAATGGGCAAGCTGTGACATGAGAGAAAAGAAATATTAACACGCATTTTTCAAAAGAACACTTCTACTAACTATACCAGCAAATCTCCCGATCAGCTGTCTTGTATTCATCACGTGAAGAAAGGGGACCTTCGAGTGCCAGGAGGAAGGTTCTGAGGAAGGGTCTTCAAACCCAAAACGCTAACTCTGTTTTATCCTTCACAGGTGTTGCCAGACCTGCTGAGCTTTTCCATCCAGCTCTGTTTTTGTTTAAGTGGCAGGGTTGATTTTCTAGAGATTTACTCTCAATCATTAGCGATAACATTGATGGTGCATAAATAGAATCCATTCGGTCCATCTGTCTGAGTGTGTCTATGTGTATGTCTATGTGTATGTCTATGTGTGTGTCTCTGTGTGTGTGTGTGTGTGTGTGTGTGTGTGTAGGACTTAACGTTGCTCTTGATTTAAAACTCCAAGGGAAAATCAGATTGGTTTTAGCTAAAATATTGCCAGTGGCCAAACAGCTTGCCAACAGTCAATACAAAAACAAAGTTGCTGGAAAAGCTCAGCAGGCCTGGCAGCATCAGTGAAGGAAAAACCATTCCAGTTCCTTTGACCCTTCCTCAGAACAGTCAATAATGTTCACTTAAGGAGAAGGGGGTAGATTAAAAATAATCGAAGATGTGGGCCAATACAAACCACCAAGAAACAACCAGCTACATAAAAAAATGATGTAAATGCTGGTTGTCATTAATCTTTTCACTCTAACGCATAACTAGCTGCAAGTCTATGATTACAGCAACAAGGAAGCACTGTCATTTTTTGCTTAGGAGCAGACATTCAAACAAATTTCAAGAGACAATGCAAGAAATTTCACGAAGATTTTTTTCTAATTACAGAGTCAATACAAAAATGTCTTAAGACTTTCTCTCTAGTGACAGATGACTCCAGTAAGCAGGCAAGGTGGCCTCGTTGAAACAGAATAAGAGATGTGTTGGGTATGCTTTCCATTCATACTCATAGACAAAGACATGTTTCTAACAGAACTGAGCTGGTTAACAGCAAATATTGTGCTCCCTTGCACTGTCCACTACTGATGATTTTCATTCTGGCACTAATCCAACTGGAGGAATGGTCTTACTAGTGCAAGCGGCCCTTTGCTACATCTGTCAATTGCCTACATTAATTGGTGGACCATCTCAATATGGTTATTTCTAGGAATTCTTACGTATGCTTCAATCTGGTTTTCCATGGAATGCCAATGAACGCTATGGCTGTTCTGTTGATACTGAGGGAGCGGGAAAGGCAATTATTGCAATGGATGGAAAGTACTCACTGGAAGTAGCTGTTTCACAGAGGAAGGTGATAAGCTCATCCTGAATCTTTGCAAAAGCATCAAAATCGTCCACAATGAAGAGATGCCTTTCACTGGGTTTGCTGCCAATGTTCTTCAGCTCTGTGATATCAACATCAGCCACCCCCACAACAAACACACTGTAACCTGCGAGGAAGGAAAAAGCAACATTGTTCAGATTCAGAGATTGCCAGGATCTATTGTTGGACTGTTGACAGCAACTTAGGAACTGCCAGGCAACAACCAAAATGAACAACGGTTCATCAAGTCCTCCACTGCATTTCTTGGGAGTTACAAGTTACTTAATAAGAGCAGTGGTGAGGGTTGGTTTAGCTCAGTTAGCTGGTTGGCCAGTTTGTAAAGTAGTATGATGCCAACAGTATGGGTTCAATCCCCACACTGGTGAATGTTACCTCCTTCTCAGCCTCTCCCCTCATCTGAGGTGTGGTGGCCTTCAGATTAAATCACCACCAGTCGTCTCTGTCCAAGAAGACATCAGCACTATATTCTGGTAAGACTATGGCAACTTGACTTGTCTTTTTGAATAAGAGTATTTGACTAATTACAGAAATCTATCAATTAGTCCACAACAAGCTCAGACAAGAGGTGATGTTTGGGAGCCGAAACCACATGCTTTTCTCAAATCATAAGACATTCATCATTTGCCTCATCTCAAATTAGTCACTGTGTTTTTCAAACTTTTCTATCCTGATTGCTTGGTTAAAAAAGTCACATCAGTTTCATTGTGAGCTCCATGCAACGAGATGAGGCTATGCTGACGATATGATTTCATCAGTCATCTATGACTAGGCTAGATCTCCAGGATTCATGTTAAACTAAAATGCTTTTATAATATCGAGATGTAGCCAATGTGAAAATCCATTTCGCCTGTTATCCTGAGCAGAAACAATGACACTTTGGACCAGAATCTAGGACAATTACAGTGGGGTGGGGCTTGGTCGCCAGCTGATATAAGGCAAGTACGAGCATGTTCCCATATCCAGAACCTGACAATAATTAGACTCCATGGCACTAAAGCAGAAAGGAGAATATTAACATATAAAGGTCACAAACACAAATAAGGAATGTTAAAAAATGGGCAACAAAATGTCTCCTAATTGCTCACACATTTGCCAAAGCATGAGTTCAGCATTAAATAGCAACTCTTCAAATCACATGTAAGTATAAAATTTATTTAACAAATTATTAATCGGATGGTCTATTTCTACAGTATACAATGTTCTGTTCTGTTTCCAAATATTTATGTGATAATACTATGGCTTGAAGAGGTTTATTTTGTCCTGGATTTATTTTGAAGAGAGTTCAGGCAGAAGTGCAGAGATGGATCCTTGGATCCATTAAAGTAAACAGCTTGTGAAGCCTTTTTTTTTAAAGTTGGAACAATAGAAACAGCCTGAATGGATAGGGTCAAGCTCCGACAGAACCAGGATTTTTACTTTTAGTTTTTCAGTCGCTGGGGTCATGAATTTGGGATTGGAAGCTGCAGTACATCTCTTTGTGCTCCTCTCTCTCTTTTCACCAAGAGTTTTCTCTTGATGTTTTTCCTCCTGGACTGGAGAATTGCAAGTGACGGAATCTATTTTACTGAATTTGCCTTTGCCAGTGGTGTGTTTTATGGGATGTTACTATATTGGAACAGTTACTGTTTAGTGGTTAAATGATCTACTATTCTGTTAACTTTTCAAATAGGATAAATTTATTCCAATTCTTTCTTTTGTTGTATTTTAACTGCAGTGCATGAATAAAGTGCATTTTGCTTCAATTCTGGTGGTTTTATCAATTGAATTGCGATGGAATGCATTTCTTGAATCTTGTCTTTAAAATAAGAAAAAGTTAAGGTCTAGTCTACCTTCCTAATATAGTTCAAGGAGGTTTTATCTTGACCATAATACCTAGGCCTGCTAATTTTCTCCTTTTCCTCAACCCTCACTCCCAATTTAACACACACCATAATTTGTGAGCAATCAATATTTTAATCTCAGATACTCTCTGCATGATTTCTGGGCTGGGAGGATTAAATCTAGCTCATGCCACTCATATCAGTTTGTATCCTTGCTCAAAATGTTTTGTTCTTCAATCTATGAGACATAGTACACTTTCTGATTCATATGAACAACAATGAGATGAATGGCTGAGACAGGTAATAGCTTAAGTAAATACACATTCTCTCAGTTGTGACTTCACATTGAGAGTGGTAGGGCATTGTAATAATGTCATTGGACTAGGAATATACAGGCCCAGGTTAATGATGACTTCAGTTTACATCCCACAATAGCAGCTTCCAAATTTCAAAAAAAGATTCTAGAATTCAAAGGTAATCTCACAGTGAGAATGTAACACCACCAATTGTTGTAAAATTCTCTCTAGATCACTAACATCCTTTTGGAAAGGAGATCTGCAGTCCTTACCTGGTCTGGACTATATCTGACTCCAAACCCAAAGCAACCATTGTCACTGTTCTAATCAAACCACCACCAGCTGTATCTCTCTATTGAGAGAAAGCAAGCCTATGTTACTTTGGGACTATGGCGATGTCATTTTTTTTGGGGGTTGTTTAGCTCAGTTAGCTGGTTAGCTAGTGTGCATTGCATAGTGAAGCCAACAGAGTGGATTCTATTCCTGTGCAAACTGAGGTTACCATGAAGGTCCCACTCTCTCAACAGCTCCCCTCACCTGGGGTATGGTGGCCCTCAGGTTAAACAACCACCAGTCAGCTCTCTCTAATGAGAGAGCAGCCCTATGGTCTGGTAAGACTGTGACGACTTTATCTTTATGGCCCAGTAGAACCATGGTAACTTTACCTTTTCACTAATTATTCAACGAACTATTTTTGGTTCTTTGCACATCCTTACTGCATGGAATGCTCAGTTATAAAACAATGCTTTTGGCACAGAAGTGTAAGCGTTTACTGCATCACTTTTAGAACATAGAACATAGAACATAGAACAGTACAGCACAGAACAGGCCCTTCAGCCCACAATGTTGTGCCGACCATTGATCCTCATGTATGCACCCTCAAATTTCTGTGACCATATACATGTCCAGCAGTCTCTTAAATGACCCCAATTACCTTGCTTCCACAACTGCTGCAGGCAACGCATTCCATGCTCTCACAACTCTCTGCGTAAAGAACCTGCCTCTGACATCCCCTCTATACTTTCCACCAACCAGCTTAAAACTATGACCCCTCGTGCTAGCCACTTCTGCCCTGGGAAATAGTCTCTGGCTATCAACTCTATCTATGCCTCTCATTATCTTATATACCTCAATTAGGTCCCCTCTCCTCCTCCTTTTCTCCAATGAAAAGAGACCGAGCTCAGTCAACCTCTCTTCATAAGATAAGCCCTCCAGTCCAGGCAGCATCCTGGTAAACCTCCTCTGAACCCTCTCCAAAGCATCCACATCTTTCATATAATAGGGCGCCCAGAACTGGACGCAGTATTCCAAGTGCGGTCTAACCAAAGTTTTATAGAGCTGCAACAAGATCTCACGACTCTTAAACTCAATCCCCCTGTTAATGAAAGCCAAAACACCATATGCTTTCTTAACAACCCTATCCACTTGGGTGGCCATTTTAAGGGATCTATGTATCTGCACACCAAGATCCCTCTGTTCCTCCACGCTGCCAAGAATCCTATCCTTAATCCTATACTCAGCTTTCAAATTCGACCTTCCAAAATGCATCATCTCGCACTTATCCAGGTTGAACTCCATCTGCCACCTCTCAGCCCATCTCTGCATCCTGTCAATGTCCCGCTGCAGCCTACAACAGCCCTCTACACTGTCAACGACACCTCCAACCTTTGTGTCGTCTGCAAACTTGCTGACCCATCCTTCAATCCCCTCATCCAAGTCATTAATAAAAATTACAAACAGTAGAGGCCCAAGGACAGAGCCCTGTGGAACCCCACTCACCACTGACTTCCAGGCAGAATATTTTCCTTCTACTACCACTCGCTGTCTTCTGTTGGCCAGCCAATTCTGTATCCAAGCAGCTAAGTTCCCCTGTATCCCATTCCTCCTGACCTTCTGAATGAGCCTACCATGGGGAACCTTATCAAATGCCTTACTGAAGTCCATATACACCACATCCACAGCTCGACCCTCATCAACTTTTCTCGTCACATCCTCAAAAAACTCGATAAGGTTTGTAATCAATCAATTCAGAACAATTAATGGGCACATTGATAATGGAAGAAAAAGGAAGTGCTGTATAAGGGTGTAAGTGTCTGTGAGGGTTAGTGATGAGGAGTACTTTAAAGATCACCCACTATGATGGTATCAAATGAATTTGGTGGAAGAACAATTTAGGACTTGGAAAAAGTGAGACCTAATATCTTCAACTAATCTCTGTCACTACATCTGTCACATTAACGTGTCTTGTATATAACTGCTATCATGCAATAAGTATATCTTAAAATATATCTCTTTGTGGGAAGACCAGGTGATTTTCCTCTCCCAGACGAAGCCAATCAGCTCCAGTTGATACGTCTCTCACAACCAAAACAGCTGGGTGGTTGGAAATCCATTAGCTGCAGTGAGGAGTTATCTTACAACAGAAAGTACCTCTCAGTTAAACTGAAGGATTCAGATTAAGCAAAAGACTGAGGATTGAATGAACAACACAAAAGGATACCTAGTACTGTGACCTAATGGTCAGAAAAGATCACTGTCTGGCACAGCCATTCTTCAGAACACTTACCAGCTTCTTGTAACAAAAGTGCAGGTTTCTTAACCTCATCCTGTGAACGTCCATCAGTGACTGCAACAAGAACCTTGGGCACAGACCTTCTCATGCCGTTTTGATGAACGAAGACGTGGTCACGGAGAAACTTGAGAGCTCGACCTGGAATACAAAAACCAAGGTTGATTTAAATCACCGGTAAATTATCTTTCTGTGTCACTTTTGGCAATTAAAATGTGACAGACCAGATTGTGAACAAACAGAAATCATTTTATACTTTACACTGTTTAACATCAAGCAAAACTGAGTACAAACATGGCTGAGGTAGATCCCATTGTTTGTTGTTCGAGGAAAGTTGATGGGTGATTAATTACATATAGTTGAAATATACTTTGCTCTTAATAATGAAAGTGAAGAGGAAGAGATTTGGCGCTGAGAAGATTTTTCCCTTCACTCCAAGTGGCAGGATTGAGGCTGAAGCAGATATATGCTAAGAGCCACAATATTTGCCAGTGAGGAGATGTTTTTTCCATTGTCAGTGGTCAATATTTTTGCGTTGGAGTCAGAAGGTCATGGGCTTCAACCCTCGCTTTACAGACTCAGACACAAAAATCCAGGTTGGCACTCACAATTGAGTGAGCGCTGTACTGCCAGAGCAGCTGCCTACAGATGAAACATAAACTGAAACACTGTATGCCCTAGAGATAACAAGGCATAGAGCTGGATGAACACAGCAGGCACTGATCTCTACATCGTGGAGGCCAGATGCCAGGTCTCTGACACCTCCTCCTACCGCCCCCCTTGCTAATAACTCCACCCCCCGAACACTAACCACAAGGTTTCCTACCCTCCCTCAACCTCTTCATCTTCAACAGCTGTCGAGACATCAATCACCTCAGCCTCTCCACCCCTCTCACCCACTCCAACTTCTCCCCCATGGAATGTGCAGCCTTCCGCTCCCTCTGCTCCAAACCTAACCTCACCGTAAAACCCATGGATAAGGGAGGCGCAGTTGTAGTATGGCGCACTTATCTCTAAATCACAGAGGCCTGGCGCCAGCTCTCTGACACCTCCTCCTACCACCCCATTGATCATGACCCCATCCCCAGCCACCAACGCTGCTTGGCCTGCTGTGTTCATCCGGCTCTACACCTTGTTATCTCAGGTTCTCCAGCATCTGCAGTTCCTACTATCTCTGAAACACTGTTTGCCCTCTCCGGTGGGCATAAGGGTGCCCATGACACTGTTTTGTAGGGGGGTCAGGCAGGATAGGGTTTTGCTCAGTGATTATCCCTCAGTCAATCAGTGACAGTTGCATTTTCAAACGCAACTTCCAGCAGAAGCATCGTAATAATCAGACTCAAAGTAATGTTGGTGAGTTATAGAGTCATACAATATAAGAATGTTGTGAAACTTGAAAGGGATCATAAAAGATTTGCAAAGATGTTGGCAGGGTTGGAGTGTTTCAGCTATAGCAAGGGGCTGAATAAGCTGGGGCCATGTTCCTCAGAATGGCAGAAGCTGAGGGCTGACATTGCAGAGGCTTATAGAATCATGAGGGGCGAATCATAGAGTTCCTATGTAATACTGGGGACCTACGGAAAAGGCTAGTATGGATTATTCACATGGCACATCTGTCTGAAGATTGTTTGAATGTTTTTTTCTTATCTTTCTCATATGTTTTCACCAATCTTTGGGTTAAGATGTTTCTCTTGAATTTTCCATTAGATTTTTCAGTGACTGCCTTCAAGTTAAGGTCCGAGTTTTAGAGTGTAGCCAGTCAACCCCCAAAATCACAACATCTACAATGAGTGGAAACATCTCTAACTCTACATTTATGAGATCGCCTAGTATTTGCCTTAATGTAGCAGAGCTCTCTGACAGAAACATCAGATGGAAGTGAAGACCATCAGATTTCTTCCATGCTACTGAACGTCTGGGCCCATAATGAATCTCTTGGAAAAGCCGAAAATTGGATTTATCTACTCCAGGTTGTTTATTTCAAAGGAAAGCCACTGTCAAGAATATAAAATTTGACAAATCTTATCATTTCTTTTGCAGAGGAAGAGAGTTTAAAGAGCCTTGTCATCAATTTCAGCATTTGCCCCATGTAAATGTATGTGAAGGTGCCCCTGGTTTAATGAATATTAATCTCAACCACTATCTTCTTTCAGTAGTAAAAGCCAATATGAGTATTTTTCTTAGCAGGACATTGCTGTCTCTTTAATGAGCCTCATGATCCGAGGGTGAAAATTCTGCACACACTGCTTGTGGAAACTGATCTCAAATCCCGTTGGGAGTTGAACCTCAGGGGTCTCAGTTTTCAAGTCTGTAACACAAATGTCCAGACATAACATGTGGGTGACTCACCCAGCCAAGGACAGGATATGTGAGCTGAAGCACTGACAAATATCACTCAGATCTCATGAGAGCCTCTACAGTTGACCTATAAGGAGGGAGTTCCTCGGGATTGAAAAGTTTATGTCATCTGCAAAGGGAAGCGAAGGGAACTTGTCCCTGTGGTAACATGCAGCTGACTAACTTTATTTGAGTGTGACATGAGATCAATGGCACAAATCTCATGGGACTGCAGGAAATGGGAGACCCGGAGGGGCGTATGTTCAAATAGAGTGGAAGATGCTGGAACAATCTGAGAGGGCTGTTAAAACAAAATAGGGTCCTCAGATTAGTAAAGAAAGGCATAAGATACAGAGGCAATGAATTACACTCAGTTTTTAGAAGTCACTAGTTTATCCATTGTGTCTATGGCAATTCTACAGCGAAGAATTGTTCAATCATTTGATTTTGTCGCATTTTCACCATAGCCATGCAAAATTGTCTTCTTTGTATTTATCTGATTGCTTTCTAATTCTATAAAACTTATCATTGAATCTGCTTTCACCAGGGGGAAGATTAGTGTGGCAAACTCTGAACTTGTGACGACCTTACGAGGCCCATGGGGAGTTCCTAATTAATCTCCCTATGGAGTTCACTGAGCATGAGTTCCCTTGGTAACAGGCAATGGCCTGCCGCGCTTGAACTCATCACCAGAGACCTTTGTAAAGCAGATCCCGAGGGCCCTCTTGTGGCGCAGTGGTAGCATCCCTGTCTTGCAACGGGAGACCCAAGATCATGTCCTACCTACTCCAGGGGTATGCAGTAACATCTCTGGGCAGATTCATAAGAAACATACGTTTTAAAAGAAAAGGCCTTCTTTTGACACAGTGGTAGTGTCCCTACCCTCGGACTGAGAGGCCTGGGTTCACACTCCACCTGCTCTGGAGGTGTGCAGTAATATCTCTGAATGGGTTGATTAGAAAAATAAACTCTATGAACAAAGCAAAGCAGGCCCCAGTTGAAAACACAGGTGTTCTGATGAAGGGTCTAGGCCCGAGGCGTCGGCTTTTATGCTCCTGGGATGCTGCTGGGCCTGCTGTGTTCATCCAGCCTCACATTTTATTATCTTGGAATCTCCAGCATCTGCAGTTCCCATTATCTCTGTTTCAGTGCTGCTGGGTGATACGAGGAAAAAGATACCAGAAATGATTTGGCGGTGGGAGAAAAGCCACTTAGTTGTGTTTCAAAGCACTACAAGATAGAAAGAAAAATAAGGTGCCAGGCTGGGACTAGTCATGCTGTATGCCATGAGTAGTAGCTCTATTTTGGTGTTCACAATAAACAATGCTCTTTTACAGTTGTGTTTTCTGAGTTATTAGAGAATTAATCTAAAATAACATTATTTCAGTAAATTCACTTTCCATCCATGAAAAAGATGGCTATGGTTAGTATTATTATTAATCCATTCAAATACAAACTAAACAGATTTGGGATTGGCAGCACATTTGGTGATTTCATAGAAGAATGAAGAGTAGAAATATATAAAATTCTAACAGGGCAGATGACACTAAAGTCGGTGGAGTTGTGGATAGCGCGGAAGGATGTTGCAGGTTTCAGAGGGACATAGATAAGCTGCAGAGATGGGCTGAGAGGTAGCAAATGGAGTTTAATGCAGACAAGTGTGAGGTGATGCACTTTGGTAGGAGTAACCGGAAGGCAAAGTACAGGGCTAATGGTAAGATTTTTAGTAGCGTGGATGAGCAGACAGATCACGGTGTCCACGTACATAGATCCTTGGAAGTTGCCACCCAGGTTGATAGGGTTGTTAAGAAGGTGTACATTTTGTTAGGTTTCATTGGTCGAGGGATTGAGTTTAGGAGCCATGAGGCCATGTTGCAGCTGTACAAAACTCTGGTGCGGCCACACTTGGAGAATTGTGTACAGTTCTGGTCGTCGCATTATAGGAAGGATGTGGAAGCACTAGAAAGGATGCAGAGGAGATTTACCAGGATACTGCCTGGTATGGAGGTAAGATCTTATGAGGAAAGGCTGAGGGACTTGAGGCTGTTTTCGTTAGAGAGAAGTAGGTTAAGAGGTGACCTAATAGAGACATACAAGATGATCAGAGGATTAGACAGGGTGGTCAGTGACAGCCTTTTTCTTCAGATGGAGATGGCTAGCATGAGTGGACATAGCTTTAAACTGAGGGGTGATAGATAAGGACAGAAGTCAGAGGTAGGTTCTTTACTCAGAGAGTCGTAAGGGCATGGAATGCCCTGCCTGCAACAGTAGTAGACTCACCAAGTTTAAGGGCATTTAAATGGTCATTGGATAAACATATGGTTAATAATGGAATAGTGTAGGTTAGATGGGCTTCAGTTTGGTTTCACAGGTCGGTGCAACATCGAGGGCCGAAGGGCCTGTACTGTGCTATAGTGTCCTATGTTCTATGTTCTAGGGCGAGACATAGAAGATGCACGAAGGAATTTCCCATGACAGGGGAGTTCAAAATACTGGGGTCACAGTCTAAGGATACAGGGCAAACCATTCAAGGACTGAGATGACGAGAAATTTCTTCACCCAGAGTGGTGAGCCTGTGGAATTCACAGCCACAGAAAGCAATTGAGCCTCAAAAATTGAATGATTTCAAGAAGGAGTTGAATATGGTATTTGGGTCTAAAGGTGTCAAAGGATATGGGGAAAAGCAAGAATAAGCAATTGAGTTGCATGGTCAGGCACAATCATAATGAATGGCAGAGGAGGCTCAAAGTGTTGAATAGTCTCCTCCTGCTTGTATTTTCGATGTTTCCATGAATGTACGATGCTTAGGGAGGAGCAGATCACTTTGGACCCATTTCCCAAAGTTCTGCAATGCTTCTGCTCTCCAGTTAATTCAGCCTTTTATGGGATGTGGGCATCACTGGCAAGACTAGTATTTGTTGCCCATCCATCATTGCCCGGTTTTGTAGGCCACTGAAGAGGGCTGTTACAAGTCAACCACATTGTTGTGGGTCTGGAAATACAGGCAAAGATGGCAGAGTTCATTCCCTGAATGACAACGATGTACAGATGGGCTTGTACAACAATTGAAGACAGCTCTAAGGTTACCATTACTGATTTCAAGCATTCCAGATTTAATTTGTTGAGTTTAAATTCCACCAGCTACGATGGGATTTGAATCCACTTTTCCAACGCAGTAGCCAGAGTGCCTGGATTACTTTTTCATGAATGACGTGTGGGCATTACTGGTTGAACCAGCATTTACTGTCCATCTCTAGATGGCTGCGAACTGAGTGGTTAGCTCGGGCCAAAGCAAAAAGCAGTTAAGAGTACTCCAAATCATAGCTAAAATATTGGACTGATGCTAGAAGGGATAACTTGGAGAAGGTATTTATTGTCAATTAGTGGGAATTGGGGAAGAGAAGAAAAATGGAGCTTGAGCTGGTGTTGCCAAGTAGGCAGGATGAGATCACAGTTGTGGATGACAGAAAGATGATGGAGACACTTGCCAAACCTCGTATTGGCAGATACTGACAATGCCGTTACCATGCAGGCAATAAATAAATTGTGGCTGCTGATTATTTAATGTGTAACATCATGCGTTCTAACACTAGACATGAAACTTGGACAAATGCTGCCAAATTAGCCGAGGGGGGAAAATAAATCAGGCAATAATAACTCCAAATTAGAACTGAAAGTAAAATTGCCTCAACAATGTTTTCAGTTCAAAGATGTTTACAACCTCAAGAAGATTAACTATATAACTGAAGACAGCGTTCCAGTAACCATTCAAGATTTATGAGGGTTATTGTACACACACACACACACACACACACACACACACACACACACAATATTGCACATTCTCGCAGGAGTCACTGGATGATGATTAGGAGTACGAGATGCAGTTCGGCTTTGCTCTCGCTGACTCTGTGAGATGTGACACGAAATTTCCACTTCAAAACAGTTACTCGCGCAGAGAAATGACTTGGCCTTTCAAAGCATATTAGTCTTAGGACATACCAAAGCCCATCACAACTAATGAATATAAAAACAAAATTGTGTTTATACCACATTTTTCACAACAACTGAATGACTCAAAGGGTTTTATGGTTGCATTCACTTCCTGCAATGCCACAGGGCATTGCTCAGCTCAGTTGGCTGTATGGTTGAATGGTAATTCAGCGTGACACTAACAGCAGTGGTTCAATTCCCACACCCGCTGAGGTTACCATGAGGTGACCCTCAGGTTAAACGACCACTAGTTGTGCCTCTCTAATGAAAGAGCAGCACTATGGTCTGGTAAGAATGTGGCGCCTTCATTTCTTAAAAAACTCATGGGTCTATGTGGGAAAACATTTCTCCTCATCTTAAATGGGTGACCTCTTTGTTTTGAACAGTGACCCCTAACTCTAGATGTTCTCACAAGAGAAAACATCCTTTCCACATTGGCCCCTCAAAATCATTTATGTTTCAATAAAGCTAATTCTTGCTCCTCTAAATTCCAAAGGATACAAGTCTAGACTGTACAGTTTCTCTTCATAAGATAACCCATTCATTCCATGCATTAATCTGGTAAACCTCTGAACTGCTTCAAATGCAGTTACATCCTTTCTTCCAATAGGATAACTTCTCTGTACCTGTTTTTGTGTTTCCACCTTTGTAATGGATCATTTGAAGAGCAGAAAGAACCATTCCTTTATCTCTGTAAGTGTCCAACTTGAACTCAGCTTTTGCATCATCACTGAACTGAACCACAGAAATCTGGCAAAAGAAAGAAAACAAAATTTAATTTGATTTATTTATTGCTGTGTGTATCTTGTTACAAAATACAGTGAAAAGTGTTGTATCGTGTTGCCACTGTCTGGTACTATCTTAAAACACAGAAAAATAAACCAAAACATGGAATATTAAGATAGAAACATGACGGAAGAAAGTAAGCAAAAAAGAAAGAAAGAAAGAAAGAGAAGCATGGAATGACAGAAGGAAGGAAGATATAAAGGAGAAAATAAAGGAAGGAAGGAAGAAAGGGATAAAGGAAGCAAGAAAGAAAGAACGACAACAAAAGGAAGGAAGGGAAAAAGAAAGACTTGAATATTAGGAATGTACATGTCTGAGGATATCCCAGAGCTTTCCACGCACGAAGGGTTGCATTGTAATGCAATCACTGTTAATACAAGAGTATTTGTGATGTACATTTATCACATACCAACTTGTATTTTTATGTGGAACACACTACGGGGCTGGAAAGTGATATGTTTGCAGGAAGAGATGAACAGCTTGATAAGAAAGATGAGCTTCGATAAAGTATTTAAAGGAATGGCAGTTTAAGGAGGCAATTCTTGGGAGTAGGATGGCTGGGGATTTATGCCGGTGGCTAAAGTGAGAGAAATCATTCCTCCTCTGCCTTTCATTTCAGTGAAACACTGTTTAACTATAGGTCTGTGTATGGTGGTTGTCAGACAGAGACACAGAAATGTCGAGATTAACATATCAACACTTCTAAAAGGTACACCACCTCCCCAATACTAATCATGTTATGCACTGGAGGTTTGTGCCCACAGTTAAATATCTCCAAGTTGACGCTAGAACCAACCATGCCAAATTCAAGAGGACTTAAAAAATGCTGAACCACTTTTACGAAATGAGGACAGCACAATGCAGCATACCCACCTGCATTCCCTGTGGGCTGATGTTATCAAGAGCTCCGATGGTGTCGAAACAGAACTGCAGTATTTTGTGGAAGTTTTCATCACCAATACTCCAAGAACCATCAACAAGGAACACCAGGTCTGCCTTTGCACCCATGCACACTGGCCATGGAAAGAAAAGGATAATGATCATCACAGGCTTATGTTTTCCTTCACATTTCCTGTTAATTTCACAAACTGAAAGATTTCTCTTCAGAGGCTGAAGGAATGTAAAACAAGTTAAAAGCAATAACAATACAAATCCAATCTGTAAGTCAATGAACCACTGATGAAAGAAAAGTAACTGGTCAAGGTTTTATCTGGGACCACCACACATTGAACAGTGAAGATGTGGTAAATAACGGAGATGAGGGAAACAAGGCCATGAGGGAGAAAGAAGAGTATGCTGACAGGCAAAGTAATTTAGAAAGAGGTCATTGGAATGAACCAATTGGGCAAAATGGTCTCCTTCTGTTCTGTCAATGCTAGTACATTTCTAGTGGCTTCAATTATTAGTCTTCCTATTATTCTCCCAGTTGTGACTGCTTGTGGTGCAGTGGTAGCCCAAGAGACCAGGGTTCAAGACCCACCTGCCCTAAAGATGTGTAATAGTGTCCCTGAACAAGTTAGTTAGAAACTATATGCAATGGTATAATTCTTGATGAGTTTGTGTAGGACAGAATGGATTTAAAAGTCATTTAGGGAATAGTGCGAATCACAAGAATCATTGATGGGACTCTGGCGATACAGTGGCAGTTCGGCTTGGGTTCAAGTCCAAGCTGTTCCAGTGGTGTGCCATACCACAGCTGAAAGGGTTGATTCAAAATATTTAATTCTGGCTAGTTTTACAAGTTTTGTTTATTCTAATGATCTCATTCTTCACATGCTGAGGATGGCTTATTTCCTCAGACAGTGGGCTGAAGCACCCTTATGATGATAGACAGGGCAATGCGAAGGCTGACAAAATGAGGTGTTAAAGTACTGGGGGAGGAATGGGCATGCTCAAACACTTCCGGCCAGGATGCAGTTTCGCCAATGGCAGGAGTGTTGGGAGCCCTGTCACCTCCCTTAAGCCACATTGAGTCATTTAAGTAGCTGGTTAATGTCTATTCCAGCCACGGCAGGCATTTTACTAGCAGTGAGAGAGACCACCACCACATGGGAGATTTTATACGAAAATCTCCAAGTGGGTTTCAAGATGGTTGGGGTATGTGAGGCTGCAGGATTGCTTCATGATCCACAGAGGGGACCCCTGAAGCCAACAGCTGATCCCATGACAAGGTGACCCCAAGATAATAAAGTGTGAAGCTGGATGAACACAGCAGGCCAAGCAGCATCTCAGGAGCACAAAAGCTGACGTTTCAGGCCGAGACCCTTCATCAGAGAGGGGGATGGGGTGAGGGTTCTGGAATAAATAGGGAGAGAGGGGGAGGCGGACCAAAGATGGAGAGAAAAGAAGATAGGTGGAGAGGGGAGTAAAGGTGGGGAGGTAGGGAGGGGATAGGTCAGTCCAGGGAAGACGGACAGGTCAAGGAGGTGGGATGAGGTTAGTAAGTAGGAAATGGAGGTGCGGCTTGGGGTGGGAGGAAGGGATGGGTGAGAGGAAGAACAGGTTAGGGAGGCAGAGACAGGCTGGACTAGTTTTGGGATGCAGTGGGTGGAGGGGACGAACTGGGCTGGTTTTGGGATACGGTGGGGGAAGGGGAGATTTTGAAGCTGGTGAAGTCCACATTGATACCATTGGGCTGCAGGGTTCCCAAGCGGAATATGAGTTGCTGTTCCTGCAACCTTCAGGTGGCATCATTGTGGCACTGCAGGAGGCCCATGATGGACATGTCATTCTAAAGAATGGGAGGGGGAGTTGAAATAGTTCGCGACTGGGAGGTGCAGTTGTTTATTGCGAACCAAGCGGAGGTGTTCTGCAAAGCGGTCCCCAAGCCTCCGCTTGGTTTCCCCAATGTAGAGGAAGCCTCACCGGGTACAATGAATACAGTATACCACATTGGCAGATGTGCAGGTGAACCTCTGCTTAATATGGAAAGTCATCTTGGGGCCTGGGATAGGGGTAAGCGAGGATGTGTGGGGGCAAGTGTAGCACTTCCTGCAGTTGCAGGGGAAGGTACCGGGTGTGGTGGGGTTGGAGGGCAGTGTGGAGCGAACAAGGGAATCACGGAGAGAGTGATCTCTCCGGAAAGCAGACAAGGGTAAGGATGGAAAAATGTCTTGGGTGGTGGGGTCGGATTGTAGATGGCGGAAGTGTCGGAGGATGATGCGCTGTATCCGGAGGTTGGTGGGGCGGTGTGTGAGAACGAGGGGGATCCTCTTTGGGCGGTTGTGGCGCGGGCGGAGTGTGAGGGATGTGTTGCGGGAAATGCGGAAGACACGGTCAAGGGCGTTCTCGACCACTGTGGGGGGAAAGTTGCGGTCCTTGAAGAACGCGGACATCTGGGATGTGTGGGAGTGTAATGCCTCATCCTGGGAGCAGATGCAGCGGAGGCGGAGGAATTGGGAATAGGGGATGGAATTTTTGCAGGAGGGTGGGTGGGAGGAGGTGTATTCTAGGTAGCTGTGGGAGTCGGTGGGCTTGAAATGGACATCAGTTTCTAGCTGGTTACCTGAGATGGAGACTGAGAGGTCCAGGAACGTGAGGGATGTGTTGGAGATGGCCCAGGTGAACTGAAGGTTGGGGTGGAAGGTGTGTGAAGTGGATGAACTGTTCGAGCCCCTCTGGGGAGCAAGAGGCAGCGCCGATACAGTCATCACTGTACCGGAGGAAGAGGTGGGGTTTGGGGCCTGTGTAGGTGCGGAAAAGGGACTGTTCCATGTAACCTACAAAGAGGCAGGCATAGCTGGGGCCCATGCGGGTGCCGATGGTCACCCCCTTTGTCTGTAGGAAGTGGGAGGAATCGACCCCACGTCATTTTATCCCTGGCTGCCTGGCCCCATTGTCCCTAGATATTATTTGCCTGTCTTCAGGGCACACATCCACCAATGTTCGCCCCTCCTGCTGGGATAGAATCGGCAATGGTCATCCTCTGATTGTATCAGCAGCTCCTGAATGGTGTGGTTGGGCCACTGCAAGCAATTCGGATTGCAGTTCCACCAGTGGCCACCAGGAGAATGTGCCTCTGCAGATCTTGTCACCAGATGAACCAGGGCAAAGCCCTATTTTTAGCCCAGGTGGTGGACTTTAGCCTCCAACATTAAGTTCAGTCTTGGTGTGTGTTGGGTGACATCTCCTAAGTTACTTCTAACTGCAAACGAGCAATGCCACAAGGCATCCGCACCAGGTATAAAGTAAATGCCTCATTTTTTTTAACCACAGATGAAATCAATTGTCACATTAACTCATCCCAACTTCAATCTCATTGCCTCTAATCTACATGTTGAAAAATCAAGGGGGAAAATTTAATAGCTGGGAACACACTGACAGGCCCATTCCATTATGGGGACAGAGAGGATTGCAACATTCTGATGTAGTGCCACCGAGAAATGGGGTCCTGGACGACACAAGCCCTTCAGGACTGCGATGGGTTCTCTAGAATTTAAGGGATTTTTCTCAAGCCATTCCTGCAAGCCAGAATGATAACCAAAAGACACTTAAATAATCCATTTACTTTGTTTTATTCTCTTTTTTCAGTTGTTACAAAAAAATCAAGTAAAATATTTGATTAATTGATACAGCAGCTGATGCAAACCGTTCTGTCATGATTTAATATCCAGATCATTGATGCGCCATAAACATAAAAAATCTAGAAACACATCCAATCAGAGTAGTAATCCTATAGCTCCTGAAAAATCTCCCTCAGGCACAGTCAGACCTGTTGCATAATTCCAATGCTCTCTGCTTTTATTGTGGAATTCCAGGGTTCAATCTGACTCAAATCCAAAGTCTAAAACTTTCCAGAGAGGCCTCCAAATTTTGGACCATATTTTCCCCATCACAACATTCCTGAGTAAGGTCATCAGAAATGGCAACACAGCTAAGGTAAAGAACTCACCTTCCCGGGCTGGAGGGATTGTCGGTGGAGGAGGAGGAGATGGGGGTTCTGTTGGAATTTCTGTCGGGCGAAACACTGCAAAGGAAATCAAACATGCATTTGGGATTTTATTGAAATACTTCTTAAATTATCACAAAATCAAAACACCCATCCCCGAGAAAAGCATTCATTTTGTTGACCATCTGATTGGACATCGGGTTATGCAATTAAGTTTGTGAACCCGATACCAAAACTCAAATTCAAACTCAAAACTGTAGCCCTTTGGAAAGGATAGGCAACCATTCTCACCCCATTCCCTATTCTACTCACCCTCCACCATTCCCTCTTCCCCTGCCCCAGAGAGAATGGCTTGAACCGTTCAAACCACAGTTAAAGGGTCCATTTTATTCTTTGAGAGATCGGAAATGGATAAATGATCAAATGGGCAGTCTCAAGATAACTGTGTGCTCCTCCAGTACACATTCACATGTGCCTTCAGTGGGTGTTAAAGAGTGGCCAGCCAGCCAGGGCACGGTGGCTCAGTGGTTAGCACTGCAGCCTCACAGCGCCAGGAACCCAGGTTCAATTCCTGCCTCGGGTAACTGTCTGTGTGGAGTTTGCACATTCTCCCCGTGTCTGCATGGGTTTCCTCTGGGTGCTCCGATTTCCTCCCACAGTGGAAAAGATGTGCAGGCTAGGTGGATCGGCCGTGCTAAATTGCCTGTCGTGTTCAGGAATGTGTGGCTTATAGGGGGATGGGTCTGGGTGGGATGCTTCAAGGGGCAATGTGGGTTTGTTGGGCCGAAAGGCCTGTTTCCACACCGTAGGGAATCTAATCTCTCTTTCACCTACTCCATGAACCAGAGTCCATTTCATTTCATTCATTCACAGGATGTGGGTGCCTGTGATTGGCCAATACTTATTATCCATTCGTAATTGCCAGAATGACAATTAAATGTCAACCACATTGCTGTGGTCTGGAGACAGGCCTGTATCAGGTATGGACACAGCTTCCCTTCCTCATGGGCTGTAGATCAGCTTTTAAAGCCATCAAATGCACAATTTAAGGCAATCCAAAATCAAACATAAAAGTAAATTCGCAGATGCCAGGAAATCTAAATAAAGTGATCATGGAAACATTATGCAGATAAGCCAGCTTCTCTGCAGAGGCTGGAGTAGGTGGTGTTTTGTAAATTGGTCTTGAGAGACAATCCACATTTAAAACAGCCATCTGTCCTTTTGGCCATCCTGCCTGACATTTCAAAATGAGCAATTTTGAACAAACCTGGTTTGGCAGCGAGGTGGATTGTAGACAGGGTTGGATTAAGACCGTGCTTGGGGAATCTGAAGGAACCCAAAAAGAAATCCCAAACCTCCCTATGACTGTGCCATCAGTCTTTAATACAGAAACAGGAAGGGGTTTGTTGGAGACAAGGAATCAGGACGGGTTTTGCTGAGTTTAAGGCCTTTTTCTCTCTTCTGAAATTTTCGCAAGTACGAGGATGGCACTGCAACGGTGTTACTGTTCATTAGCTCCGTTCATTCCTGTGAGTTTGTAACAGGTTTGGAAGCAGTATTAGTAAAAAATTTCCAATTATACAAGTTCACCACATAGCATGGTGGGGTTTGAACTTCCATCTCCGGGACATTAACTGGGGTCCTATTGTGGATCCAGCTCCCTCATACGGTTACTCAGTAACCTCTCTCCCTACCCCAGAGAAACTTATGTTACTGACTGTATCTCCACTGATGTGCATTCAGCTCTCTCTCACCCCTCAGTGATGGCTCTGCCTGCGCTTTGTATTACTGATTGTATCACTAGAGATGTTATTCCAACTCCCACTTGCAAGCAGAAAGTTTATTGTTCCTTTCTTGCCCTCTTGTTAATGATAGTTTGCAACACAGTACTCACAGGTCCTCTCTTGCACGTGCACTCCAGGTCCCTCGAGGTTTGGGAGTTGAGTGTAAATCACAGCTTCGTAAAGGGAATCAGGGGAAAGCCCAGTGAAGCAGTGGCTGGATTCAGCACCACTGATGGTTACTTCTTGATGACCACTGGCGTAAGCTTCAAAACAAAGAGAGGCTTGAATGAGTGCCCATTTGAAAACAAAATACAATAGATACTGTTAACATTTCAAGCCTCGTATGACTTGAACTGGTCTGAAGAACAGTCATACTAGTTTCAAACATTAAGTCTGTTTCTCGATCCACAGGTTCTGCCAGACCTGTATAAGTACTCAACATGAGCGGGGTAACATAATTCCTGGAGTCCATTTTGTGTGAATTCTGAATCACAATAATTTACATGGGAGACATAAAATACATTGGTGAGCATATAGAGTTTAAACTTATTTATAATGTTTATAAAGACATCACTGTTGTGTGTTTGTAAAATTGAAGTAGTGTTTGGGTTATTAACATTCTTGCAACAAATGTGAACTTTTCAGAATAACACACTGAGCAGCATCTTGTGTGTGCAGTCTACTGCCTTTCAACTGATCACTTCCTTGGATTGAAATGTCCAGGAGTGTCTGCAATGCAGGGATATTTATTTCTTTTCCCTTCAGCTATCATCGTTCATTTAAAAAGGCTCTCAACTGAAATATCAGTTTTCAAAGAAGGCGCTGAGTAATATAATGCCGATGTTATGGACCCTAAAATGCTGCAGGAAATTCTCAGGCAATCTTTTGGAATCACTGACACAAGGTTTATTCATGCGAACACAATATAAGGTGAGTGCTCAGCAGTAAAGTGAATGGGACAGAGCAAGTAAGTATGATTAAAAGCAGAGAGCTGTAGTGGGGGAGTTTGCTCTTGAGTGAACCTCACGATTTAAGGACTATGGAACTTGACAGTCATTAGACTGGAGTGTGTAGGATGCAGATTTGCTGGACTGCACTGAATGCAGAATGCAAGACAATGCAAAATCAAAAATGAAAGTAAATTTGCAGATGCCAGGAAATCTGAATAAAGTGATCATGGAAACATTATGCAGATAAGCCAGCATATCTGCAGAGACTGGAGTAGGTGGTATTTTGTACATTGGTCTTGAGAGACAATTTACATTTAAAAGAGCCATCTGTCCTTTTGGCCATCCTGCCTGACATTTCAAAATGAGCAATTTTGAACAAACCTGGCTTGGCAGCGAGGTGAATTGTAGACAGGGATGGATTAAGACCATTCTTGGGGAATCTGAAGGAACCCAGAAAAAATCCCAAACCTCCCTATGACTGTGCTATCAGTCTTTAATACAGAAACAGGAAGGGGTTTGTTGGAGACAAGAAATCAGGACGGGTTTTGCTGAGTTTAAGATAACAAAGTGTGGGCTGGATGAACACAGCAGGCCAAGCAGCATCTTAGGAGCACAAATGCCAACATTTCGGGCTTAGACCCTTTCCTGATGAAGGGTCTAGGCCCAAAACGTCAGCTTTTGTGCTCCTAAGATGCTGCTTGGCCTGCTGTGTTCATCCAGCTCCACAGTTTGTTATCTCAGATCCTCCAGCATCTGCAGTTCCCATTATCTCTTTGCTGAGTTTAAGGCCTTTTGCTCACTTCTGAACTTTTCGAGAGTATGAGGATGGCATTGCAAAGGTGTTACTGTTCATTAGCTCTTTTCATTCCTGTGACTTTATAACAGGGTTGGAAGCAGTATTTGTAAAAAATTTCCAATTGTAGACAGCAGCAACTCAGACTCCCTCCCCATTTTCAACCTGTAAACATGTTTAAAACCAAGGAGGACTATTTTAGCTGGCAAGCATTTCTACTTTCCACTATGTTGAATCACATGGCAGAACTGCAGCACAATGAAAACAGGAAATGCCACTCAGTTTTCAGATGCATTCAGCACTCTGAGAGGGGCAGGTCCACAGCTCCATGCATATTTCTCTCAAATTTGTTTATCAGCTGTTTGTACGAAGGGGGCATGCTTGTGAGTGTGCATAAATGTGTGTAAATGTACCGTGTGTATTTGTGTGAGCAGGATGTCTTACAGTCAGAGAATCACAGAATCCCCACGGTGCAGAAAGAGGCCATTCAGCCCATCAGTTCAACACCGGCACTCCGAAGAGCATCCCACACCGACCCGGCCCCCCACCGTATCTCCATTACCACCCATTTCCTATGGCTAACCCATCTGCCCAGTCCTGGACACTGCAGCCAATTTTACCAGTGTCAATCCACCCAACCTAAACATCTTCCTTATAAAGAAAGGTTGGGAAGACTAGGCTTCTATCCGCTGGAATTTAGAAGATTAAGAGCTGACTCAAGCTTGCCTGGGTGGCCATAGAAAGGATAGTTCCACTTGTGGAAGAATATACAACTCAAAGGTCACTGGTTAAAAATGAGGGAACATCCATTTAAGATAGAGCTGTAGATTTTTTTTCTCATATTGGATCATAAATCTTTGAAAGGCTCTTCCTGAAATGGTGGTGGGAGCAGAGTTCTTGAATATTTTTAAGGCAGAGATGAATAGATTTTTGCTGTGCAAGGGGATGAAAAGTTATTGGGTTATTGGGAAGATGGAATTCGTCAATCAGATCGCCCATGATCTTACTAAATAGTGGAGCAATCTCGAAGGGTCAAATACTCCTACTCCTGCAACTGACTCTTATGTCTGTAAGCATGTGTTTGTACATACATTGTATTTGTGTGTGCACAGATGTCTGTGTTTATATGCATATGTGGATTCAGCTCATTTTCATTCAGCATGTCTTTCTGATATTGTTAAACTTCTTTTGTTTCATATCGCTTAGTGAGTTAGTTGGCAAACCTTCAAAGGTTATGATAATGAAGGCTAATGAATTACAGTTTCTAGTGCACACATCAGTTTCCTGTTTTTAACACCCTACAGGCTTTGTTGTGAACTGAATCCATATGGAAATAAGGTGCAGTGGTAAACATTCCAAAATCACTCCAGTATAATAAAAATGTGCACATTTATGTTCAAGTTGCCCTTCACTGCAATATGCTTCTGAAGAGTTCTAAAACATGATCATCAATATGGCATTTTATCATATCAACAAATTATCTCAGTGTTTATCGCTTAATGATTTATGAATAATCACTATCATCATGGAGGAAGCTGAACCATGTATCTTTCACAGAAAACATGTAACCATCTGTTACTGATGGTGTTGTTTAAGCGAGGAATATTGGTGAGGATTCCAACTCAACGTTCGCGGCTTTTTTTCAGCATTGTGCAAATTTCTAAGGTTCATCAGAACAGTCATGGAGCTTGGAAAGAGGATACTCAACAACACATCATTCAGTGAGTGCCACACTAGAGTTTCAGTCTAGACTGAGAGGTTATTGTGGGGCTCCATACCATGACCATCTATTTCAGAATACATGGTAGAAGAGTGACTGTATGACTGCAGACAAAATTCAAGGGGTGTACGCTTCCCTTCATTTCCCAGCTGCCCCAACTTAAGGGAGGAACTTCAAAAGTGGCACTTGCTTTATTAAACTACAGTGGTTAGGAAGATTTATTTTTTATCCATTCACAGGATGAGGGCATTGCTGGCTGAGCTAACATTTATTGCTCACCCCTAATTGCCCAGAGGGCAGTTAAGAGTCAGCAACATTGCTGTGGGTCTGGAATCACATTTTGGCTACATCAGGTTAGGATGACAGTTTCCTTCCCTAAAGGATGTTAATGAACCAGATGGACTTTCTTCAACAATGGACTCATCACTCTTAATTTCAGATTTTTAAAAATTTAATTCAAATTCCACCATCTGCAATGGCAGAATTCAAACCTTAGGTCCCCAGATTGTCTGGGTCTCTGGACTAACAGTCTAGCGAAAATACCACTGGACCATTGCCTCACTTGTTGGTCAAGCCTGTACTTCTGTACAAAGGCGCATGCACTCCCCTGAGCAGTATTAGTGGGAGTGCCACGCTGTTGAAGATGCTATAATTCAGATGAAATGTCAAGTCTCATGTGCCCCCTCAACTGGACGTAAAAGATCCCATGATACTATTATAAGAAGAGCAGGGGAGATTTCCCCAGCGCTTGGGCCAATATTGATCACTTACCCAACGCTTAAAGCGAAGGGATTGGTTATCACTTGCTGTTAGTGGGAGCTGGTCGTGCAGAAATTGAGTGCTGGGCTGTCCAGCATTTTACAACAGTGACTTCAAAAGTACTTGGTGTGGTTGTGAAGCACTTCAGGACATACTGAGGTGATAAATGTCACTGAATATGTGCAAGTTTACTCCTAAGGTCATCAATTTGAAAAGCATTGTAAAAGCTCCCCTTGCATTGCCCAAACAGTGTGGCCCAGCTCAAATATATGAAAGGCTTTCCATTTTACACCAGTGCCATTCTGCCTTCAAGTAGCATTGCCAGTTCAATCTTAATTCAGTGCAGATTTACGCTGACAAAATTGACGCCCTTATGCTGGTTTTCAAATCAGATGCAACAGTTGAGTGGATAACACAGACTTAGTCTGGACTGAAATCAAACCACAGTTGCTGGGAATTAAATGCCAGTGTCACTGCCTCACCCGCTGCACGATCCACTTTCCTCTTCTTTTATCCATTTCTCGGAATTCTTTTCCTAATTCTCTCCAGTTGCAAAACTGAGTCACTCGCAGATTATATCAGTCTACTGGCTGGCTAGCAACATTGAGATAGAAGTTTATTGAGCCTCGGAACGGATTGCTCTTGTGGGTGAAGGGAAGTGTGAGAACAGGCCAATCAGAATTGCAGGAACACTGCAAACTCAAAAGATTTGTAGGAACTGACTGAGGCAGCAAGCTGTTGAGGGCACAGAGGAATTTGAAAACAATCTTAAATTCCAAGGATACTGGATCAGCACCCAATGTAGGTCAGTGAGCACGGGGAAGATGAGTAAGTGGGACTTGCTGTTTGTTTGGATACAGGCAGCTGTGCATTGGATAACTATCCAAACGGTAGAATCCTGTAGATCTACAGCACAGAAAAAGGCCTTTGGGCCCATCATATCTGTGCCAGTCAAAAACAACCACCTAGCTATTCTAAACTAATATCTAAAAGCAAGCACAAAAACACGGTTGCTGGAAAAGCTCAGCAGGTCTGGCAGCATCTGTGAAAGAGAAAAGAGAGTTAAAGTTTTGGATCTGGTGACCCTTCCTCAGTTCTCAGTCACCGGACCCGAAACGTTAACTCTGTTTTCTTCCTCCACGGATGCTGCCAGACCTGCTGAGCTTTTCCAGCAACTTTGTTTTTGTTCCTGATTTACAGCACCTACAGTTCTTTCGGTCTTTTCTAAAAACAAGCAACTTCTTAACAACAAAATTCCTTCTAGGACTCCATGATTACCATCAACTGGTTGTAGCTTTATTCTGTAGGAGCTTGCTGCTCTATGAGGATTCCACTGGATGCAGAAGGTGTCCCAGCCAATGTTGTATGTGTTTATTCCAGTCACATTTAGGTACACTAGGAGAGAAAGAGAAAAACCAAAGGACATTTCATCTGGTGTCATCAGCAACATGAGAAATCACCGTGCACGTTACTGCTTGGCTGACAGATCACTGCATATTTGGAAGCGTGAGGATTGCAGAGGGAGACAAGTCCCCCAGTCCATCTGCTTCTTTTCAACCAACGCTGCAATGAAAGAGGGGTTATACTGGTTACACAAATCAAACTCTATCAGTTAGTCTGCAAGGGATCCAAACACGAGGTGAGGAAAGCAACACCCTGCTTCCCCTTCTCCACCTCCTCACCTTCCTAAACCAGTCATGGTGAAGCAGAAAATGCCTGAGAAATGGTGAGGAAAAGACCAAGGTGAGTATCAGTGATAAGTGCTACACTACCACCCCAGTAGTGTTGGAATCTGCAGCTTAACTGGTAAGGATTCATTCGGGGGAAGGGAATAACCATCAGCCCCCAGCTTATAGGTGGCAAGGGCTTTGCTCATAGGATTTCTGGAGGGAAATGTAAGAATTCTTTGGGTCAACGAGGTGAGTGATGAGTTGAATGCGGAGAATATTGGAAGGATTAATTTAACGGACAGATCAGTAAGGCCATAAGACCAGATGATTTAGGATGAGAATTTGGCCTGTATGTCCATTAATTCTGCTCCACTATTCAATCGAGGCTGATACATTTCGCAACCTCCTTCTCCTGCATTCTTTTCATAAGCCTTCATCCCATTTCTATCAAGAACCTCAATGACTTTGCCTCCACAGCCCTCTGTGGTAAGGATTTCCACAGGTTCACCACCATCTGGCTGAAGAAATTCTTCCTCATCTCAGTTTTAAAGGGCTGTCCCTTCACTCGGACACTGTGCCCTTAGTTCCTGATCTCTCCTGCTAGTGGGAACATCTCCATGTCAACTCTACCCAGGCCTCACAGTATTCTGTGAGTTTCAATGAGATCTGCCCTTTTCCTTCTAAGCTCCATCAAGTACATTCCCAGAGTCCTCATACGCTCCTCACATGTCAGGTCTTTAATACATAGGTTCATTCTTGCAAACCTCCTCTGGACCCGATCTAACTCCAGCATATCCTTCCTTACATATGAGGCCTAAACCTGCTCATGATATTACTAGAGAGGAGAATGGGATATTTAGGGCCTGTGGCTCATAAGGAGGCAGCAAACATTCCTCAATGGTCCCTTCAGAGGCTACTCCAGGATTCAGATGGAAGCTGCAGGCTTATCCTACAGTGACTCATGCTGTGGAATATGGAAGGTCATAGAGCAACAGGTTTATTTGAAAGCACACGCTTTCAGAGCCTCTCTCCTGATTTCTGACATTGTCCACCCCAGTCCAACACCGGCACCTCCACATCATGAATATGGCCAGGCAGTAGGAAGGTTGAAGAGTCGGGTTGAGGGAGGGGATTTGGGTGCAAGAATATCCAAGAGGGATGATATTACAGGAAGGAAGGAAGCTGGGAAAGAGGGGTAAAAAAAACATTAAAAATGGGTAGTTTAAAAGGGGGCCCACTGAGACCGGTCTGGGTGGTGATGTCTGAAATTTGGCATTAAAGTGTCAGACCTTCACACACAGTGGTTTAGATTAAGTCATGATGCTTTAATCCCTTCACCTACATTCTGAAATAAACTGTTCACCAAATGACCTCAAAGTTGGCTTCAACTCTGAAAGTGTGAATTCTGCGTTCGCTAGAACAAAGGGTTGACAGGAGTATCCTGCCACTTTTCTGTGGGGAATGAAAACTGAGCGCATGCAGGGGCTGGTAATTTAACACTGGCTAGTGCTTAGACTGAACTTGGCAGCCATCAGTATAAACCCAGAGGAAATCAGCATCAGCAAAGAAAAACACATTCATCCTGCAAAGGCAATGTGTGTGATATGTCTGGGGAGCGAAAGGAGGCCACAGGCAGATTGGTGCAAAATAAAATCAGCACCTCTCTACTCTCCTTAAAGGGAGGAAATAGAGTGGCTTTGAGATAAATGTATTAGGGTAATGTTACAGGAGTAAGAAGAGACAACTACTACCTTGTCAAGAGAAATAAAGACCCTCCTGCCAGTGAAGCTACACCCTGAGAACAGATTTTTAAAAATCATTTTCTTTTCCTACAGTTCTCTGATTAATCTTAAAGCCACTAGTGCCTTGTGCCCCTTTCATACTCAACAAGTGAAATCTCAGATTTCCGGACCTCTCTGTGTGAGCAAGTGATTCTTTACTTTTCTCTCGCATTTGTTCTCAGGATCTAGAAGAGTACCACAACATGTTTGAACCTGAGAATAACCATTCGGTTCATCGAGAGGAACCCACCATTGCTGCATGGAGCAGTCCACTGTTGGATTCCAGACTTATCACATGCACCACTTAGGAAGTTAAAATTGAGATGAGGAAACATTCTTTTTTTTCTCTCAGAGGGTTGAGAGTCTTCAGAGTTCCCTTCCTCAAAATGTATTAGATGCAGAGTTTTTCAATATGTATAAGGCAGAGGTAGATGGATTCTTGATGACCAAGGGCATGAAAAATTATTGGAGGAAGTCGGGAGTGTAGAGTTGTAGTTAAAATCCAATCAGCCACAATCTTATTGATTGGCAGAGCAGGCTGAAATGGCTGTTTGGCCCTACTGTTGCTCCTTGTTCATATGTTCAGAGTCTGCTCCTGCCTTACTCCTCTGATCTTGCCCATTAGATAGTGTCTTCCTGGGCTTTCAATCGATGCTGGTGTTCCCAGCAACACTCATGCCCTGTGATTGAATGAGAACTGGAAGCACCACTGTTAGGCATTGGCCCCAAGGCTTGCTAAGAGGCAAGAGCCAAGCCCCTGCCCTGTCCAACACTGAGATACTGTGCACTCACAGCCCGTCTGGCTCAGCTCACTGAAACTCAACGAATGCTCAGCGAAGCTCATCAGGACTTGACCCCAACTCAGCAATCAGGCTGAAGAATTTGGTTATTTTCCTCAACCGCCCTCTTATCTGCAATCAAAACACACCGAGTAGAGGTGTTTTTAAAGGAAATGTAGGCATGGTCAGTTGCTGTCAGCTGGTGTAATGCCACTGCAAATTTGTTCCACCACAACAAAAGAGGCATTACTGAAGCTATGAGTGTCAATCCACATATCCTTAATCACGTCCCTTTCATCCTTGCAAGTGGCCCTCCCGAGAATGAAGAGGTGCAGTTTGGCATTATCGCGATGGCAACTTCACCACCAGGCAGTTACACCAGAGAACTGCAACCTTCAATCCGTCAATGGCAGCAAGTTGCGCAAATCTAGGGCCGACTGCTTGCTTAAGGCCCAGCAGGTAAAGTTGGTGGGGAACTTAGAAAAACGGGCGAGAAGAAGAAATGAAAGCAGCGCCACGTTGGCTCAATACAAAGTCGGCCACATTGACTTACGGGTAGTGCCTTGGCCTGCCAATGGACCACTGCTTCCTGAGTCATAGATGGCGTAGACGTTGACATCATATGGTGTTCCGGGTTTCAGATTCTGTGGTGTATAAGATGTCACATCCCCCACGAACAACTCCATTTTCTCGTCGCTGCCTGAAATGACAAATGCCTTAAATTTTAGATCCACCATCTTTCATGATTTATTATTCCTGGGTTTAATGTGGCTTTCACATGAATAAGGAAGGAAGGAGCAGGAGAAACTCTGAATAAAAAATGTACCTATTATGTTGAAATTCAACTCTACATGATTTTAATCTGGCAGAAAGGTGAACATTGATTCAGATGTATCTTCAGGAGGGGCAAACGACTTAATTGAGGTTCAGACTTTGTGTTTGAAGTTGAGCGCAAGGTCACAAACTGGGATTCACACCCCCAATGCAGCAACAAACTTCGAGACTGGTGCCTAATTTTCCAGGGTGGCTTCTCAAGCCAGGTGCACCAGCATGGTAGCTCAGCCATTTCAACAAGGCACAATTCGGGTACACATTCACATTTCAGGGAATATCAGTCAGAAATCAGGTGCACAGGGTGGTGGGAGGTCATATTATTGGAGAGGTAGAGCTCCTGTTCCCAAATGCAGTTTTGCAATTTCTCCTTTAAAAACAGTTATTGTGATGAATGTTGAAGGATCCTGGGGGATCTAATGCAGGCCTGGATGTCAATCAAAGTGCATCTAGCGAGGGCCTTAAAAAAGATGCTAGGCCACACTCGTTGGATTTGTAAAGGGATGAAGCTTGTTCAAAAGCCATGCACAAGCCAATTTTGTGTCAGACTTCAGTCAAGTAGCTACAAGAGGATCAATGGTCGGCACAACATTGTGGGCTGAAGGGCCTGTTCTGTGCTGTACTGTTCTATGTTCTATGTTCTAAGACATGGGGGTGTCGATCTCTCAATTTGGCATACTGTGCCCGATCCCGTCATATTTGTGGGTAAGTTGTTTAGTTCTAGATGAGCATGCAGCCAAATCCACCCTCTGCTAGCTTCCAGGAACCAGAAACCCTTGATTGATCTTCTAATCCTTCCTGGATCAACAAGCACTGACTAAGGTACACGAAACCAAGAGCTAGAATGTTAGGTCTGGAAGGCCAGGTGAGTCTAAGTTTTAATTCAGTCATACGATTATCAGCAATTTTTGTTATCCCAAGCACGAAATGAATAAAATCAAGGGGAGGCAAAGCATAGAATTTAAGACTGCAGTGATGGAAATGGAAAAGCGAAGGTGAAGCATTATTACCTGTAGTGAAACCACAGGAGGGGAAATAAAACTGTGTAAAAGAGCAGGCAAATGGGACATATGCAGTACAGATGCAGTGTTTAGCTACCTGTGGGCTGGTAAGCAAGTCGATATCCAAGGACTGGAGATGGTGCAGGATCCCAGGTCACACGGAATCGAGTATACCATTCATCGGATACCCTCAGATTGCGTGGCTCCAGCAATCCCACTGAAGGGAATAAAGGAGACAAGTTACAGAGTGAGCACAAAAACCTTGAATTATTTCACAGAGAATGAAAATGAATGTGTCTGAGATTTATCTCCTGGTCTTAGATTTGATGTTGATTGCTAGTATCTAAACAGGTTTGTTGGCAAAGATTCATAAATAGTAAGGAGAAAAACACCTTATTATAGAAATAGAACACATTCATAAAAACAACATACAAGGTATGGAGTGTATTTAGAACCTCCGAAGGTTAGAGTTGCAACACAAACAATCACAGAAGGAGACTTCAGTGACTGAAATGCTGGCCAGGTGAATCTCTTTGATTATGAGATCCTTGTTTGGGGCTGTTAACCTGGCCCAATCAGAGAGCCCTGGCTGATAGATTTAATCAAGAGAATCAGGAAGTCTCCTCATTCTAGCTGAGCTGGCTGGTCAGAGCCCGTGTACAGTGCACATGTAAATAAAGGGTGACCTGGTGACAGGATACTAGTCTTGATGCTGTTATTTCAGAGACCAATTGGCCCATTGTCCATGAGCCCTTGGAAATACTAATCCAATCAATCTCACTGACTTTCCACTTTCTGTACAGCCTGGAAAATTTCTCCTTTACAATTATTTATACAATTCCTTTTGAAAGTAGAATAAAAATTGAATTCCACTACCATTTCAGGTAGCGTGTTCCACAAAACAACTAACTGTGGAAGTTTTCTCCTCAACCCCCTTTTGCCTTTATTGCCAGTTACATTAAATCTTTGTCCTCTAGCTGAAAGGTCACATGAATGAAAAGAAACATGCACACCCACACATAACAAGGAAAAAATCAGCATCAGATGATAGTGTAGAACAGCTGACCCTGAGCTGAGCAAACATTAAACCCCACATGTGATATCACTTTGCACATTTTTCACTTGTCAACCTATCAGCACTCCACTTCTTCATGCAGTTAAATTGTTGATCCCTTTGCATTTTAGTGTTCTTGCATCTGTCCTGATTAATGCAAAATAACAAACAAAAAACTTTTTCAGCAATTAAAATAGATTTCAACAAGAACAACAATAATATGCATTTATATAGCATCTAAAGTTGAAAAATGTCCCCAATTTGTTTTTGTTTTTAATGGTGTCATTTTTGATTGACATGATTGACATTTACTTTGCCACAAATTCACAAAAAGAAACGTAGAAAAGGTGAACAACTGCTTGGTGAAACAGTTATATTCTAAAGAGGACCTTAAAAGTGGCAAAAAGTAGAGAGGCGCAGAAGTTTGGACAGAAAAATCTTTTAAAAACACATAAAGGAAGCATCCATTGTCTCTGTAGCTTTCTCTTTTAGGACCCTAGGATGTAAATAATTGAATCTGGGGATTTCACAAATTTCGTCCCTCAAGTTGCACCGACTCTTTTTCTTTACTGATATTAATCACTTTAATTTTTTCACTTTTATCAGTCCCGAGGTTACCCTCTATTTCCAGTATATAACTTTTGCCTTCTATACCAAAAACAGGCACAAAATATTTGTTCAATATCTATAATATTTCCTCAATGTCAATGATAATCTTTCCTGCCTCTACTTCAATATTTACCAATATCTACCTCAGGTACTTGCTTCCCTTTTAGATTTCAAATCTGGTGTTCGTCTTGCTTTGTTCACCTCCTGTTCAGCTGTAATCTTGTATGCCTCGCTTGTTTAAGCACCCTTTGATCTGTATGTCCTTGTTTGCTATGGTCTGCCTGTACTACTCACAAAACATAAATTTTCACTGTACTTAGGTGCACGTGACTGCAATAAATCAAATCAAATACTTGTGAAATTCCTATAATCTGTTTCTATGTTTCTCAATAGTTTACTCACAGATTTTTGTTTCTTCCCCTTAGAACTTAGAAAAGCACAGCACAAGAATTGGTCCTTTGGCCCATATATCTGCTCTCTTTCCACAAACATCTTGGTGGCGTTTTACTGGGTCCGAAAACACTCTCAATCCTCAGACATACAACTATTCTTTACCACAATCCTGAACATCCTTAATAAATAACTGATGGATCTTGCTTGATTTACAAGACACTGTATTTCTTGTTGAATGTTTCGAATTGTTTCTCTATATGTTTTCCACTATTTATTCCCATCATCATAGACCATTTTATTCACCAAATCGACCTCAGACACTCTGAACACTCATACAAATATAACTGACTTTATTTAAATTTAAAAATCTTGGCTGGATGGTTATATAATGTTGTTTTCAAATTTCATGTGGAATTCAACAGTAATCTGATTACTCCTTCCCAGTGGATCTTTTCTTATGATAATATTTATTTATCCCACCTCGTTACACAAAACTAGATCTAAAATAGCTACATACCTAATTAGTTCCACAATATCTTGCGCCAGAAGTGTGTCACAAAAATATTCTACAAACTAAACTTCCAGATTTTTTATTTGCCAATTTGACATATTCCTGTCATTATTCAAATTAACATCACACACAGCTATTTAACTGCATTTGTCATAAGGTCCAAGAACTTTATTTTTAAATGCTTTGTCCATCAATATAACTGTTGCTAGGGGGCCCTTAAACACGTATTTTCCAACTCTTGATAATAACAATCTCTACCCATACCGTTTTAACCTCCTGATATTTTTGTGTTGAGATATTTTCTCACAAATATCTTCATGCCATGCTTTGTTATCAGGGTTACTGCTCTAACTTCCAATTTTGTTTGTTTTATTTTAAAATATTTTCCCAGGAGTATTTACTATCCAAACTTGGTCACCTTGTAACCATCTCTTAGTAATGGGTGATCAGATTGATGTCATTTACTTCTATTTGTGCGACTCCTTCACATATCTTACTGCAGATGCTCTGCACAGCCAAAAAGATTTCCCCACATACTCTTTGATGCAATATTACCATTTAACTTACTGTCCCTTTGTTTCAATTTGGCTTTTCTTTACCCACAACAGTATACTTTTCTAATGCTTCAACTTTTACCATGGATTTCGAAAGCTTTTTTCACCTGAATCCTTCTCCCCAAATTGAAATTTCACCATCTTAAACAGATAAGGTTCAAACACTCATCCATAGATTATTAGCCTAATTACATCATCATCAATTACCGCCACTAAATATAGATGATTAGCTTTGTGTTTCTACTTTTTAATTTAATCTTCATTCCGTATTATTCCCCAAAAGAACTTCTTTCTGACTGCAACCTATATTACTGGTACACATATGGATCACTGTTAATAGAGCTTCTCTCTGTATATTCCACTTTAGCCCTGAGAAAATACCCTTGACCCTGGGATACAGCAAGTAATAATACCTGCAAGCTACAAGAGCCTCATATCTACTGGACAATTCTTGGGGCAGAGATTCCTACACTACTGCCTTACTGTTACTCATAACCTCTTGCCCCTGACCATGGATCTAATCAGACATTTCTATCCTAAAACTAATACCACCTCCAGAAGCAAAGGGTCCAAATAACTTTCCTCTTTCCTCATACATCACTGTGTCTTCAGCTCAGATACGTCATCATCTCTGAGACAAAGTTCCTCAAACTGTATACACTCTATTATATTGTGACTGCTTTGGATCACACCAGTGTTCGCCACTTCCTAAATACCACAGCTACACCACATAACTTGCCCTGACATTTTCATTGTCCTTTTGACTTTAATTATTTTAGGTTTCAAACTTAGAAATATTACTCAATTGTTATCCAGGGTTTTTGTTTATTTTCACTCATGGGCTGTGGCCATCATTGGTTGAAACTATATCTATTGTCCATCCTTAATTGCCCTTCAGAATGTGGTGGTGAGCTAGCTTCTTGAACCACTGCACTCCATGCGCTATAGGTAATCCCTCAATGCTGTTAGGGATGGAGTTTCAGGATTTTGATCCAGAAACACTAATAGAACAGTAATGTATTTCCAAGTCAGGATGGTGAATGGCCTGGAGGAGATTTCGCAGGTACTGGTGTTCCTATGTATCTGCTGCCCTCATCCTTCTAGGTGGGAAAGATTGTGGGTTTGGGAGGTACTGTCTCAGGATCATTGGTAAAGAGCTAAGCTGTAAATGTAATGCAATATTTATCTCTCTCCAGTTCCAGATTAAATCCCTGGCCCCGTTTAAATGGAAAACAAAAGCATAAAATTCACCAAGAATCACCCAGGTACTGGAAGCTGAGAAAAGGTTAAAAAAAAACAGTATTTCCTCTCCCATTTACACTGAATTCCCATTTAAACCAAATTCCCTAGTTGGCTCTTGTTTCTTATCTCAAGCGTCGCTACCTCCACGTTTAGCTCCCACTAACATCGAGGGACACTGAAAATAGGTCCAAATCTTTGTGGAAAGCCCCTTTCCTTTGCGGAATTCTCACAGCTTTTGTGAATGATCAGGGTTCAGAGTCATGAGGGCCTATAGCACAGAAACAATATCTTCGGCCCACTGGCTCTGTGCCAACCAAAAACAACCACCTAGCCATTCTTTCCAAAGGGTCCCGACCTGAAACGTCAGCTTTCCTGCTCCTCTGACATTGCCTGGCCTGCAGTTCTCTTCTAGCTGCACACTGTGTTATACCTATCTATTCTAGACCTGTTTTCAAGCACTTGTGCCTTGGCATTGGAAGTGGATATCTAAATACTTCTTAAATGTTATGAGGATTTCTGCCTCGACAAGACTTACAGGCAGTGAGTTTAAGATTCTTACCACCTTCTGGGCAAAAACATTTCCTCATTTTCTTTCTAAACTTCGAACCCTTTACCTGAAACCTCTGCCCCTGGTCATTGAGCCCTCTATCAAGGTTTAATAATAAACAGAACTCCACCTTGCTAGCCATTTTCTTTGGATCCTCTAAGCTACAGGTGATTAGTGAAGGACTTGCATTTATATAGCATCCTTTGAAAGATGGCTCCAATTAGGTGTCAGGTCCACCTGTTTTCAGTTGGTTGAGAGGTAAATGCTATCCAGGACACTGGGGAGACCTTGCCTGTCCTTCTCTGTGATTTACACCAGATCTATTACATTCACCGGCAAGGGCAGGCAGCATATAACTTTAATGATTACGTCTCCTACAGAGCTGCAACACAGATTGTATGTGCACAGTTCAGGACTGGGACTTGAACTCACAACTTTCCAACTCTAAGCTGGGCCTGCTACCTACTGAGCCACAACGTGCAGAGGTCACTGAGTACCCAATCAATCACCTGGCCTACTGTTCTCACCATTCCAGCATTAGACCAATCCTCAATGCACCAGACTACAGCACCAAGTCTCAAGGATGGCAGCCAATTCTTGATTTATTTTCTGGCTACGCTTTAAAATGGGATTTGTAATAGACATTGGCTATAAAATTATGAAATATGCCCAGGAGCGCTGGGTTAATGGAGAGTCAACTGTATCCAGTTAGTTGATCTCAGCTGAGACAGAATTTGGAGACATTGCAATTTGCATCAATATCCGCAGGCTGAGAAGATGGGAAAGCAGGGAGGACGGCGGTGGGGGTGGGGGGGGTGGTGTGCTATCTAGTGTAGTGTAACGTCTACTAGACTAGTAATCCTGAGGCCCACATCAATCACTTATACCGGAACATGAGTTTAAATTCCACTAAAACAACTTGAGAATTCAAATTAATTTTGAAATGAATTCTGCAATCTTGGCCATGATTATTTAGATTGCTGTAAAACCTAAGCAGCTTCACAAACAGTCTAAAGGGAGGAAAACTTGCCATCCTGGGCTAGATCCTCTCTCATGTTAACATGGTTAACCTCTTAACTGCTAGAAAAAGAGACAGTGCTTGAGAAACTCAGCAGGTCAGACAGCATCTGTGGACAGAGAAATGGAGTTAATGTTTCGACTCCAGCATAAATCTTCTTCCAACCCAGAGGGGGATTGAAAAGTATCAGAGATAATGGGAACTGCAGATGCTGGAGAATTCCAAGATAATAAAATGTGAGGCTGGATGAACACAGCAGGCCAAGCAGCATCTCAGGAGCACAAAAGCTGACGTTTCGGACCTAGACCCTTCATCAGAGAGGGGGATGGGGAGAGGGAGCTGGAATAAATAGGGAGAGAGGGGGAGGCGGACCGAAGATGGAGAGTAAAGAAGATAGGTGGAGAGAGTATAGGTGGGGAGGTAGGGAGGGGATAGGTCAGTCCAGGGAAGACGGACAGGTCAAGGAGGTGGGATGAGGTTAGTAGGTAGCTGGGGGTGCGGCTTGGTGTGGGAGGAAGGGATGTGTGAGAGGAAGAACCGGTTAGGGAGGCAGAGACAGGTTGGACTGGTTTTGGGATGCAGTGGGTGGGGGGGAAGAGCTGGGCTGGTTGTGTGGTGCAGTGGGGGGAGGGGATGAACTGGGCTGGTTTAGGGATGCAGTGGGGGAAGGGGAGATTTTGAAACTGGTGAAGTCCACACTGATACCATATGGCTGCAGGGTTCCCAGGCGGAATATGAGTTGCTGTTCCTGCAACCTTCGGGTGGCATCATTGTGGCACTGCAGGAGGCCCATGATGGACATGTCATCTGAAGAATGGGAGGGGGAGTGGAAATGGTTTGCGACTGGGAGGTGCAGTTGTTTGTTGCGAACTGAGCGGAGGTGTTCTGCAAAGCGGTCCCCAAGCCTCCGCTTGGTTTCCCCAATGTAGAGGAAGCCACACCGGGTACAGTGGATGCAGTATACCACATTGGCAGATGTGCAGGTGAACCTCTGCTTAATGTGGAATGTCATCTTGGGGCCTGCATCCCTGAACCAGCCCAGTTCGTCCCCTCCCCCCACTGCACCACACAACCAGCCCAGCTCTTCCCCTCCCCCCAGCAGCTTCCCCTCCACCCACTGCATCCCAAAACCAGTCTAACCTGTCTCCGCTTCCCTAACCTGTTCTTCCTCTCACCCATCCCTTCCTCCCACCCCAAGCCGCACCCCCAGCTACCTACTAACCTCATCCCACCTCCTTGACCTGTCCGTCTTCCCTGGACTGATCTATCCCCTCCCTACCTCCCCATCTATACTCTCCTCTCCACCTATCTTCTTTTCTCTCCATCTTCGGTCCGCCTCCCCCTCTCTCCCTATTTATTCCAGTTCCCTCTCCCCATCCCCCTCTCTGATGAAGGGTCTAGGCCCGAAACGTCAGCTTTTGTGCTCCTGAGATGCTGCTGGGCCTGCTGTGTTCATCCAGCCTCACATTTTATTATCTTGGAATTCTCCAGCATCTGCAGTTCCCATTATCTCTGATACTTTTCAATCCCCCTCTGGGTTGGAAGAAGATTTATGCTGGAGTCGAAACATTAACTCCATTTCTCTGTCCACAGATGCTGTCTGACCTGCTGAGTTTCTCAAGCACTGTCTCTTTTTCTAGCAGTTAAGAGGTTAACCATGTTAACATGAGAGAGGATCTAGCCCAGGATGGCAAGGGGATTGAAAAGTGTTTTTTTTTGCTGTTGACAAAGGAGGAGGAGGAGGAGGAGGAGGAGGAGGAGGGGGAGGAGGAGGAGGAGGAGGAGGAGGAGGAGGGGGAGGAGGAGGAGGAGGAGGAGGAGGAGGGGGAGGAGGAGGAGGAGGAGGAGGAGGAGGAGGAGGAGGAGGAGGAGGAGGAGGGGAGGAGGAGGAGGAGGAGGAGGAGGAGGGGGAGGAGGAGGAGGAGGAGGGGGAGGAGGAGGAGGAGGAGGAGGAGGGGGAGGAGGAGGAGGAGGAGGAGGAGGAGGAGGGGGAGGAGGAGGAGGAGGAGGAGGAGGAGGGGGAGGAGGAGGAGGAGGAGGAGGAGGAGGAGGAGGAGGAGGGGAGGAGGAGGAGGAGGAGGAGGAGGGGGAGGAGGAGGAGGAGGAGGGGGAGGAGGAGGAGGAGGAGGAGGAGGAGGAGGGGGAGGAGGGGGAGGAGGAGGAGGGGGAGGAGGAGGAGGAGGAGGAGGGGGAGGAGGAGGAGGAGGAGGAGGAGGAGGAGGGGGCAAAACAGACTGAAGATGGTCATAGCCAAAGGCAAAGGGATTGGTTGCGGTAGTGCATCATCAGTGCAGCCTCCAATGAAGTGCTGTTACGTTTTCCCGCCTCGTTGTAAAACCCTGGAGCCTGCTGAGCTGGATTACCTCACTTCCGGTTTTCCTTCACAATGGAGCGTATATGGGGTCGAGCTCTATGTGTTTGTTGATGGCTTTCTTCGTGGAGTACCAGGCTTCTAGGATCTCCTGTGCCTGTCTCTGCTTTGCTTGTCCCAGGATTCTTGGGGTTGTCTCAATAGAATTGGTCGTCCTCCTTGTCCATGAGGATAGAGATGAGTGAGCATTGGTCATGTTTTTTTGTACCCAATTGATGTTCGTATACTCTTGTTAATTTCCTTCCTGTTTGTCCGATTATCCAATTGGCTGCAAAAAGACGTGACCAATGCTCACTCATCTCTATCCACTTGGATACGGAGAACCGCCAATTCGATCGGGACAACACCAGGATCCTGGAACAAGCAAAACAGAGACAGGCACGGGAGATCCTAGAAGCCTGGTACTCCATGAAGAAAGCCATCATCAAACACATAGAGCTCGACCCCATATACACTCCATTGCGAAAGAAAACCCAAAGTGAAGTAATCCAGCTCAACAGACTCCAGAGTTTAAAAACCAGGCAGGAAAGCACAATGGTGTTTCATCAGAAGCTGCACTGATGATATTACCCAGCAGGGTCATGAAACATCTGCGGAACAACAAATCAGATTGGCAAGCCAACCAATCAACCACAACATCCATAGCCTGAGCAACAAATCTATTCCAAAACCTTACAGACAGAGATGTGCCAGAGGATGGAAGGAAACTGGAGGATATACAGGTCTGAAGCTGACTGCTATCTGAAAAAGCCTAGCAAACCATACAGTTGTATACAACCAATCCACAAAATTAACAGAATTGTGAGAAGTCGTATCACCACATGAACAGAGCAGTTGAAGTTAGCAGCTTACCCCCATCTTCTCAAGAACAATAAGGGAGGGCAATAAATTCCAAATGTTGTGGACCCAACTCTGTATATATTCAGAAAAAAACTGTCTGCATACCACTTTGGTGAGGTCAACTGAGGGGAAGCCCCATTGACCTCTCAGCCAACACCAACCAAATATAACCTGATCACTCATCCCCCTCAATGTCTTCTGTGGTGTTTGCTATGTGAGGAAATGAATGGATGACATTCTTCATCAATGGTGACTTCAGCCCACTAAAGGTAACACATTTAGTACAGAATGCTTTGAGACACATTATCTAACTGCAATAAAGGCAAAATACAGCAGATTCTGGAAACTGAATCGTAGCATTTTAGAATTTTACAGCACTGAAGGAGGCCATTTGATTCATTATGCCTGTACCAGCTTCCAAAAGAGCTACCTAGCTTGTCCCAATCTCCAGCCCAAGATCCACAGCCCAGTAAATTTATCACTGTTAAATATATATCTAGTTCTCTTTTGAAACCTCGTATGGAAACTGTCTCCACCACCCTACCAGGCCACACATTCCAAATCCTAACAACTCTCTGAGGAAAGAAATTTCTCCCATCTCGCTCCTAGTTTTCTTCTTGGCAATCTTGAAATTGTGACTCTGAGTTACTGACATACCACCTAGTCGAAATTTTGCCCTGTCAAAATTGTTCATAATCTTGAACATCTCAATAAGGTAATCTCTTAGTTGTCTCTTCTCCAAGGGGAATAAGTGCAATCTCCTTAATTTTCCTTATATCTAAAATCCATCATTCCTGGTATCTTTCTAGTCAAGGGTAAGAGATAATGGGAACTGCAGATGCTGGAGAATCTGAGATAACAAAGTGTGAAGCTGGATGAACACAGCAGGCCAAGCAGCATCTTAGGAGCACAAAAGCTGACGTTTCGGGCCTAGACCCTTCATCTCTGATGCAGGGTCTAGACTCGAAACGCCAGCTTTTGTGCTCCTGAGATGCTGCTTGGCCTGCTGTGTTCATCCAGCTTCACACTCTGTTAACTATCATTCTAGTCAATCTCCTTTGCATTCTCTCCAGGGTTTCAACATAGTCCTTTAAACAAAGTGCCCAGAACTGAACACTATACTCCAAATGTGGTCTGAACAATGATTTGTAGAGGTGTAGTATGACTTCCTTGCTTTTATACTCTTATGCCTCTGCATATAAACACAAGGATCCTATAAGACTTCTTTATAACTGTTTCAACTTGCCTGGCCACCTTCAGAGAATCATGCACATGAATCGTAAGCCCCTCTTGTACCAGTGAGCCTATATTGTCTCTCCTTGCTCGTTCTACCAAAATGTATTTTCTCACATTTCTCTGCATTGAAATTCATCTGCTAGGTGCCTGCCCATTTTGCCAACTTGTCAATGTCCCTTCTGAAGTCACTCGTTGTCATCCTCAAAATTCACTATTCTCTTGAGCTTGGCATCACTTGCAAATTTAAAGTCTTTGCCGTCAACACTCATCACCAAATTGTTTGTATAAATCTGAGAAAGCAAGGATCCCAACTCCAATCCCTAGGAACACCACTTTCAACTTGCCTCCAATCTGAGAAACGCCCCTTTGTATCAATCCTCTGTTTCCTATCTTTTAGCCAATTTCTAAACCATGCTGCCAAGGATGCATCAATATTAAACATTTCCAATTTGCTAAACAAATTGCCATGTGGCACAAAATGCTTTCTGAAAGCCCAAACCTACAAATCTGAAACAAGCACACAGAGTGCTAGAGAAACTCAGCAAGTCTGATAGAATCTCTGGAGAGAGAGCAAGAGAGAGAGAGAGAGACAAAGTTAATATTTTGAGTACAATATGAGTCTGCTTCCAAAGAAAAATCATACTGGACTCTAACTCTGTTTCGCTCTCCACAGATGCTGCTAGAACCGTTGACCTACTCCAGTATTTTTGACGTTATCTAACTGTAAGTCATCTTCTCCCTGCATGAGGAGACCAATGAATGTGATCTCCAATGTGTGTGATTAACTATCAACTAGTTGCCTAGGAATACAAGGAGCAATGCATACTCTACAGTGCACAAGCAACAGGTAGCTTAGTAATCATTTCATCCTCAGGATATTGGGAATTGTTAACAAAGCCTATATTTATTGCTGATCCCTATTTTTTTCCTGAGCTTCCTCGTTCACTTCAGAAGGCATTTAAAGAAACAACCACACATGTGGGCTAGAGTCACATACAATCTCAGGCTCAGGCAAAGATGACAGGTCTTTTTCTGACAAGGGTTTTGAAATTTAGCGAGAGGTTGAATAGGCTGGGGCTATTTTCCCTGGAGAATTGGAAGTTGAGTGGTGACATTACTAGGGGTTTATAAAATCATGAGGGGCATGCATAGGGTGAACAGCCAAGGTCTATTCCCCAGAGTCAGGAAGTCTAGAACTAGAGGGCATAGGTTTAAGGTGAGAGGGGAAAGATTTAAAATGGACCTCAGGGGCAACTTTTTCACGCAGAGGATCATGCATATACAGAATGAGCTGCCAGAGGAAGTGGTGGAGGCTGGTAGAATTACAACATTTAAAAGGCATCTGGATGGGTATATGAATAGGAAGGGTTTACAGAGCTATGAGCCAAATGCTGGCAAATGGGACTGGCACTATATAGGATATCTGGTCAGCATGGACGAGTTGGGCTGAGGGGTTTGTTTCCATGCTCTACTGCTCTATGACTCACTCCAAGTAAAGGTGCTTCGTTTTGGTTTCAATATAAACTAATAACTCCACAGACACTTTTTTTTTGCTTATATCAGCATTTTGTTTCCAGGACTTTAATTTCTCAAACTGCCAGGGTGGGATTTAAAAACTGGGTTGTTATCCTAGGTCTCTGGAATGTTAGTCCAGTAACAGAAGCTATACATTGCCATACCCACATCGCCGTAATAAAGTCACCATCTACACTGAGGAATTGTCTATCATAACAGGAAACAAAGAGAAATTATTTCCACTGGCTGGGGGGTTGGTAACCACAAGATTTAACAAAATTAGAAATGAACCAGACGGAGGCTTTTTTTCACTGTTACGAGGTGTGCTCGAAAGAACAAGCAGCAAAACCTGTTTCCTCTGATGTGGGTCAGTAACCAGAGCTCAAAAGCCATAAAATTACAGGCAAGAGAACCAAAGAATAGGCAAGGAGATTTTATTTTTTCAAGTCTTAAGATGTGGAGCTTGCTACTGAAAAAGTGGTGGAATCAGATCCCTTTCGAAAACTTCTAAAAGGCGACTGGACACTTGAGCAAGGCTAATTTGTTGGGTTACAGGGCATAGGCTGTAATAAGCAACTAAATTGAACGGTTTGTTCAAGGAACTCATAAGGTCAATGATTAATTGAATGACCTCTTTTAGCATTGTACCACTCTCTGATATATGATGACATGGTGGAGTCGAGGAGGCTTTTTTTTTCTTTTAAACTCTAAGTTATTTTGATCAAGAATGGGATGCCTGAAATGGCAAATTCACTCATAACACTCAAAAAACAATTAGGTCACTGGTTTTAAAGGAAAGATTTGATGAGGTATGGTGGTGGGTGGAATTAGATTGAACTCAATACACATTCAATGAGCAAGCACTTGAGCAGTGCCTTCTATTCAACGAGATTCTACAGTTAATTATATATGAATCCTGCATCATTTGGAATAAACAGTGACCAGCCAAAGATTAACAACAGTTTGATACAGTATTGTCTAACAATTGAGACAAAGTAAACACTGTGAGCCACCAGAGTAAAGACTAAGCTGTGCAAAAAAAATACACTTTTGTTTAATTACAGCACTGGTTTTCAAACAGTGGGCTTCAGAGTGTCCTGAAGGCGATCAAATTTCCTATCCAGCTCTCTGGGGTTTGTTCTTTTCACTATCTAATGTACTGACACATAGGTCCTGTTTCTGTCTATTAAATATTTCATCAAATGTACTGATTTCTAAGTGACGTCAACTTGTTCTTGGTGCCAAGAAGCATGTTAGTATTTGCCACGGGTCCATGAGAGATTGTCAGTTGTTTTATGAGACTCCTGCCTGTGTGTTAACATTTGCAACAGATGCCTGGGTTTGTATCAACATTTGAAGTGGTTAAGTTGGGCTGGGGGTTGTCTCTGATTGAGTTCCAGCATTTTTACTAGGGCGACCCGGGGAGTGAATCAATATTTATAGCAGATGACTGGGAGTGTGTCATGATTTACATGGGATTCCCAACTGACGGATAATACTTCCAGTGGGTCCCTTGGAGTGTGCCAATATTTGTATGAGATTTCTCAATGTTAAAATGTTTGATTTCCTATGAAATCTGGCATATTTGATCTTGTGTCTTTGCAGTACGATGGTGGCAAAATATATTTCAATATCCCCAGCATCAAGGTGTAGGGTACATGCAGCTTCTTCTAACCCCATGATCATGATTGATTAGAAAGGACTAGGGCAGCAGATCTATGGATACACGGTCCTCTGCAAGCTCCCCTCCACGCCACTCACCATCCTGACTTGGAAATATATCACCGTTCCTTCAATATTACTGAGTGAAAACCCTGGAATTTCCTGCCTAAGAGTACTGTGGGTTTACATACAGTACATGGGCTGCAGCAATTCAAGAAGGGAGCTCACTATCACCTTCTCAAAGGCAACAAGGGATGGACAATAAAGGCTGACCCAGCCAGCAACGCCAACATCCTACGATTGAATAATAAACAAAAAAAATCAGCTTTGTTGGCTGGATCGTATAATTTGCATGCTTGACATAAGACTCCTAACACAATTGCTACTCTGAAGTCTGCTATTTGAAAACCAGTGCTGTCTATGTGGCCTTTAGCCAGGCCTTTAACAAGATTCCACATGGTAGACTGGTTAGGAAGGATAGATCGCATGGGATTCAGGGAGAGCAAGGCAAGTAGATACAAAATTGGCTTGGTGGTGGTACAGAGTTGTTTTCAAACTGGAGGCTTATGACCAGCAGTGCGCTGCAAGGATTGGTGCTAGGTTCACTGTTGTTTGCCATTTACGTAAATGATTTGTATGACAACATCGGAGGCATGTTTGTAAGTTTGTGGTGACACTGAAATTGGTAGTATAGAGGACAATAAAGAAAGTTATCCAAGATTGCAACAAGATCTTGATCAACTGGGCCGATGGGCTGAGGAATGGCATTGCAGTTTAGACAAATGTGATGTGTTGAATTTTGGCGAGACAAACCAGGGCAGGCCTTACACAGTTAATGGAAGCGTTCTGGGCAGTGGTGTCGAACAGTGAAACCTGGGGTGCGTGTACATAGTTCCCTGAACGTTGCGTCACAGGTAGACAGGGTGATGAAGAAGGCATTTGGCACACATGCCTTCATTGGTCAGAGCATTGAGTATAGGAGTTGGGATGTCATGGTACAGCTGTACAAGGCATTGGTAAGACCATATTCGGAGTACTGTGTGTGATTCTGGTCACTGTGCTACAGAAAGGATATTATTAAACTGGAAAGAATGCAGAAAAAGAATTAACAAGGTTGGTACTAAGACTGGAAGAGACTGGATAGGCTGGGAGTGTTTTCTTTGAAGCGTAAGGGACTGAGGAGTGATCTTATCGAGGTTTATAAAGTCATGAAGGGCATAGGTAGGGTGAAGAGCCAGCGTCTTTCCCCAGGCCCCTAGGTGCATCCAAAACTAAGGGGCATAAGTTTAAAGTGAGACAGAAAAGACTTAAAAGGGGCCGAAGGAGTACCTTTTCCACCCAGAAGATGATATATATATAGAACAAACTGCCAGAGGAAATGGTAGAGGTGACACAATTGCAACATTTAAAAGACATTTGGACGGGTACATGGAAAGGAAAGGTTTCAACACATATGGGCCAAATGCAGGCAAATGGGACTGTTTCAGTTTAGGAAAGTGGCATGGGCGGGCTGGACCGAAGGGTCTGTTTCTGTGCTGTCATGACTCCATGGGTCTCTACTCCTGGCTTCGTCAGGGCAGAGGAAATGACTCGAGGAAATGACTCAAGGAAGCCCTTAAAGAACTGGAAGAATGCAATGTTCCACTGGCTTTTGGGAATCTCTCGCCCATGATCACCCAAACTGGAGGAGAAACTTCCAGAAAGGTGTCGACAGTTTTGAGTATTTCCAACAGGTTCAGTTGGAGGTGAAACACAAACAACGGAAGGAGCGTGTAAAAACCTGAGCATCCCTCCTGCCCACCTCAGTAACCTTTTCCCTTTCAGTAAGATGTGAAAGATGCTGAGGCACTCTGTGAAGAAGAGCAGGGGAGTTCTCACCAGTGACCTGGAGTTGCTATCCAGCAACACTAAAAAGCAGAAAATCTGGACATTGTCTCATTGCTGGAGGTTAGTTCTGACACTGCACTGGAAATGTTACCTCTGTGTCTCTGTCCAGAGATGCTAGATCTGCTGAGTTTCTCTACTATTCTCTGTGCTGGTTTCAGATTTCCATCATTCACATTAATTCTATCATTGCATTCTAGTTCAGTTTTGTAAACCTGGTCTGTAAGTGGGACCCGAAGGGCCTGTTTCCACGCTGTATGACTCTGCTTCTCTCTGGCATTGTTTGTTGAACCTTGTGGTATTCAAATTGGCTACTGCCTCCCAAAGTTTCCCATTTCCCTACATCGTACCAGCGACTACATTTAAAGTGTTTTTAATTGTCTGCAAAGATTTGGTGAGATGGTGAAAGGTGCTACATTTTCTTGCCAGCGAGAATTCCCTTAAACTGGAGTATTGTGGCAGGGAACTCTTAAGAAGACTGGCCCATGTGTCAGTGATCAGAATGTTATTCTAGCCTGGAGTAATGGGGAACCAACAAAAGTGAGTTATCTTACTACAGCTCCACAGTGTCAGGTAAACTTAGAAACAAAGAAACAGAAGACAGGAGCAGGATTAGGCCATTCAATCCCTCATGTCTGTTTTGCCATTCAGTATGATCATGGCTGATCATTGAATTCAATACCTTCATCCTCGTATCCCTTCATCCCTTTAGCTACAAGAAATGTTTCTACCTCATTCTTGAAAACACTTGGTGTTTGGGCCTAAACCACTTTCTGTCGTAAGGAATTCCACGGGCTCTGGGTGAAGACATTTCCCTTCATCTTAGTCCTAAATGGTTTACCCCCTTAACCTTAAACCAGTACCTCTCGTTCTGGACTCCCTCACTATTGGATACATTCTTCTTGCATTTAACCTGTCTAGAAGTGTTAGAAATGTTTAGGTTTCTATGAAGGGCTCCCTCATTCTTCTAAACTCCAGTGAATATAGTTCTAACCAACTCAATCACTTCTCATACTTCAGTCTTTTAGCCCAGGAATCAGTCTGATCAACCTTTGATACACTCCCTCCATAGCAAGAACATCTTCCTCAATGAGGAGATCTAAACTGCACACAGTATTCCAGATGTGGCCTCATCAATGCCCTGTACAATTGCAGCAATGTTTCTTGTTCCTGCACTCAAATCTTCGTTATGTCAGTCAACAGTTTGCTGCTTTACTGCCTGCTGTACCTGCATGCTTATTATCAGCGACTGGTGCTCAAGGCACCCAGGGCTCATTGAATACTTCCCTCTCTAAATTTCTAGCCATTCAAATAATAATCTGCCATCCTATTTTTGCTATCCACATCAAACTGCATCTGCCAAGCATTTGCCCACTCACTCAGTACTGTTTGGATCACACTGCAACATTTCTGCTCTCAAGTGAATCATGAGAATGTACACTGGTACCTTTTTTGTAAAGACATGGCCAACAAATACTGGACAGAATTTTTAAAATTACACACAGCAACAAAGAGAGGATGATCACCTGTTCTCCCATCTCCAGTCAGTTGTCCTCCATCTCCATCCTCATACATTGCCACTACACTTATTCTGTAGGGAGTGTCGGCTGTGAGGGGCTGCAGGGTGACTGTGTTTCGATTTCCAGGAACAAAGGTCTGAAAAGAGAGAATTCCATAAACTAAGCTGACTGCAGAGGGACGGAGCAAGGGGTTGAAATTGATCGATGTCATTTCAAAGATCCAAATCTCGGGGGAGGATTGCAGCGTGCACTTACAAATTCCTCGATTGGGTCTCCAACAGTGGGAGCGTATACAATCCGGTACTGTTGAACAGGACCCTCAGCATGATCCCAGCTCACAGTCAAGCTGTTGGTCGTTGCATCATACACCCTCATGTTCCTGGGTCCACTTCGGGTTACTGCATAGACAGGGGGGAAAAAGAAATGTCCATTGTGATTGTGCACACAAAGTGCAATTTACCGAACAGAAACAGGCTATTCATCCCAATTACACTGGTATCAATTCTCCAAGTAAACCATCTTCCACCTCCCCACCTACCCACTTCATTACCTTATCCCCAGATCCTTCTATTGCTTTTCTCCTCATGTTTTTCCAGCTTCCCATTATAGGTGTTTATTCAACTCACACTAGCTACTCCTTATGTGCAAAGAAGTTATCCCACATCGGATTTATTTGTGATCATCTTATTTTTATGGCCCCTAGTTATGATACCCCACTTGTCAGAGAATTGTTACAGGTCACTGGGCCCATTGTGCGAACTCCAGCTCTTTAAATGAGCCTCAGTACCTAGTGCCAATCCCCAACATTTTCCCCTCACCCTTTCATGTTATTTTTATCAATATAACCATCCAATGTTCTCTTGAATGCCTCAATACAACCTTCCCCCACCACATTTCCTGACAGTGCATTCCATCCCCAAGTACACACTGAGTGAAAAACAATTTTCCTCACTTCCCCCTCACTCCTCTTGAAGATCACGTTAAATCTATGCCCTTGCATTCTTGTTCCTTTTCCAAGTGGGAACAGCTTCTCCCTATCTACTCTATCCAGGCCGCTCACGATTTTGATAACATCCGTCAAATCTTACTTTAGTCTGTGTTCTCCAAGGACAATAGTCCCAAATTCTTCAATGCAGCCTCAGAACTGAATTGTTTTTAATCCCTAGAACAGTTCTTGTAAACCACTTCTGCACTCTCTCAACTGCGTTCACATTCTTCCTCTGACATAGCATCCAGAACTGTGCACACTGTCCACCCCCTCAGATGTATTTGAATTCTTAAAGATTTTGAACAGAGTTGAGCCTCAGAGGGAGAAAATAGCCCCTGCCTCATCAGCGATTCCTGATAGCTGTATCAGAGTTAGACACACATCCACACACAATGCACATACATATACAGTCATATGGGGGCTCGGACGAGTGTGAATGCACAAGTACATGCACAGGGGTACACATAACACACACATGCATATGGGCCTCTATAAATAGAGGTGTTTGAACAGCTACTAAACCTACATGTTTGGCCCTCACTGGTTTGCGGATCACCTTCCCCATCGGCATACATTGCCACCACGTTGACGGAATACTTTGTGTCTGGTTGCAGACGTTCCAAGAGCAAGTTGTTGGTGTTTCCGGGCACCACGACCTGGACAGCAAACAACAGACCCACATCAGCACATACACAATCATAAAGGAAAGGGGCATGGCCCAGAGAAACCCACAGTCAGCATTCAGATCACAGAGAGCTGGCAGCCAGGTGGTACAAACCATTCGTCACACTTACTAAAGTTCCAATGGGTGAGGCCAAAGTGATTACGCAGTCACTTTTAGTTTGAGGTTAAAACAGAGGGCACTGAAGGTTGGCTAAATGCACCAGTTGGAAATGTTGCTTACTGTACTGATGTCTGACTGATGGTGACTTACATATTGGGAGGGTTGGGTTCCAGTCAGTGGTGCATAAACCACCCTGTACTGCTGTACAGGTCCCGGTGCACTGGTCCAGCGAACGTTCAGACTGTTCGGCGATGGGTTGTAGACTTGAACATTTCCAGGCGCCCCACGGACTACTACACATGGACACAGACAGGCAGAAAGACTGTATTACATTTATGATGCAGGCAGAAACTGGCAAGAACAGAGTGTCAGATGTAAGGACTAAGCTCCCTCCCACATACACACACATGCGCGCACACACACATACACACACATACAAAGAAACACACACATACACATGCATGTGCATACACACAAACATACATACACACACACAAATATAGACATACACACACATACAAAGAAACACACACACACATACAAAGAAACACACACACATACACACACGTGCACACATATACACACGTGCACACACACAAACACGCACATGTGCGCACACACACATACACTCAAAAACACACGTGCACGCACACACACACACACACACACACACACACACACACACAAACACACACACAAACACACACACACACACACAGGTAGTGAGAGAACAGCTAACTCCGCGTAATCTCTGTATTTCCAAATGCCAATGTTGTGTCTTGACAGGACAATGAGGTCACAAAGCGGGCCATGATAGAATACATTGCACAGTCAAAGGACTATTTTTTCCATTACTAATGTGAGATAGAATGCGATAATAAAGAAATCAATGGTCCCTAGCTGGTTTAGGTTTACAGAGGAAGAAAAATCAATTTGATCTTTCTCTTGGCTGTCGGGACATTCTGCAAATATTTTTTGATAACAAGGTTGGGCTGAGCTGCAATGAGAGCTCAAAATGATACACTGGTCAACTGGGCAAGACATAGGCACCCACCTGTATATGACACAGCCTGCTGATGGCTGAAATGCACTTTCCCTTCTGAACTGAATGCTGAGACTCCCTTCATTACATACACTGCTGTAGCTCAACCTGAAAGCCCACGTTGACACATCCAAGAACAGCGAGAGGGATACACAATTCATGTCAACCATTTCAGTGATTTCCACATTCCAAAAATTGGAAATTCATCACTGAGCACCTAACAAAAGGACATAAAAACTAGGAGCTTGAGTAGGCCATTCAGCCCCTCGAGGCTGCTCCACCATTTAATATAATCATGGTTGGTCTGTTCTTGATTTCAACTGCACTTTCCTGCCCTGTCTCCACAATCTTCAACACATTGTTAACTAAAATCTGTCCATCTCTGCCTCAAATTTACTCAATGTCCTGGCATCCACCGCATTCTGGGGTAGGGAATTTCACAGATGAGAGGCACAGTGGCTTAGTGGTTACCTCACAGTGCCAGCGACCTAGGCTCGATTCCACCCTTGAGCGACTGTCTGGGCAGACTCTGCACATTCTCCCCGTGTTTGCGTGGTCTTCCTCCCACACTCCAAAGATGCACAGGTTAGGCTATTCTAAATTTCCCATAGTGCCCAGGGATGTGCAGGCTAGGTGGTTAGCCATAGGAAATGCAGGGTTACAGGGATAGGGTAAGAGGACGGATCTGGGTGGAATGCTCTTCTGAGAGGCAAATGGACTCAATGGGCCAAACGGTCTGCTTCCGCACTAAAGGGATTATCATAGGTAGACAGAATCCCAACAGTGTGGAAACAGGCCCTTCGGCCCAACAAGTCCACACCGACCCTCAGAGAATCCCACCCACGTCCATCCCCCTAATCTATACACCCCTGAACACTACGGGCAATTTAGCATGGCCAATCCACCTAACCTGCACAACTTTGGACTGTGGGAGTGAACTGGAGCACCCGAAGGAAACCCACACAGACACAGGGAGAATCTGCAAACAACACACAGACAATCGCCCGAGACTGGAATTGACCTTGGGTCCCTGGCGCTGTGAGGCAGCAAAGCTAACCACTATTCTATGATTCTATGATTCACAACCCTTTGAGAGACATCATTTTGTCTAAGCTCTGTTTTAAGCCTCCCAGCTTTAGACCTGATAAAAACAAACTATCTGAGATTTTTATAGGCTGTGATATGACAATGCACTTACATGTTCTCCCAGTATTCGACCTACGAGCACCTTCACCTTCGCTGTAGACAGGAACCACTGTCACTTCGTAAGGTGTATCTGGGCTCAGGCTCTTGAGGACTGCGTTGTGTGTATTTCCTGACACAGTGACCTAGCAAAACAAAGGCAATACAATTCATCAGCATCTGCAAATGTGATTGGATGTGCTTCCGTCGTGTGACAGTGTTGTTACTGTCCCAACAGTCCATTAGCATGTTGATTCAAATCCCTCAATGGGCAGCCTGAACTCAGTTATAAATAAAAGAGAAATATAAAAAATTGATCTGAGTTAAAGTGACCATGAAGCTGTCTGGCCATTGTAAAACATATTCCAGCAGCTTCATTCAGGCCCTTCAGGGAAGGACACCTGCCAAAGCTATCCATTCTGGGTCTCCTT